>NC_086337.1:46428319-46781319 GCF_032445375.1 Bacillus rossius redtenbacheri
GTTTACACTTCTCTGGCGAGTACCGAAAGTCTCGCTCACGTTTTTTTTTGACGTGACAACGTCTAATAAATCGATGAACGCCGGCTGCACGCACGAAAAAGTGTCCCGTTACGCACATTGTCCCGTTACGCGGTGTCCCGTTACGCTCATTGTACGCTTGCGTCGCATCTTATCTCTCTCCCACTCGATTGGAACAACCATCGATTTGACTTTTTCGAGGCACATTAAACTTGAAACACCCCCATTCGTTTCCTACTTTTCCTATCATCGTCCTATCCTTAACAGAATAACACAGATTGGAAGAAGTTAAATAGCAAACATGTTTAAAAGTTATAGTTAAAATAATCTCTTCGTTAAAGCAATAAACATATTTGATTTAATGAGTGCAAATAAAAGTAAATTTATCAATTAAATTGTAGATTTCATTTCACTCCTTCTTTGTATCCATACAAAATAGTGATAATTCAATAAAAAAATGATTTAAATGTTATTCATAAAAGTATGCAATCATTTCATCAATGTTTTGTTATGACGTTGTCACGTTAAACTATCGTCCGTAAACCGACTTTACAGACAACCAATTTTTTTTTTCAAAGCACAGAAATATTTTTATTCTGTGTGTCTAGGAGTTCTTGGCCGCCCGCATACGAACAGGGCCCAGTGACCCGTGATGTTCGAGGGGGGGGGGGAGGGAGGGGAATAATGGGCGCATCTCCACTTCCGGTGCGGTCAGAAGTCAACAGCTGAAGAAGGCGTTCCGGAGAACGCAGGAGGGAGAAAGAGCAGGACGAAGGCGTGGCACGGGTTGATTACGAAAAAGGGGAGGGGGGTGGATGTAGTGATAGATGAAGAGAAGGAGGGGGGGATCTTCAAGGTCAGGCCGCGGGCTTGGTGTGTCTCTCACCTGTTCCCGTCCAAGGTTAGCGTGCCGCCCGCCGTCCGTACCGTCACTCGGAGTGTTAGACGTGCCGTAATCGCGGTGCTCGTACCATTGAAACTGCACTTGTACCATAATTACGGTACTGGTACCATTACCACGGTAATTTAGACACCATTACTACGGTGATTATAGCATGTTTGAGCCTTGAATACGATGCACCATGTACACGCAGTGGTACATAAATACACCCGTATTTTGACTGCAATGAAAATATTAACATAAACTATTTTATTTTAAAAACGTATTCTAACAGAATAGTCGCTATTTTAAGTTTGTTCATTTTATGTGTTTGAAAGGGTTCTAAACTCTTGTAAGGAATAAGGAAGACGATAGCAATATTTCCATTTTTTTTTATATTCTAATAGCTAATAACCCGTGGGTTTGCTCGTGCAATTTCAGGGTACAGCTGATATTTTATCATTGTAAGAAAAGTGTGTGATTAATTCTAAACGTTTTTATTTTTATTTTAGATCATTCCTTCCTTTAATACTATTTTGTTTAATATAGTTCATGCACAGAAAAATAAAATAAAACCTCCCCCCTGTTTCAAACCATTAGAGGCAGGACGTACCTAAATTATTTTTAAGATAACTGAAACAATTTTTGGAATGTAGAATACAGGTATCAATTTTTGTTATCCTACGTATTAGTAGATTAGTAATAATGATTAGTATTACTGAAACAAACACACAACCTTTTCACCCCTCTCCACTGTTCCCACAGGGATGCCTATGTTGGAAATTCAGAACTACAGATTTAGTAAAAAAAAAACAGCGATGTCCGTTAATTTAAAAAAAATCGAGTGGAAAAGAGATAGATGCGGTGCAAGCGTACAATGAGCGTAACGGGACACTGTATAACGGGACACTTTTTCGTGCGTGCAGCCGGCGTTCATCGATTTATAAGACGTCACGTCAAAAGGTTCCTTTAGTAACCAGTTGCCAAGAAATATTTTGTAACGCTACAAGAATGATATTGTAACTTTGTGCAAAACATGGCTATGGTTATTTGTACATATATGAAATATACGTTTTTCGAGATAATGCTGAGTATTTATTACGGAAATTGGCGCATAATTTTATATTTTAATTGATGATTCATTCAAGCATAGCCTATATATATTTTTAAACCATCGAGAAGATAATCTAAAATTCAATTACCGGATTATTTTTTTTGTGTGTATTTATGTGCGCAGTTACTACTGAAAAGCTTTTCAGGGAAAGGTTTTTCCCCCAAAAACTTTATGTATTGGAGATACTGGGACAACACAAAGCATAAATGCCGGGGTAAGAATTACTGCGAACACTATTTTGTGGCGGTACAGCTGTTTTAATGTAAATTTACCAATTTTTTAAAAACATCTGTAATTTTACATGAATATTTATGTTCCATTTTGAAAAAAAAAAAATTATAGTGCAGGAGGACTTTCTGCTCATTATTTATATAGTCTGTGCAATGTAACTTGTCTCAAACCTGAGAGTTCCCTCAAAAGTACTACCGATAGTGTACGTATCTTCCCGCCTTCGTAGTTCTGTCAACACTGATTGTAAACAACTTTCCCGTGGTTTTAGTTTTTCGCAAACAAACAGCACGAATTGCTTTGCAAGTGACATTCGGAAAAAGGGTACCTCTGGTACCTTGTACTATCGAGAATTGTCGTATTTGGGGCAATATTTTTGACACAAACATAATATTTTCCAACGTGAAGATTTAAGTATCTTTCTTACACGCCATGTTGATTCTTTCCCCCCCCCCCCCAGTTTTTTTCTGCCCCCGGCCCGGCTGTTTCTAAAATTTATTTCCCTATCTCCCTTGTCAGCACACCCTGATGATAGCGACTGCAATGTCTCGACCGAAACGTCGTTGATACATTCGCCTTGTACGCGGCTACAACCCAAAAGCCAAGCTACTTCAAGACGATGGCCTCGCTGAAGCCCGCGATATCTTTACTACGGAACATGTTTTCGCTCTGTGTAGTGCACTCCTGCACTCGCCCCAGCGATCTCGGCAAGCCGCAGAGAACGCAAGTGGTTCAAGGCGACCCGAACGTTATTCACGCAACTGCGCCTAGCAGGCTGGAAACTGGAGTAAGGCCGGTTTAAAGGGGGCCCGCCTCGTCAGGGCTGTATGTGTGTTTGTGAGGCGGGATGATAAGCGCGACGCTCGCTGGTGCTTCTAGCGCGGTGTCTCCTCTGGACTGGCGCGCAGTCTTCTCGTCGTCACAGGGAAATGGTGAAATTTGAGCGGTGACCGTTGAATTATATGGCGAAGAAATGAAGATAAATGTGTAATGCAAGTCCCTGAAGTGATTTCAAGAATCTGTACCGGTTGTTTTACGTCTGAAAATTACTCTGAAAGCACGTGTTTTAGCAATTTTAGATCTTATAAAAATACAGTTTAAAAACCTAATCCGAAATCAGATGTACTTTTCGGCCCTCAGCGAACTCTTGATTGCTTTTCGTAAGCAGACCCCCACTCGGATATCTCGAGTAGTTTTGAAATCACGTTGTTTTTCCTGAAGCTCTGCGCACCGCGTGTGTGCCCGGGTAGGCGAGGGAATTCAGCGATGCTACGGCGCAACACGTAACTAACGAGAGAAAGTCACAGTCGCTTATAAAGCACGCAATTCGCAAGACGTCACCCACCCTACAACTTAAAAAAATGTAAAATATTTGAAAACGTACTTTCACCCCTGGCTTCTATTGATAATATATTTTTACTACGAAAATAAAACATTTTGTCAATAATTTGATTTTTTAAAAGTTGAATTCTATCACTGTGGAAGTGTAACAAGTAATATATCCACATTTTAAAATTAAAATCGTGGGCTTCAATGCACATAACGTCTGGCTGGGTATTCAAAAATTATTTTGGAACAGTTTTCTTCACATACTGCCGTCGGAAACGCAAGCCACAACGCAAGAAAGTTGGAACTTGAACAATAATACTTGCGTTGCGCGGTTGCGCCTTGCGTAGTTTATAAACCGATACTCGAAAATGTGATTTCTGAACATTTTGCGTCTTGTGTTTTGTTGCGTGGTTAATAAACCCGGCCTAAAACCCACATAGTTGGTCGCCTTACTTCCAGGGAACCTGCTATGGTTTCTTGCGTTTTTTTTATTTTTTTTTAAACTTGCACGCGATATTTCTGGAGTGAAACTTCTGTTCAGCCGGTAGGCGATGACTCTTCAGAGCGTAACTAAAAGTGCAACGTTAAGGAGTGGGGTGCTCGATGGCGGGGAAGACGATGGGGAAATCACGAATAAAGAAGATTTCAGACAACTGCAAAACTTCATCTACATCTTCGTATAAATTAACCCGGCTGTGTCTCTGCAATCAATGGTAAAATTCAACGATGTATTAAAAAAATTTTAAAAATTTATAAAAATATAAAAATACTCAAACAGTAAAACGCTTTAGTGTCAATTACTAGATATTCAGCTATCGTAGCGTCCGCCATCTTGAAACTCCGCAATTTCACTTTTTAAAAAAAATGTGTAAAAATTGTAAAAACATATTTTAAAAATTACATATTGATTGATTCGATCCTTGGCTTGATCGCAGAGTAGACTTTAAGGTGTGTAGGTTCCAAGTTGAATAAAATCTACTCTACTAAATATATACATGCCAAAGTAAACAGGATAATATATATACATCTAATTCCTTAGCTGGTCGAAATGACATAATTTTTAGCCCCAGTTGGTTCTGAAGTCAGGGTCCATTCAGATACTTTTCTTATGAAGTCATTTACTATTTGATAGGGTTTCTCTACATTGTGTTTCAAAAACTCTTCCACGTCTTGCGAATGTCAAAGCGCAGTATTTATCGTCTGGAAAGCACGCTTTTTTCACTTTGGTTTTCATTCGGCTCTGGTTTAAATAAAACTTCCTATGTCATGGTAGTTCCAATTTATTAATGTATTTCTAAGTTACGTGGTTCGGAGTTGTATGTTTATAAGCCTAGTCTTCAAAAACCATCAAATCCGTAGTAAACATAGGATTTTATATTTGTGGGAAAATATTCGAAGAAAAAATATTAGAGGACATAAAGTTATTAAAATAACTCAGTTTACTAACGAAATTTTTTTCTTCATATCCAGTTACCATCCTCCAAGATAATGTACTTTTAAACATGTACTTATATAAATAAAATTACAATATGTATTAATCCAAATAACTTATTTTATAAATAAAACATTTAAAAAGGTTTAAATGTTACAACTACGTAGTTAATTTTTTTTCTTGTACATTATTTTATTCTGTTTCGAGACTCGGATTCGGAAGACAATAAAAAAATTGGGATTAGTGCCCATTACTAATCGTAAGTTATGGCTGGTGTGTGTTGTGACCAATGGCGGCTCCAGGAAGACCTATCGGGCAGGGCTCTCACACAGGAGGATGCAGTTAATAATCATGGCATTGCCCTTGGGATATTCACAAAATATATGGTCTCAAATACTGAAATGTAGTATTTTCGTACAGATCTTGATTGAAAAGATAGAGTTTAGCACATTAACGAAAGTATTTAAGTTAACATTAATATTCCCTTACAAAGAAATAAGAAGTAAAATTTGGGCTCGGAAGGGGCTATCGCCCCCCTGCGCCCTTTCTCGTGGAGCCGCGCTTGGTTTTGACTAAGTTATTTTTTTTTTTGATCTCCAAATTGAATACTTGGCCGAGTTCGCTCCTGGCTTCCTTGCCACGTCTCGACTGTCTGTCGGGACGGAGGGTCCCCAGGTAGTGGAGTAGATGGCTGGAGAGAGAGAGAGAGAGAGAGAGAGAGAGATAGAGAGAGAGAGAGAGAGAGGGAGAGTGAGAGAGAATGAGAGAGAGATGGATAGCACGCAGGTGCGCGTGGACGAACAATGGCGTTGCGACAGGGCACACTGGGTAGGCTGAGGAGCGGCCGGGTAGGGCGTCAACTCTCCCCTCTCCCCCCTGTACACTGACATCCTCGATAATAATTCCTTTAGAAACGCGCGCTGGATACGTCCCTGGGACACATTCCAGGCGTGCCGCCCCGCTAGCACGTCAGCTGCCCCGCGCCGCGCCCCCGGGGCACAGAACACGAACCACGCAGAAGACAAACCGTCGCCTCGTCAGAGGTGTATGTGTGTTAAGGCCGGTCCACACGCAACGTTTTTCAGCGACGATTTACCTGCGCAGGTCACATCGTTGTAGACTAGGGTGACCAAATCATAAACTTGAAAAAACGGGACACATCCAAGGAGGGTTTGGGGGCGATGCCCTCCAGCTAAAGGGGGGACCGAGGGGCCTCCATCGATACGTAATCAATGAAACATGCTCTTTTTTTATGTTGCTAATTAGAGACCTATAAATCTTTTTCAATTAACCTATGAATATGTAATTTAATTTAAATTGTGAGGCGTATAATAAATAAAAACAACAATTTTGCAGTGAATACTTATTTATTTTAAGTATGTTAAAAACATAACTAAACAAGGTAACTAAAATGGGTTAGTTCAACTGTCGAGAAGAGGGGAAGACGATCCGAGGAGAGGCGCGACAAAAGTGTATCATCAACCCAACGTAAATACGGGACATTTAGGCGTCCCGGGAGACTTTTTCGGGACCCCGTGTACGATCGTTAAAAAACGGGACAATCCCGTTTTTACGGGACGTTTGGTCACCCTATTGTAGACAAGACGTAGCGTGTAGATAAAAAAAAACTGCACAGTTTTGTGAACTGCGCGGAGACGGAACACGGAGAAGAAAAAACTGTGGCCAAGAGCATTTGTGTCCGCGCAGTTTAGTCGACCTGCACAGACATGTACGTAGCGTGTGGACACTTCCTCCGTCTTCTCCGTACACGGGGCTCAGTTCTCCCTCGGCATTGGTGCCGGAACAGTGTAATATGTTTAACGATGACCGATTTGCGACAGTGTTCACCTGAATTTCTAACAGAGTTCATTGGTCTCTACAAGTCCTAACCCTGTTTGTGGCGGGTCAACTCAAAAGAATATAGCGATAGGGACAAAAAAAAGTCAAGCGAATGAAGCACTTGTGCAACTTTACAAAGAGGTTGACATCGTGGCTAACAGAGATAAAATCACAAAAAAAAAATTAATTCTTTGCGGTCGGTATACCGGGAAGAATTGGCCAAAGCAAGGAATTCTCGCAACTGATAGGATAAAACTTGGCTGGAAACTGTGTTGTGTGGACACGGCTAAACTGCAACCTTTTGTTTGCACAGTTTTGCCTGCGCAGTCAAAACTGTGTACAAAACGTTGCGTGTGGACCGGCCTTTAGTGGGGCGGGATGATAAGCGCGAAGTTCTGTGGTATTTCTAGCGCGGTATAACCTCTAAGCGCAGTCTTCTCGTCGTCAAAGGATAGCTGTGGAATTCGAGTGGTGACCGTAACATTATATGGCGGAGAAATGAATATAAAGGTGTTATGCAAGTCCCTTAAGTGCTTTCAAGAATCTGTACCGGTTGTTCTACGCCTAAAAATTACTCTGAAAACATGCGTTTTAGCCATTTAAATTCTTCTAAAAATACAGTTTAAAAACTTAAATCCGAAAACAAAAAAGTACTCTTAAAATGCTTTTCGTGAACAGATCCCCACTCGGATATCTTGAGTAGTTTAGAAATCGCGTTGTTTTACCTGAAGCTCTGCACACCGCATGTGTGACCGGGTAGGCGGGGGCCTTAACCCCACTGTTTGAATACGCGTGACTAAGTTTTAATGCAGTACTACTCGTCGGCTTGTAAACATCTCATCTCTCGGTGTACTGCATTTTGGTAGGAGTTCAAATTTCCGTGAAAATGGGACTGAAGTCGATGAATGGAAATATTGTGACACCAAGATGGCGGACCCACTGTGGCAACGTATTTATGTAGTCACTTTCGTAAACATTTATGAAGTTCTGTGGTATTTCTAGCGCGGTATAACCTCTAAGCGCAGTCTTCTCGTCGTCAAAGGATAGCTGTGGAATTCGAGTGGTGACCGTAACATTATATGGCGGAGAAATGAATATAAAGGTGTTATGCAAGTCCCTTAAGTGCTTTCAAGAATCTGTACCGGTTGTTCTACGCCTAAAAATTACTCTGGAAACATGCGTTTTAGACATTTTAACGCTTCTAAAAATACAGTTTAAAAACTTAATCCGAAATGAAAAGTACTTTTTGGCCCTCAACGAACTCTTAAATGCTATTCGTAAATAGGACCCACTCGGATATCTTGAGTAGTTTAGAAATCACGTTGTTTTTCCTGAAGCTCTGCACACCGTATGTGTGCCCAGGTGTAATATATTGGTTTTGGAAACGAATAACGAATTTGTGTGTAGCAACGTTCTTAAGTTTGGCGCAGGTCTCTTTCGCGTGGTTTCACTAGTATTAATTTGGAAGTTTTTTTTTTTTTTTAAAAGAAGGTGTATGTTGAAGTCAGTATGTTTCCTTAGGCGTGAAATGGATTACGCTGGCTTTCGTAGTTTTCTTTCTCGTGAAAATACATAGATGGGTAAAGCGAGTCGAGTGATTGTGTAAACTAGCTTATTTCGAATACTTTATTGGACCAGGAGAGTATATTTTCGCAACACCGGCAACTTATAGGTCGTGTAGATCGTTCTTCGATGTTTGCGTCACCTTGGGAACAAGTAGTTTAGTGTGTCATTCATTACCTCTATGTGGGAGCATACATTTTTATTTTACAGAAATTGTTGGGTTAAAAAGGGGGGGGGGGAGGAAGTGTGGTTCTGGAAACTGCGCGTGGGCCCATCTGGAAAGAAGCCAGATTTATTCCCAGAGCTGTTAACGTGCGACACTGGAGTGAGATAGCGTCAATGGAGTGGCGATATAGATAGCGGACACAAACAAGCACTGGCATGGTGTCGAGGGGGGAAACCAAGCACCACGTGGCTTTCCGATAAACACGCGAGCCCTTGAAAAATAAATTTGACCCGCACGAGTTCGGTTTTTTTTTTTGCCACGTTCAAAGTAGTTTGTGTTCGATTGCTTATTAATCTGTCTTATTTTATTTTACAAACCTACCACCTGACAAAATTTCAGGAAAGCACGTTATTGTTCAAATGTAGAGGCTATTCTCGAGGTGTTATATAGTGGGTTAAAAGGGTGCGGTAGTCATCGTTACTGCTATCTCTTGCGTGATCTTCAAATAAATAGCCTGTGTTGAAAATAGTTGTGACAGAACAGCGAATGCAAGGGAGAAAGCGTTTTACTGTTTACCCATGGCGATCGGTTGAACGATTTAGAAGTTGATGCGCTGCAGCGCCATCTATAGCGGCAAGTTACAAAAACAATGGGTAGCATACAAACCTTCTCCATGAAAAAAAAACACTTTGATGTGCCAACTTTAATGGTAATCGGTCAAACGGTGTCGGAGTTTATCGACGTCATACATACATATATACCAACATACAATCTTTATATATATATTTCTTGTGTGCGTGTGTATGTCACTGAACTCCTCCTAGACGGCTGGACCGATTTTGATGAAATTTTGTGTGTGAGTTCACGGGGATTCGAGGATGGTTTGGATTCACAATTGGATATTTTATCTCGATTCTGAGTTAAGAAAAACTAAAAAAGAACACGCTTTAAAAGCAAAAATTGCAACGCCATATTAGAAGCCATTAAGTTTTGCTATTGTAAGGAACTAAGTAGAGAGTAAGAAAAAAATAAAGATCCTGACAGTTTATAGCGTCGCCATATTTGTTTCAATTTTCAATAACCTTTTTGTATATTACAATTTAAATTGCAGAAAAAAAATCATGTTTCATAGCCACACAAATAGTGAGGATGGTTTAGATTCACAATTGGATATTTTATCTCGATTCTGAGTTAATAAAAACTAAAAAAACACGCTTTAAAAGCAACAATTGCAACGCATTATTAGAAGCCATTAAGTTTTGCTATTGTAAGGAACTAAGTAGAGAGTAAGAAAAAAATAAAGATCCTGACAGTTTATAGTGTCGCCATATTTGTTTCAATTTTCAATACCCTTTTTGTATATTACAATTTAAATTGCAGAAAAAAATCATGTTTCATAGCCACACAAATAGTGAGTGTGTGTCATTTCTCTATGTCCACGAGGTCTCGCCGCGTCAATTTTCTCCTTGGAGCGAACCCGTCCGCTTAATTAAATAAACAGCTTTTATCGTTGAATGAATTCATGATTTATTTAATGAAAATATGCTATCATAAAAAAATTAGTTAGATAGACATTCAATAGGTGTCTTTCTCTCACTCTCTCTCTCTCTCTGAAATGTATGTAGCTTGCTCGCGGGTCAGTAATGCAGACAATCTTTACATTCTAGCTCAAGACTGAAAAAACAGTAAATGTGGTTTACAAAGACATTTTATGAAGTGTCTTCCCGTCATTACATTTGAAAGTAGAAACATATTTACTCAAAATTTAGGTAGTAACATATTTTTATTGCAAAGACTGAAATAGAGGTGAGAAAATTATCATTTGTGAACATAAGAAAACTACTACAACTGTATCAACTGTTATGTTATAATGTTTAAATTTCTAAATGGTGCAAGATAATACAAAATTCCATGCGGAAAAAGTCGTGGGCAGCAGATACGTATAGTTATAGGTGTGGGGCTATGCATGCTGATTTTTCATATACTGCATGGATGCGAACATTTAAGAATAATCTATCTATCTTACTATAATATAACAGTACTTTTTCTGTCTGTCTGTTTGTACGCGATTTTGATGAAATTTTGTGTGTGAGTTAACGGGGATTCGAGGATGGTTTAGATTCACAATTGGATATTTTATCTCGATTCTGAGTTAAGAAAAACTAAAAAAACATGCTTTAAAAGCAAAAAAACTAAGCATTGTTGATAATTAGCCTCCTTGGCAACGGGCTTTTGCATTGTTGTTGCCTTCTGCGTAACCATGGGAAAGGTTTTTGGTAACGGCAGTGGCGTGCCCAAGAGGAGGGGTATGTATAATGAGAAGATACAAAATGTCCAGCGTAGAAATACTTACCGCCATATCCATATCTCACAAAAAGTACATTTGGGCAGGACAATGTCTGTCGGGTCCGCTAGAAAGATATATAGAGAGATAGAGATATAAATAGAAAGATAGAGAGAGTTATAGAGATATACATAGAGAGATAGAGAATTAGAGAGATAAAGAGAGATGCTTAGTATACGTTTAAAAAATTACAAAAAATAATGATTGAGGCATTGCAACGCATGCCGGGCATTATCTAGTTTTATATAAATAGGTATATAGTGTACTTTATAACCTACATTATATATATAATATATATACATTATATATATATATATATATATATATATATATATTCAATGGCATTAGTGAACTGCGCGGTAGTGAAGTTATCTTATCACGGTTACAAATATATCGGGTTTAAGCGCTCTCTTATATTACTGCCTGTAAAATGATTCTGTTTATGGCGTTGTGTTTTATTGTCTCATTCTTAAATTGCAATACAAAGTAGGTATATTGCACCCACTGTTGCAAGATTGTTACTACCTGAAATTGTTAACATTAAAAATATTATTTTATATACCATGGTTAATTATAAGCTTTAATATTTATTTTAATTTTACTATTTGCAGATTTAAACTTAGACCATTACATATTAATTCTAAAAGAAAAAAATAATTCTAAATACCGATATAATTGACCAGAAAAAAATTATTCGGTATATTCAATCAGAGCCCAAATTTGTAATATTAAATATCATACAATTATTTTTTTTGTCAAAAACAAGATGTAGACTTTCGGTCACATCTGATTAAAAATAAAAGCTCAATATTATCAACTGATATTCCTGATGAAATACAAGAAAATGTGTTTGCAAAATTCTAATTCCAATTGTTTTACGAAGTACATTGTTTCAGACACATTAAAAAAGAACAAATGCATTAGATTATAAAGTTCTGTCTAGAAATGTTGTGCTCTATGACGTTTATCTGGCTACAGATACACTGTCTTTATGGGTAGCGAACTTACGGAGATGCACCTTTTCTTTCACTTAACCATATTTTCTGCTATTACATCATATATTGATATTTTACAATAAATAAGCATAACATAAATATAATCAATGATAAAACAGGTAATACGATGGAAAGCAAAATCAAGCTTTAACAAAATTTTCAAAAATAAAAGGTATTATTTGCAAAATTTGATCAAAAATATAATTTACAGGTAAATAATAATTAAGCATTGGCATACACGTGCAGGAAAGTAGTTAACACTTAAAAAATATGGTATCGCCAACACAATTAAATAAAAGTAGTACTATATTAAAACCAGTCACACAGTCACACACAGGTTCAGGTAGTATAATCAGACAAGTTACAAAAGAACCTTGGATGAGCTGGGGAGGGAGGTGGCAGTCACGTGACCGAAGCTTCTGGCGGGGGTGGGGGCCAGTTGAGCTGTCGCTCGCTTCCGGGAAACAGTGGTCCGGTGTCGTCAGCTCGCGGTCCTAGTTACACGATCCAACGCTATCCATGGCATCAACGTCGGGTCATAAGTCACGGATTTTAAGCGGCACGCCGTTGTGGCCGGCAGGGCCACATTTTTACTTGTAATTTATTTTTGTTGCTGGTCTCTAGTTTTATATGGTTTTTATTTCACGTATTTTTACGCCTTTTTTAATTAATGTTAATTTATCTGTAAATTTTTTTAATTATATTTGTTTCTGTTAATTAGTTATACGCCGTTTGGTAGCTATCGATTATGAGTTTAAGAATATCGATTGTGTTTCACGTAAATACCACTTGGTGAGCGCCCGGCGGTTGGCTGATGACGTCAGACATTCGGCTTGCCGGGAAGAAAAAATCAGCTGGGCCGGCGAGAGAGTTCGTGGCGAGCGACCGTCGAAGAGAGAGCCATGTGACGGCGCGGACTGGTGTGCCGGACGGCAACGGGCGACGAAGAGTATTGGGATGGAGGCTCCACGCTGGGTGACAGGGCAATGGATTGCCCTGTGATACTGAACTTATCAAGGTAAAGAGAGGCCGCAATTTTGATTTTTACCCTCGTGGTGCTGCAGTGGTTTTTGGCAAACCTAGTGAACTGTGTATTTTCCCATACTAAATTTTATTTGGACGGAACTTTTATTAGCCAGTTTGGTGAAGAGGCCCATTTGTTTCACACGTTGTTCCAGTGTGGGATTTTTTAAAAAAGGTCGCCCGTTTGCCTGTAGTTGTAATAAAAGTATAAGTTTGGAAGAAACGAACATTTTGCAATTTGTTTTTGAGACTTTGTCTTCGGAATTGGCATACTTAAAGTTGCATTTAGCTAATATATCAGCTTGTGCAGTATTATTAAAAGTATGCGATCGGTATTGGACTACATGCGCAGCCTGATGTTGGTTGGTGCGGCCATTCTACGTTTTTATGAAATCATTGGCAAGTTAATAAAGAAGTAAGACTTTGTTTGAAGTATATGATAAAAACTTCGGTGGTAACACAGTTATGTTACGTGAAGAGTTTTTGCTACATTTCCCTTAAAAAAAAAAAATAAGATAATTTTTTTTTGGTCATCGTTCACGCCTTTGTGAATTCGTACCTATGGCCCGGCGTGGCATTAGACTCTGGAGTTGGTGAGGAAGGTCAGGAAGCCAGCGCACGCCTAGGATATTAACTTTGTTTTTTTTGGCAAGTCTTTAGCAACGAACATCTGAAGAAAGACTAAACCGTTGATTGAGAGTTTAAGAACTTTATTTAAATAAATTTTTTGTACTTCAGTTTTATTATTGTAGAATTTTTTATATATTTATATTGATTGTCTTGTTTGATTTTCGGTATTAGGGCAGTCAGTATATTTTGATATTTTATAGTGGCCACGCCTCACGCCCTTATATATTTTTATACTTGTTGTTATCAGTATTTATATTTTTACGATTTTTTAAAGGTTATTGTTAGTATCGCAAATGGGGATAAGATGCTGCCATTATTAACGTCAGCTTTTGTAACTAAGCTTGTATGGTTATGTATAGTAAAAATTTATTTTTGCAAATTTCTATTTTTTAATAACATACGTCCAAAGTCTTGCCTCTTGTTTGTTTAATGGTTACTCTGCTATTATATCCTTTAAATTTTTTGGCCTGACCCCTGGGCAGTGGTGTGGGGAATTTATATTGTTTAGCTTTTTATGCCTGGTTTTAATATTTATTTTTTTCCCTTCGCGCCCAGAGTGAGTCGGGGACGCAACCCCTATTCCAATTAAGGAGGAAGAAGGGTTACAACCTGCGCCACTCTGCTTGGCAGAGACTTTGGACTTTTGCGATTTTGCTGACTTTTTTGATTTTTTTAATAATGGCAGTTTCTTGGATTTATAAACTTCCCAAAGAACTGGTTTACGCTAATTTGCAAGCTGCGGGAGCAGGATCAGCACCAGGAATTTTAGTGGTCTTTTAGATTTCCAGTGATGGTTTTGATTTTTTTCCTGTGAGGTTATTGTTTTTATAGTTCTTTGCTTTAGTTTGCAACCTTTAGTTATTGATTATTTTGAGAGAGAAGGTTTTGTCTAATACGTTTCGGTCTTGACTTTGGAGCTTGTTTGTTTTGTTTTGGCATACTTAGATCCCGTTTGTTCGGTTTGTGAGTTTAGTTTGTCTTTTCCGTTACTTGTTGGAAAATCCTTCTCTTGTTTTTTTTTTTTTTTTGAGCGTTGAAATTTTGACTGAGGCTTTGGAGGCAAGTTTTCCTTGTTGCAGGTTTGTTTGTTTGAGTTTGGGCTGGTTTGTTGGATTAGAAGTTTTTGAGAATACTTTGTCTCCAAGTCCAAGGTTTTTTTTTGACGTTTTAGTTATTTAAGATTGCTGTTTAAATTTTTTTTTGTTCAAGGCGGAGGTTGTGGCCGGCAGGGCCACATTTTTACTTGTAATTTATTTTTGTTGCTGGTCTCTAGTTTTATATGGTTTTTATTTCACGTATTTTTACGCCTTTTTTAATTAATGTTAATTTATCTGTAAATTTTTTTAATTATATTTGTTTCTGTTAATTAGTTATACGCCGTTTGGTAGCTATCGATTATGAGTTTAAGAATATCGATTGTGTTTCACGTAAATACCACTTGGTGAGCGCCCGGCGGTTGGCTGATGACGTCAGACATTCGGCTTGCCGGGAAGAAAAAATCAGCTGGGCCGGCGAGAGAGTTCGTGGCGAGCGACCGTCGAAGAGAGAGCCATGTGACGGCGCGGACTGGTGTGCCGGACGGCAACGGGCGACGAAGAGTATTGGGATGGAGGCTCCACGCTGGGTGACAGGGCAATGGATTGCCCTGTGATACTGAACTTATCAAGGTAAAGAGAGGCCGCAATTTTGATTTTTACCCTCGTGGTGCTGCAGTGGTTTTTGGCAAACCTAGTGAACTGTGTATTTTCCCATACTAAATTTTATTTGGACGGAACTTTTATTAGCCAGTTTGGTGAAGAGGCCCATTTGTTTCACACGTTGTTCCAGTGTGGGATTTTTTAAAAAAGGTCGCCCGTTTGCCTGTAGTTGTAATAAAAGTATAAGTTTGGAAGAAACGAACATTTTGCAATTTGTTTTTGAGACTTTGTCTTCGGAATTGGCATACTTAAAGTTGCATTTAGCTAATATATCAGCTTGTGCAGTATTATTAAAAGTATGCGATCGGTATTGGACTACATGCGCAGCCTGATGTTGGTTGGTGCGGCCATTCTACGTTTTTATGAAATCATTGGCAAGTTAATAAAGAAGTAAGACTTTGTTTGAAGTATATGATAAAAACTTCGGTGGTAACACAGTTATGTTACGTGAAGAGTTTTTGCTACATTTCCCTTAAAAAAAAAAAATAAGATAATTTTTTTTTGGTCATCGTTCACGCCTTTGTGAATTCGTACCTATGGCCCGGCGTGGCATTAGACTCTGGAGTTGGTGAGGAAGGTCAGGAAGCCAGCGCACGCCTAGGATATTAACTTTGTTTTTTTTGGCAAGTCTTTAGCAACGAACATCTGAAGAAAGACTAAACCGTTGATTGAGAGTTTAAGAACTTTATTTAAATAAATTTTTTGTACTTCAGTTTTATTATTGTAGAATTTTTTATATATTTATATTGATTGTCTTGTTTGATTTTCGGTATTAGGGCAGTCAGTATATTTTGATATTTTATAGTGGCCACGCCTCACGCCCTTATATATTTTTATACTTGTTGTTATCAGTATTTATATTTTTACGATTTTTTAAAGGTTATTGTTAGTATCGCAAATGGGGATAAGATGCTGCCATTATTAACGTCAGCTTTTGTAACTAAGCTTGTATGGTTATGTATAGTAAAAATTTATTTTTGCAAATTTCTATTTTTTAATAACATACGTCCAAAGTCTTGCCTCTTGTTTGTTTAATGGTTACTCTGCTATTATATCCTTTAAATTTTTTGGCCTGACCCCTGGGCAGTGGTGTGGGGAATTTATATTGTTTAGCTTTTTATGCCTGGTTTTAATATTTATTTTTTTCCCTTCGCGCCCAGAGTGAGTCGGGGACGCAACCCCTCTTCCAATTAAGGAGGAAGAAGGCACGGGAGATTGTGTACAATGTGGCAACACATTTGAAAGAGCAAAAGCGATTACATAATTTGAAGTACAACATTGTCGAAGCAACAAGTGCTGCAACAAGGGTTTCTCACTCAACTGTAAAAAGAATTTTGGCAGAAGGTAAAGTAAAAAGCAAAAATAGTTTAAGTTTTTCTACTCCCACGGGAAAGAATAAGGAGCGAAAAAATAGAATCGAAGTAGATGACTTTACGTGCGGCGCTATACGGCGGAAAATTCACGAGTTTTACACCGTTAGAAAAACAATTCCAACATTAAAGAAACTGACAAGGGCATTACGAGAGGACGGAGTTTTAAATTGCAGTAGAGAGTACTTGCGGCATTTGTTAAAACGTATAGGATTTAGGTGGAAGAAATGCCAATCAAAAAGAAAGATTTTGGTAGAAAAACCGGAAATTTCTGCTTGGAGGGGGAGGTATCTACAAACAATTCGTAAATATCGAAATGCAGGTAGAAATATCGTGTATGTTGACGAAACATACCTACATGCAACACATTGCGTTAATTCCTGCTGGCAGTCGAGCACTGAAGTAGGTGTAACAGAATCAATTGGCAAGGGGCCACGTTTGATAATCGTGCATGCTGGTGGAGAAGAAGGCTTCGTTTCTAATGCTTTATTAATTTTCAAATCAAAACAAAAGTCTGGTGATTATCATGATGACATGAACTACCAAAATTTTTCTACCTGGGTAAGACAGAAGCTACTTCCAAATTTACCTGAAAATAGTGTCATAGTTCTAGACAATGCCAGCTACCATAATGTCCAAATAAATAAAAAGCCTACGACCACTACTCTGAAATCTGGCATCCAAGACTGGTTAAAAGCCAACAACATTCAATTCTCCACACACATGACCAAAGCCGATTTGCTACTTTTGGTAAAATCCCACCAAAGCACAAAAATATTCAAAGTGGATCAAATAATAGAGGAGTGTGGCCATGACACTATTCGTTTGCCTCCTTACCACCCGGATTTGAATCCGATTGAACTAGTGTGGGTAGATTTCAAAGCAAAAGTTTGCGAGGAAATATCTACATCTTTGGACGATAAACGAAAACTGTGTGAGAAATTATTTTGTTCCTATACGGTGGAACAGTGGAAAAAGTGCTGTGATCACGTTAAAAACATTGAAGCCGAATATTTCAAGAACGATGCAATAGTGGACATCGAAATCGACAAGATAATAGTGAATCTTGACTCATCATGTGGCGAAAGTTCTTCGGGTGACACAGGATCTAGCACTACAGAAACGGCCGAATGTCTGAACTCAGACTCGAGCTCGGAATAGGTGAGTCGCGTTCAAATAAATTTTAACCGTACTTCCCTGTTATACATAGTTATAAATGTTTTTGTACTTTTACAAAAATTCCTTTGTAAAACTAATTGCCAACGGGTTCGAATCCCGACTCTGGCGTTCTTGATGGTAACCATGTTTTCCAGAAATCAAACAACAGTTGAACGATGTGATGGTTCCTAAACAAAGAACGACGCAAGACCGCAACATAGCGATTTTTAAACTCTCAACTTTCTAGCGTTTTTGTCTGGAGTGTCCGCCTTCTTAATTCATAACAAATCCTTTCCGATAATGTAAAATGCTCAAAATGTGTATCTCAGGCCCTGGGTTTACTTTTTCGCTGCGTTAATTTTATTTGTGTGTGGGCGTCTGCCTTGTTTGTATTAATTGACAGTAAAGTTTGTTATTCGTGTTTGTAAAATAACTTGTTAAATAACTTACGTTTCCTTTGTAGACGATTGGCGTATTGGAAAAAACTGACGAAATCCTAGTTCCCAATAATCTCATTCAATATAGTTATTACATTAAAAATAACTTAGTTTTTTTCTTGCCATCCTTTTGTCGTTATGGTTTTTTGTTTATATACTTAGCCTTACTCTTTACATTCTTAACAATAGGCGTACAACTTAGACTGAGTGAGATGAGCTCAGATACATACAAAAAAAAGGTATTAAAAACTTGAGTGTTGCCCGCGCAAAGCTGCGGCGAAGAGTTATTCTTCGTACAGAGTTTACTTTGCTACTGGCCAACTGCGTGGGTACGATACCGTGTTCGTGTAAGTCGGGTTTGCATTTCTTTCAGAAAAAATTAATTAATTTTACCTGACATTTCAAAATTCTCAAAATTTGTATGATCTTGACAGCCAAGAAACATGAAATGAGTGTTTGTGATAGAAATGCAAACCATTTCTTGAAGTAGCCAGTGGCATTGCAGTTAATTCTAAAAAGTTTCAGTTTTGCAATAAATTAAATTCTCCTTATTTGTACAACCCAAAAAGGTTAAAAATGTAACTCTGGCAGCTAATTATGCAAAAAGTGTGCAACTATATATATATTTTTCATTTCGTGAAAGTTAAACGATTGAAAATGTCTAAAAGTTGATCAGTGATTAATATAAATCTAAAATCATGACCTGGAACGGGACATACACCCTTAAACCATCCCGAACCCTTAGAAATGAAATGTTGCCTACACTATGCCTATTTTGGCATTCCTGGAACTGTTTTCTATGAAAAAAATCTTGGATTTGAACGAATAGATACAAATTTAAAATTTTGCTGTTCCTTTTTCTAAAGTGACCTATCCAAGAAATTCATAGGGGTGTCATGGACAAAATTATTTTGTCTTAAACCATCTCGGACCCTTAGAAATGAAATGAAATGTTGCCTACACTATGCCTATTTTGACATTCCTGGAACTGTTTTCTGTGAAAAAATCTTGGATTTTAACGAATAGATGCAGAGATAAAATGTTGCTGTTCCTTTTTCCAAAGGGACCCACCCAAGAACCTTATAGAAGTGATATGGTCGAAATTCATTAGTCTTTTATCATCACGGATCCTTGGTAATTATTTTCTGCGTAAACCAAGTCTATGTTGACGTTCCTGGAACTGTTTTCTGTGAAAAAATCATTAAATTGAACGAATATGTGCTGAGATAAAAAATTGCGTTTCATTTTTCTAAAATCTTCCATCCAAGAACCTTGTAGATGTGATATGATCGAAAATATTCTTTTATCTTCCTGAACACCTGTACATGGATTGCCGCGTTATTAGCAAAAATATTTATTGAAGTTTTAAGCATATGCATTAAGTAACTACATAATAATTGTGGCTGTTGCGGCCCGTGTCGCCGTGTCTTATATTTGTAATTGTAATTGGTTTATTAATGGCTATTTCCCGTGGAACTATGTGTTTTTTCTTTTACAGGATGAAAAGTACCCAAGTTTAATCCAATTTACAGCATCCTCTATTCAAAAATTGATTCAAATCAGATCATTAGCCAAGATGAGATTGAGAACAAGCATCCAAACAAGACATTATCTTAGGATTTTAAACGTTAATTCTTAATTCAAGGTTAATTTTTAAACATAAATAATATATGTATTAGAGATAAATTCCTCCTGTCTTGATCGAGACTTGTTCGTGTCAACAGCCTCACAAAGTTTGTATGTCTCACGCAAGTCATAGAATCGTGTTGAAACATTTCTTCTTGGGTACGTTAATCGCTTCTTGGACTTCAGGCGCGGCGTTGCATTGCCATTATGGTTGACTGTACCTCCGATGATTCCCCGGGGGATGAATCATGACAGAAGCATTCGCTTCGCACAAAAACCTCCCCCCCCCCCCCCCCCCCCCCTGCTTTCTCGGCGTCGCGTCGCCTGTGCCCCTGTCTCGCCGCCATGAACAGTCGAACCTTGAAGAAAAAATTTACAAAACTTTACAAACCACAGCACCTTATTACCATGATCTATTCGTGGCTTACCGACCGCTTGAATCCGTGTGTGAATGAAATGCTATTGATCTTTATCTTGTTTTGGAAACGCCAGGTTTTCTTAAATGTTAATTATTTTCCAGCACATGTATGCGTAACGCTTAATTTTTAGTTACCTGTAAATGAGCTTTTTGGCCAAATTTTATGGTTACCTCTTATCTTTGAACGTTTAGTTCAATCTTATAACCTATTTTATAATCTATTATGTTTTTTTTATGTTTTTTTTTTTGTAAAACTTCAATGCGTGATGTAATAGAAGAAAAAGTGTAAGTGTTATGTGTAAGAAAAAATGTATCGCCTTAACTTCGCTACCAATAAAGACGATAAAAATAAATAAATAACGTTTTTTTCGACATTAAGGCAAGATCTCACACAATATTATGATTTAATTTTTTATATTTCTCAATATTTATCTTATTCAATGGTTATTTATAAAATATAAAACAATCATTTCGTTTTATTTGTTGTTTAATCACTAATATTTTATCGAATATTCACAAAGTGTAATATAATGGGCGTAAATGTTGCGCAAGTGACAATAAATACGAAAACTTGGGCAACTTTTTACAACCATTGTATAATACATAATGGTTTGTAAATGCATGTTAAAATATTTGTGAAATAACAAGTGCAAGAGAGGCATCGAGTAAAAATTTCAGTTTCAGTCCTTAAATAAATAATAGTAATGACGAGAAAAAGAAAAAAATTCAACATGGCGTCAGACCGTGCCTTCACGTATTCTATTTATACTACTTTTAAACTTTATGGAACTTTAAAACTATCGTTACTTTTAAAATATGAGCAATTGAATTTTATTTTATAATTTTTTTTCCACATGTTGAACGTGCTAGATCTTGGCAATACGAATAAATAAACATTCGGAGGTGTGACAGTGCTTAATTTCTGTGAATAATCTCATTCAGTGGTGGAATTTCTGTGAAATACACGTGAATTTTATATGTAGTGTGTGTGTAATACCACAACAGAAGACCAAACATTTTTTTTTTTTTATTTTCTTTCAGCTCCTATCGTGTTTTTAGCTAAATCAAATGCAATGAAGTAGAAAAAAAAATCAGCGTATATCCAAAGTTTTTCCACACAGATTTGTTACACATTTAAATTCATTCTCGTACACTTAACCATTAAACTCCACAAATTCACATCATGACAGTACTAAACCGAATCAAATATAATAACTATATACAACTTAAGCCCAGACATTGAAAACATTTCAAGAACAAACATAGAAGACTAGCATTTCAACTTATTATTTTTCAATAACATTCATCATTTATTGAAATATACGTTTATCGAATAATAAAACTATGACAAAAAAACTGCCATGATTGTAAAGTTGGCGATTTTGCAAAGCGATTATGAAAAAGAGGATGGGGGGGGGGGGGGGAGAGGCCAAGATTCGGTAGCATGGGTAGCACGTACTTAGTACATACTTTATTTACTCTATGCAGTTGCAGATTATATTCTGTAATGAACTTATTCATAAAGAGCAGATTGAAAAAAAAAAAAACCTCTTCGTTGATTCCATTAGCGTATCCAATCATATTTTTGGTAAGGTAGGCCTATGTACTTTAGTTCTGTGGTTAAACCCTTGAAAAAAAAAGGGGGGGGGGGGGCCTTAATAACTCCTCTCCCCGATGAAATGTCATGTACGAACCTAATTTAATTAAATATTGTACGTTCTGATATTTAAACGAGTTTTTTTAGTTGGGTTTTGTATAGCTAGAAACCAGTGTTAATGTGATGGTTTACGGTGCATTTTGAATCGAACCAGTCGGTATCTTTAAAAATTTTTTTTAAAGTTAGTTATGATCTTCACCAACTACTCCCTGACTTCACCATTTATTGTTCTGTAGTTGTAAATGTATAAATTTAAAAGCAGTCGCGAATAAAAAAAAATCCTGTTAACGTAGAATTCTTTAAAATAATGCCTAGCGTGATAAATATACGTAAATTGTGTTTTCAACTACCTACATTTCTGTGATTTGTGTTGTCGATAGTGTCAGGAAAGTCTAAAAGTCGGTAATAACATATATAAATTAAGTTAATGTATACTCCTGGCGTGATTCCATGAATTGTATGAAGGTGTTTTGTTTTACTGCACTTAAAAAAAAAAAGTACTTTTTACCGGGAAGTTTTTATGTAGCATTCACAGTGATACGTACATATTCACATTTTAATGATTATCTTGTGTTTCTTTGTTTAAGTTCAAGTTAGTTTTTTTTTGGATCATAATATTTACTGACGAATGTGCGCGGAAAGAATGTGAACTAACGACACGCAAATCGCCTTGTGTTTGCGGCAACGGCTGCTAGATAGCAGCAGCATCGAGAAATCGCGCGAGCGCCGAAATGGCGAAGCAAAGCACCACCGCTAGGAGCAGCACTGTCGCGTGTAAATGCCGTTCTCGGCGAATCGATGTTCCAAACACGTGTCGTTCATGGCTAGCAGTGTTTTTGGAAACGATTTTGATTTGGTTTAAAGTTGGACATTCATGCTGTGTTATTTATTTTGGAAGTCTATACAACTATTTTTTTAAAACCTTTGTAAGGTTTCCTTTTTGAAACTTCAAAATATCAGGCGCACACGTATCCAATTCTTTAAGTTAATATTTCATACACAAGCCGACTATATGTACGTAAATAACAGAAAATGTTGCAAAAAGTGCATTTAGAAAAAACTTGGTGATGGCAAAATATGTAGGCATCTGAAAGTTAAATCTAAAAGATTCACTTGTCAATTAATGTTTCTGCCCTAAATGTGTCTTGTTTTAATTTTGTAACATTTGAAATTATCAGAAACTTTTTTTTTTTACATGTCATATAGAAATAGTCGAAATCATTACAAAATCACGCTTGATCAGTGGTGCTCGAAAAAATCTAAATAATCGACTGACAAAACCATAAAAGAAAAAATATTAGAAAAAATTAAATACGATTATTAGTTTTTTTAAAGTTTCTGTTGAAATTGAAATATTCATAATCATACTCCGGGACAAGTGTATCAGTATCTACAATAATCATTAGAATGTTTTCTTTTGTAAAAGTGTTATTTGTGTTAGCCTGATTTGGTTGGAGCCATGTGGCATAAATATAAAAATTTTATTTACAATTTTTCTTACAACTTCATGCTTGCATCAAAGTGATGAAAACATATAAACTTGAAACTAAAAAAAAGTAGATAGAGGAGAAAAAAAGACTAGACATTATCAATTGTGTCATCATGCTAAAAAAAAAATTTAGTTGAAGCCCTCCTATGTAATCGTTTTAAATTTACAATTATGTACTATTATACTCTTTAGTTGTGTGTAGAACGTAGTTCGGGATAAAATATGGAGGTAGAGAGAAAGAGAGAGAAAGAGAAAAAAAATATTTTTGACTTTTATAGGTGCTCCTTAGTACGAGCATTTCTTTCGACCACGACCAAATGGCATTCATACACTTAGTTCGGAGTTTATTTGTTCATCCCTGCATGGCCGCTTCTAAACGATTTGGTTGGCAAAGGGGGAAGGGGGGGGGGTTGTATCTTCTCTCTCTCTCACCATAAATATCTCCTCCCCCCTCCTTCTGCTTCCATCTTTTCCCCCTTGGGACATGGACCTAATGCTCCGCACAAAAAAATTCTTAGATGCTTAGAAGAGAAGCTGTAAGGCAATCTTTATCGTCTCTCCCTTCTCCTTTTTTTTCCAGTTTTTTTTCTACACCTTCTAGCAGATCTCAAGACCTATCTTCCGGCGGATGCGATAGCTTTGCTTGGAGCCGGGCCCAGTTTAACAGCTTTACTCGGAGCGACGGATAACGCATACATACCTTTCTGTCTCCCTCGTTCAGCGTGCACAGACTATTCGAAAAACATCGGGCTACAACTATCCGGAGATGTTATTCACTTATTAATGCCTGTGTAGGATTTATTTTTTCCTCAACAAGCGAGGACATAGTTACATTACATAGAAATAGCTCTACGGATTCAAAGATAATAACGTAAAAAATAATTTCGTAACTGCCACGCGTGTTGGATAGAAGTTAAACTTGACACTTCAATAATTCACTTGAACGATAAAAAAAATTGAGCAAGTCTTACAGTTCTCGCCAAAAAAAATGTGTAACGTACAACCTCGGTAACGAGAAATTTAAAATATTTCATGCAAATACACTTATACGAAACTGCGACACGAAATTTAACGTAGAATTCTTTAAAATAATGCCTAGCGTGATAAATAGACGCAAATTGCGTGCATTTATGCTTTGTGGCTACTTTACTTAAAATGATTTGAAAACCGTTCCGTGAAATGCTTTCCAGTTTTAACTACGGAAATATATATGCGAAATAAAGCCAAATAAAGTCCAATTTTTGATATTCAATAATCTTTTCAATGGTTCAAAAACAAATTGTTGTATTAAACATTAACTAAAATTTAATATTAGTCTTTAAAATTTCGTATGCGCGACAAGAAATATTCCTTATGGTTTCCAAAAATGTATTTAATTCTGAGTAAACATACAGTTCACAAGGATGCCACACTAACAATTCCGAAGTTGGCCGATCGCGCAAGAATGAACATCGTATTGGAATGATTTATATATTTTACGGTTATAGAGTATTTTAAATAACGTTAATCCAACCAATATTGTTTTTTTAGAAACGATAAGAAAGTAATGAGAACATTTATTTATTACACAGACCGAACTTCACTTAACCTGTTACTTCGGTAAACGTCGGAACTGTTCGGGTCGAGCAAGGTTGTGGCTATCATCCCTGTGAATAGTAGGCTATCAATTTCGTATATGCAAAAAAAAATAACAACCATTGCATTGTGTTGTACAAATTTACGTTATTTTTAATCCTTGCAGTGTTACAAACTATTTCTTGTCAACTGATTGTTCAAGAATTTTGTTTTTTTAAAAGTTATAAAAAATAAAAAATAAATATATTTTACATTGTGTCCGTTTGTCGTCTGTCGGGGTGAAGCGGGGCGACTCCCCGAGAAATGCTCACGATATAAAAAGCGCCCCATTCACTAGCGGATATGCTCGCCAAGGTCGAGCACGGAGTCATGCTGGAGTAAAAAAAAAAAAAAAAGGAGGGGGAAAAATTTGTTGTCTGTAAAGTCGGTTTACGGACGATAGTTTAACGTGACAACGTCATAACAAAACATTAATGAAATGATTGCATACATTTATGAATAAAATTGAATATTTGTTATTGAATTATCGCTATTTTGTATGGATACAAAGGAGTGAAATGAAATCTACAATTTAATAGATCAATTTACTTTTATTTGCACTCATTAATTAAAATATGTTTATTACTTTAACGAAGAGATTATTTTAACTATAACTTTTATACGTGTTTGCTATTTAACTTCTTCCAATCTGTGTTATTCTGTTAAGGATAGGACGATGTTAGGAAAAGTAGGAAACGAATGGGAGTGTTTCAAGTTTAATGTGCCTCGAAAAAGTCAAATCGATGGTAGTTCCAATCGAGTGGAACAGAGATAGATGTGGCGCAAGCGTACAATGTGCTTAACGGGACACAGCGTAACGGGATAATGTGCGTGACGGGACACTTTTTCGTGCGTGCAGCCGGCTTTCATCGATTTATTAGACGTTGTCACGTCAAAAAAAAGGAGGGGAAGGGAGAGAAAAAAAGTGGAAGGGGGGAAGATCTCGTGACGTCACGCGCAGGTTCCCTCCGGGAATTCTCCGAGGGATTCTGCCCGCAGCGTAGCGGCGGATAGGTCATTCAAAATAATAATTGACGACCCATTTCGTAAATTCGTTTCTATTACATTGAAATGTCATTTTAAATCCAGCTCGTTCTGGACCACACCCATGCGTAGAGACAGGAAAAATTCGCGAATTTATTCGGCGATAGGCTTGAATTCAAATACATATAACTTTTAGATGATTTGGCTATTGGCTTACTGTTCATCTGGACGAATCTCAACCAGTTATAAACCCTCAACCAAATAAGGATCGAATCACAGACAAACCAGATGAGACGACTTACAAATCGGCAGCCAATGAACTTGCGTTATTTACCCAAATGTACAGGGGAATGTGCAGTCTATCCTGAAGGCCATATAAACTGAGAATTTTTCCGGTCCCTACCCATGCGTGACTACAAGGGTCGTGTATAATATGAATAGTCAGTTAGTTTAGCTATATATATATATATATATATATATATATATATATATATAGATATATATATATATATAAATGTTTAGACGGTTGGCCAGCTTAGGTTGCTACATTAAAAAATAGTTCAAAATAGTGGATGGTTGGTTAGGTTAGGATAGTTACAATAGAAATGCTTTAAAAGAGTGAATAGTTGGTTATGTTAGGTTAGCTGCATTAAAAATACAGTAAAATAATTTCAATGGTTGGTTAGGAATTACCTATTTAAGATGTAGCTAACTTAACCTAACCATGCGTTTACACGATTTCACAGCATTGTTATAGCAGCCAATCTACCGTAATCAACCGTCCGCATTATTATAAAGTACTTTTAAATGTAGCTTGACTATTTTCTTGTTTCTCAGTCACTAAGGTCTACTGAAAGACGGTCTGGACATATTTCTGGCGTGTTTTTATCCTGTAATATGATAACCGAAGTTGCTTGAGTGAGCTGTGAACCAATCAGAGTCCTCCTTTCTCTTGGTTGGCCTATTGGTTTGGCCAATCGGAGCTGGGCTTCTGTGATTGGCTGGGAGTGCTGGCCAAACAGTGGCCTCTTCTCTTCTGGTTGGTCGAACAGAGGTGATCTGTCTGACTGATTGGGTCACAGGTGCAGCCAATTGGGAAACACTCCCCTCTCAGGCGAGAGAATTAAAAGGCAGGAGAACTTGTAATAACCTCAGTAGGTAACTACTCCCTGCTGATGGCGACAGCAACTTCGACCGAAACGTCGGGATATCATCGCTTTCGACGCGGCTACAACCCAGAAGCCAAGAATCTCCAGACAATGGGTGCAAAAGCTTACGATATTTGCATAATTTTATATTTTAATTGATGTTTCATATAATCAAATTTTTTTTTGTTTGTTTGTTGTAGAGTTTGAATTTAAAAAAAAATGTGTGCATGTACTAATAATATTCACCCGTTAGAGGTTAAACTTACTTGGCGTAGTAAAAACTAACTTTAAAAGTGCATAGAAATAATTAATATAAATAAAATAATAAAATGACTGGAGTGATATTATAAATACTGTTGTTGGCAAAGTATTAATTCAGTTGAATTAAAATTTTTTAAGTAAATACTCAGTATTTAATTGATTGTTTAATTTTAGTTTTTAATTGAATAATAATGTATTACTTGATAACTGATCATGCAAATAACTTCAACATACGGAAACATAAATTCACTTACATAAAATAAGTTTATAAACACAATTTATGTCACTAATATACACAATAAATAAATTTTTGTAATTATATGGACTAGTTTTTCAGTATCAATCACTACAGTATAAGATTTTAAAAGCACATATATAATTTTTTTTTTATTTATATGCAGCCATGGTACTTGCGCATCGAAAAATTAACTCTCATTATAATTTTTTTTCATAACGCTCCTAAAGAGATATAACTTTAAAAAAATATGTATATATTGAGCCAGAAATAGGATTGGCCGTTTCGCCTCTGTAAGGTTGTGTTTCCCCGGGGGTTTCCCCCTCTCTCTTCTCCCCAAATCTCTCCAATCTCCGGAGGTGTTTCGCAACGGCCTGTCTTAGCACCGCACCCGCTCTCTCGCCACACGGCTCCATTGCCCCACTTCCCCCCTTCCCCCCCTTTTTACCCCTTTGCGGGTCTCGCGTGGCCCTCTCTTCAACCGAACGACCTTCCAAGGACTGAAACGTCTGGGGCGAACGACCTCGCCAGCACCCCCTCCCCCCTTCTTACACCAGAGGAACAGCTTACCTCCCTCTCCCTTCCAGTCGCGGCGGGTAGCTTGTGCCTGGCTGCTCTTGGAGATGGGGGTCGTGGCAAGCCACGTGGCTAATGAGTACTTAGCGCGTGTAGGTACTGCGCGCGCCCGCGCTTCGCGTACCGGCGAAATTTAAATTAGTTTTTTGGGTCGGATTTTTCGTAATGTGTAACGTCTTAGCCTCCCGGGCATGCCGGCATTTTGGTGGGGGCAATTTCGTGGATGCGACGCATCGAACGGAAACGTGTAAACACGGTGACTTGATGTAAGATATTGGACATACGCCATTGCTAAAGCACATGTATGTCTGTAGAAGAAAACTACAAAAAAAAAAAAACACGAAAGACAAAAACACAAATTAAGCAAAAAGACAAAAAATTACTTAATTTGTGTTTTCTTCTTTTGTGTATTTTTGTAGTTTTCTTCTACAGACATAAATGTGCTTTAGCAATGGCGTATGTCCAAAAGCTTGCATCAAGTCATGCACTCCCATTGCACAAATCTTTCAAAGATAGTGTAAACACGGTGCTGCCACCTGTGGTGGATGGTGCGAACCAAAGTTCACAAAGCCAAAGGGGAAACTTTATGGTATTAACTGTTCAATTTATTTTAACAACATGGGTAGTATTTTAATAAAATTCTTTGTTGCAAGCAGGGGTATTTTTTTTTAAATGTCTTTTTCGCTTTTATCGGCGCCGTTTCATTATAAGCTTTAAAATTTCACTCTGCACATAAATGATTCGATAGTCGACATACCTGTTCGGGAAACGAACTATAGCGGCGGGTTCGGAAACTTACGTGTGATTCACGTCCAGAAATGTGGTTGAAAAATCAATTCGCGTATATTTATCATGCTTCCACATTATTTTAAAGGATTCTACGTTAAATTTTCATTACGAGTTTCGTATTATAAGTGTATTTGCATCATGAAAACACATGAATTTTTGCTCGTTACTGAGGTTAAGATTTACAAATCTCTGGCGAGTACTGAAAGACTCGCTCACTTTTTATTTTATTTTTACGTTTAACGAGTGCTTAAAGCTTATTCTCACGCGCCATATCTTTTATTTCAATTTGTTTTTCGTTATAAATTTTATTCAAGATCTATTTATACAATTTTAGTTCCATCCTCCACTTCATTTGTTCTGCTACAAATATTTGCTACAGTTATTCACTTAAGTCATCGTAATTATAATCACTAGCGCGACTTTTCACTCCCATGATATTCCACGAAGTGAATATATGTTAAAAAAATATTTATGGCAGAACAAAATAATGGATGGTAAGTATCGGATAAAAACTTAAGGGTAAAAAACCATTAATGAAGTAAATGAAAAAAAAAAAACGAAAAAAATCAAAATTACGTGTGAGACCGGGCCTTAAGTTAGCTTTCCAGTATGTTGCCAGTTTTATCGCCAACTATCTTTGTTATGTTAAAATGATTGATGTTGAATAGCCATGACTTGCTACTTTCCAAAAGACTTCAGTCCAAAAACAAAATTGGGACAATTAAAAAAAACGTTCTTTCTAGCAGATCTGAATTTTATGGTTTAAATTTACACGTAAAGAAGCACTTTTATTGTAAAAAAAAAAAAAACAGGTGTCGAACGTTTAAATTGTTGTTCCGGCTATAATCCTTTATTTTGTTATATATAAGGTCTTCGGCCTTTTTGGCAAGAGTAAGAATTATAATGATACGGTAGTTAATATACAAATTTGGTTAAAAGTTGTTGCGATTAGAAGTTGACACATTACGAAAACAAAATAACCAATAAGGTAGCTCCTGGGGCGTGGTGATTCAAAACCATGTGCGCCTGCGAACAAAGTCGTCTTGTCTTGCATTAATTATGACAAATAACATTTCTCGTTTTTTCTGCAATGGCACTTGAACTAACTTTTGCATCCCCACGAAAAGTTATGCAAATCCAAATTAAACACATTGAGGGGAACCTAGAAGTTTTTGACCTGCCACGAAAACACACTATTATTTGTAGACATGCTCAAAATTATTTAAATGGGAAATTTTGGTAGTCTTCCACCATTACAAGTTCGCAACAAAAATTACTTTGTGTTAATAATGTTCGCAGGCTTTCACGGCCATTGTATGAAGTAGCTTGGCTTCTGGGTTTTACCTACTAGGTAACTGCTCCCTGATGATGGCGACTGCAATGTCGACCGAAACATCGGTGGAATTATTCGCCAAGGACGCGGCTACAACCCAGAAGCCAAGCTACTTCAAAAATTACGTTGTATTAGTTATTATTGAAGATCATGATGCAGTTTGGCTCTCCATTGGAAGCAAACATTAATTTGAGAGTCCTAGTTTTTATTTGAGCGGTTTACAAATATTAATTTAATTTAAAAAATATATATGCTTCGAGATAATAGCACGGGCAGAATTTGTATACATAATAAAAATAAACAAAAATTACTTTGTGTTAATAATGTTCGCAGGCTTTCACGGCCATTGTATGAAGTAGCTTGGCTTCTGGGTTTTACCTACTAGGTAACTGCTCCCTGATGATGGCGACTGCAATGTCGACCGAAACATCGGTGGAATTATTCGCCAAGGACGCGGCTACAACCCAGAAGCCAAGCTACTTCAAAAATTACGTTGTATTAGTTATTATTGAAGATCATGATGCAGTTTGGTTCTCCATTGGAAGCAAACATTAATTTTAGAGTCCTAGTTCTTATGTGAGCGGTTTACAAATATTAATTTAATTTAAAAAATATATATGCTTCGAGATAATAGCACGGGCAGAATTTATATACATAATAAAAAAATTGGTTGTCTGTAAAGTCGGTTTACGGACGATAGTGTAACGTGACGTCATAACAAAACATTGATGAAATGATTGCATACTTTATGAATAAAATTGAATCATTTTTATTTTAATAATAAAAGAATAAATACTTGAAATTATACTAGTAATCAGATTTTTAAAATGCAAGAATAATTAACATTTATTGCCTAAATTGTTGTTGTAATAAGCAATGAAAAACACATTAACTTTTCACTTCACTTTATAAACAGTCGAGTGGAAGAGAGATAGATGCGGCGTAAGCGTACAATGAGCGTAACGGGACACAGAGTAACGGAACAATGAGCGTAACGGTACACAGCGTAACGGAACAATGTCCGCAACGGGACACAGCGTAACGGAAGAATGTGCGTAACGGGACACTTTTTCGTGCGTGCAGTCGGCGTTCATCGATTTATTAGACGTTGTCGCGTCAAAAATAAACCATAAAGTAAAAATAGAACACTAGATATTTTTGACGTATTTAGAACGTAAACAAACTTGGATATCCACCGCAGCCAACTACTCGGCTTCTATTGGTCGCACGGAGCAACGTAAACGGAAGAGCTCAGCACTGCCGAGCTAATGCGTGCGGGTCCGTTTCCGTTGACGAGATCCGTGGGGGACGCACCACAACGCCGAAATACCACAACGCCGAACGTACAATAACGCCGAAAACCATAACACCGAATGCCAAATTGACTACAACGCCGACAGCTAGAAAACTGCTGTGTACCACAACGCCGAAATACATTAACGCCGAAAAATGTCATTGCAGGACTGCCACAACAGTTAGGTTAGGTTAGGTAAGGTTAGCACACAAATTCATTCAGTTGTTTTTCATTTTGCTCCTGTGGCCTTCCCCCCCCTCCCCGCAGCAACATTTCTCGGCGTTACTGTATTTCGGCGTTGTGGTACACAGCAGTTTTCTAGCTGTCGGCGTTGTGGTCAATTTGGCATTCGGCGTTGTTGTACGTTCGGCGTTGTGGTAACGACCCGATCCGTGTCTGGGACCCGGGTGACGTCTGGACGCAGAAGCAGCGGTAGCTGACGGGGCTGGCCGCCACGTGGTCTCCCGCCGGCGGAGGTTCTACTCCCCCCCCCCCCCAGCCCCCCCTAGTTGCCCCCCCCTCCTCGGGAGGGACGCCAGCAGTGTCGGCCGCGGCCTCGCGACGGGAGGAGCCTGCCCCAGCCGCGATGCGCGCGCCGCCCGCAGCCATGCCATGAGGATCAGGGAGGCCGCCCAGGTGAGCACGAGATGCACACCATAGACTAGTTATTAGTAGAGACCTTACCTTTTTGCGTGCCACAATAGACTAGTGATTAGTATAGACCCTGCCTTTTCGCGTGACACCATAGCGTAGTGATTAGTATAGACCCTGCCTTTTCGCGTGACACCATAGACTAGTGATTAGTATAGACCCTGCCTTTTCGCGTGACACCATAGACTAGTGATTAGTATAGACCCTGCCTTTTCGCGTGCCACCATAGACCTTACCTTTTCGCGTGTCACCATAGGCTAGTGATTAGTATAGACCCTGCCTTTTCGCGTGCCACAATAGACTAATGATTAGTATAGACCCTACCTTTTCGTGTGTCACCATAGTCTAGTTATTAGTAGAGACCTTACCTTTTTGCGTGCCACCATAGACTAGTGATTAGTATCGACCCTACCTTTTCGCGTGACACCATAGACCCTACCTCTTCGCGTTTCACAATAAGCTAGGGATTAGCATAGACCCTGCCTTTTCGCGTGACACCATAGACTAGTGATTAGTATAGACCCTACCTTTTCGCGTGCCACCATAGACCCTACCTTTTCGCGTGCCACCATAGACCCTACCTTTTCGCGTGTCACCATAGGCTAGTGATTAGCATAGACCCTGCCTTTTCGCGTGACACCATAGCGTAGTGATTAGTATCGACCTTACCTTTTCGCGTGTCACCATAGACTAGTGAGATGTACATGCACTACCATTTCGCGTCCCACCACAGACTAGTGATATATAGGCCATACCATCATAGACAAGTGATGTGTTCAGCCTCTTATAATTTCTTGTACCACCATATACTAGCTTTATTAAAAGGACTTACTGTTTCGCTTCATATTTTAATTCCAGACTGCCCTTCAAATGTCTGTGCAGTTCTTTTTGTCGCCATAGATAACCTCGAAACAATGAAATATAAAAAATGCGAATTCCGCCTGGTTAAAGTCAAAGAGAAAGATGACGTCCAACACAACCGGCAGCCAATCAACAGGTTACAAAATGTGGTATTCTACTCTCTGCTGACGTGATACAGTGTCGTGTCTTCTTCGCGAGAGGGGTCTACATTGACTTGCGATTTGCAAACTGAACCGTCAATATCGTAAACAATGCCACATGCGTTTGTTTGAAAGTGGTACACCAACACACAGTTATTTTGTTGATGCTATTAATTATTAAACAGCAAATTGACATAGATACATATTTAAATCCACTTGTGCTGAAATACAGAGTATCCACATTCTGTAAAGTCGGGGAAAATCAAGGAGAAATCAGGAAAGTTTGAATTCGTCAGGAAAAGATGGGAAATTTTTTCTTGAAATCCTGGAAAATTACGCGAATTCCCCAGTGATAGTAGTAAATGGGAAAAACTTTCGTGCTCCAGTCTGCCTTAACTAGACTTTGAAAGAATTTTTTTGTTTCAAATGGTGTTTATTACAAAATCATATAAAATGTCGTACGCAAGGTTCTGTTTGGACTAGACCAGCTGTGGTGGTAGCGAAGTCTGGATTTTCTTCAGTTGTTTAAATAAAAAAAAGAGAGAGTTTGTTATTAAAAAAAAGTCACTTGTGTCGTTGTTGGTTAGCCCATATTTTCCCTCTGTGCTGTTTTTATTGACTAAATTTCTTCCACGGAATTCTTGTGCTGTCTGATACATAAGTTTGAATGTTGTCCATAGTACCTGATTAGGTTCATCATTGGCTTCATCTTTTTGACACCAGTTGATTTTAGGCCTTGTTCTCTGTGGATTTATGTTTTCATTTTTATTTCTTGATTATGCGTTCTTGAATGTACTCAGTGCGAACGAGTGCAAATCTGCAACCGGTGCATGTCCTAGAAATTGTATTTAAATTATATATTATATTAATTTAAAATTTAAATTAGTATAGACCCTACCTTTTGCGTGTCACCATAGACTAGTGATTAGTATAGACCCTACATTTTTCGCATGTCACCATAGACTAGTGATTAGTATAGACCCGACGTTTTCGCGTGCCACCATAGACTAGTGATTAGTACAGACCCTACCTTTTGCGTGTCACCATAGACTAGTGATTAGTATAGACCATACATTTTCGCGTGCCACCATAGACTAGTGATTAGTATAGACCCTACCTTTTTCGCGTGTCACCATAGACCACACCATATATATTATAATATTAGTTTAAATTTAGTAGCGGGTGCGTGTCTTGTGTTCGTCGTTAGGGCACGTGTGTGGGATGGGACATACCGGATGTGCGACGCGGTCACCGAGAAAAAAGTTGGTGTCTGTTCCGCGCAGATGGTGTGACCGGTGGCTACCCCAGTGCCTTGAGCAGGGGTGGGGGGGGGGGGGGGGGTGGGGAAGGGACAGTGGGAGGGGAGGGAGGGTGTTCCAGACGTGACCGGCCCGCTCAGCATCCACCTGGTCCGCATTCCAGCATCCAGCATCCAGCATCCAGCATCCCAGGCACCGCACCACTCTCCGCCTGCAACACACCGCTGCGTGCCGGCACGAGGCCGATACAGCCCGTCCCGGATAACTTTGCCTGCTTCCCGTACGGATCGAGGCCCGCTTCGGAATTTTATGAATGAATATTTAAACAAACCTGACTTAAGAAGGCAGGACACGGCTTCATCCGCAAAGATTTTTTTTTGGAAGGGGGGGGGGGAATTGGTTGAATTATAGAATTTTTTTATTAAGATAGATCTATTTCCGTTTGTTTACTATATATATTTTCAGTATAATTAAATTATGCATACTTGACCTTCAAAAACGCGGAAAGTCAATTTCTACATAAAGTTTTTAACCCCACTCCACCCCTCAAATTCACCTTTCACGTTCCTTAAAATTTTTGAAAACTTAGCGTCAATAAGAGGAAAATCACTAATATCTGATTTCTAAAAAAGGAGAACTGTTTAATAATAATTTTGGTATTTATAGATGAAATTTGCACACTTGAAGTACGAAATAAAAGAAAATCGCTGTCTACATATATTTAAAAAAAAAACTCCTATGCCCCTAGTTACATGATGTATCGAGAAAAAAAATCAGTAAATTATATATATATATATATTTTTTTTTCTCAATGTAGTTGCAAGTAGATGTGGTATCAACACATCCGCTTAAATATTTGTGATATTTAAAGTTGTAATACCAAAATAGTTTTGACAATGTTTTCTATTAGCTTGGAACATTTTTCTTACGAAATTTGAGTAGTTATTTTTTATTTTCCTTCTGAAACATGTATTCAGACTTTTATCAGCGCAATTATCGCGTCAGGATGGTACATTAAATTTTCAAAGGTAGATTTAGCATTGATTCATTTGAGAATTGACATTTTAAGGTTACCAATTAGTTAGTGTTTTAATTGCAATAGTTGGTTTCTTTAAACGTTTTCTGCTAGGCGTGATAAAAAAACCTGCCTCTAGACCACGCCCATCAGAGCATAGGAATGTTTAAATCGCCCAGTTAAAGAACACCTGAGAATTTCGTTTACCTTTCTAGGACACGTTATTTAACAGGTGATTACGTAGGAATTTTATGCGGTGAACTATTAAATGGACGTTTGGTTTTCATTCTGCCGCGCATTATGGCATGTATGTTCGACCTCGGACGGATGAAAAACGCGTATTGCTGGTCGAATTCCATTGGAAGCTCATCATATTTCATGTTTCACGAACGAGAAACGCCTAAAACACTGTATTGTTTTCTTGTTATGTATCATGCATCCGAGATTCTTACGAGCGTACTTCACCACTAGAGACCAGTGGAAACATGGTTTTTATCTTCTGATACTACGCTCTAAATCTAAATCAGTATTTTGCACCGGTGGAATGATAGTGACCGACAATTTTGCTAACGATTGTTGTACAACTTTCAAATATCAGCGGGTTTCACTTCAAAATATGTGCTTGATGAATGGGATTCATTGGGGAAAAAAGTTGCAAAAACGTTGTCCAAATCCTATTAATTTTTCAGACTGCTTTGACTTATATTAAATTTTAAACAACCGCATGTGCTTTCAGTCGTTATTAAAATCGGGTCAGCGGCCACATGTGTTGCTATATTGTGTGAACAGCTTTAATCATTGGTTAGCCTTGTCACAAATGAACGTAGCGACTCGTTATCATTCCAGTCCACCAGTAGAAATGCATCTAACATTTCTTTGGCACTGCTGCTACCTTTTGTCACAGATCGGAAGTGTTAAGGACTTAAATTCACCCGAGGGACTGCGGTGTAGTCCAATATGTGTCGGCGCGATGTTTTGAGGGATGAACCAAATATCTTTTTTTGACGTGACAACGTCTAATAAATCGATGAACGCCGGCTGCACGCATGAAAAAGGATGGCTCATTGTCCAGTTACGCACATTGTCCCGTTACGCTCATTGTACGCTTGCGCCGCATCTATCTCTCTTCCACTCGATTGGAACAACCATCGATTTGACTTTTTCGAGGCACATTAAACTTTAAACACTCCCATTCATTTCCTACTTTTCCTATCATCGTCCTATCCTCAACAGAATAACACAGATTGGAAGAAGTTAAATAGCAAACATGTATAAACGTTATAGTTAAAATAATCTCTTCGTTAAAGTAATAAACATATTTGAATTAAAGAGTGCAAATAAAAGTAAATTTATCAATTAAATTGTAGATTTCTTTTCACTCCTTTGTATCCAAACCAAAATAGTGATAGTTCAGTAAAAATGATTCAATTTTATTCATAAAAGTATGCAATCATTTCATCAATGTTTTGTTAGGACGTTGTCACGTTAAACTATCGTCCGTAAACCGACTTTACAGACAACCAATTTTTTTTTGTGCCGAGATCATTGGCTCGCCGATTGAAGATCAGAAAGGTGCAACTGGTCATTGGAATGCTCCTTGGTCGATGACACGGTCACATCCTTTGGAGCGTCGCCAGTGATTGGGTAACCACTTCTTATTCTCGTTTATGACTGGCCAAGGGTCGTCGAGGGTGTGTCCTCAAGAGCACGGTAGTCCAATCATATCAACGTGAAGCAGTTTTACATGTGCTTCGTCTACTTTTGCCACCCAATGAACCCCGCGTAATAATCGTGACTCTACGCCTACTGTGACATACAGCTTTAGGCTGTTGCAGAAGAGTTGCTTACACAAAATACTACTAGTGTTTGAAGGTCAGCTTTTCGGTGAATCATTTCGTCAAGTTGACTGACTCCATTCATCGGCTCAGATTCCCTCGCTTGATATTAATGCATGAAATTTTGCATCCCGCATGTCAGAGCCCAGGGTTTTTCCCTGTGTCTTTGCAGGTTTTACCTGGGCTCAACTTATCTAGTTTTAGTCTAGTATAGTCAGTGAGGGGAGTTAGTCATGGCGCCAATCGCTGCCATGGCTGGCCAATCCCCCTCCTAGCAACATGATGCATGCTACCCCTCCTGCATGGCTAATACCCTGCTTCGGCCTGAGACGCACTTAGTCTCCGTCCCTAACCCGGAACCCTCCCCAACACACTTAGTTTTAATTAAGATTAGGAAAAAAAAATCCCCCTTGAAAGTGTTTGAATGAACTGTGACTTATTCATTTTAAAAGTCGCACCGATGTACGGGTATTTTTAAAAAAAATTCCCTGAGCCGTCTCTTAGTAACACAATACAAACGTGAAATTTTGAAATTCCGCAACCAAGCATACAGCAAACACACGTGAAGGCTGTGTTTAACTCGACCAAATTGTGGTAATTTGCATGTTTCGCTGCACTAATGTTGGGCAATACCGACTGCATAAACAGGCCTCATGCTCTGTCAACCCCCCTCCCCTTAATTACTTTGCAAGTGGGCGTGGACTAAACTGTCGTCGCACCTCATGGAGGCCTACACAGTCTGTAAAAACATATATTTGCAAACAATGAAGGGACTCCAAATGCCTGACACACCCTTTCTTGCCCCACACGTCCAAACTTGCGAACTATATGTACGGCGAAAGAAAAAAACCAAACACCATTTGGTTTATTCATAACCCAGATAAAAATGTGATATTGACATATCTTGTAAGCTTTAAGTCATGCAATTCTGTTCAAGATCAGATGAGACCTACCGATCTGTCACCTTATGGGACTCGGTTTGGACACGTGTTGGAATACGGCCCGCGAGTTAGGTTACGGTTGTATCCCAACAATTGCAGTGCTTATTCGCATGGCACCTTACCACCATTATTATTACTTTTTTTCAATTACATCCTATCATTGTACTACGTGGAGACGCTCTTACGGGCAAATGAGGTTCTGCGGTGGTTTGTTTCCGCCTTCCGCAGTTTGCCGATGAAAGGCCAACCCGACGAGTAGTGGAAATATCTCCGAACCCGGCCGAGGATCGAACATACGGCACCGCGCGCCAGACTCATGGCCCTCTTCTGTTCGCCTCTTTTGTTTTCTATCGTCTGAACCCGCGACTGGCTGCCCTCGTTCCCAGAGAGCACCGCGGTGTGGGCTCCGCCCCATCTGTCTGCCTGCCTGAGGAAGCCTTCATTTCACAGACGAGAGAGCCAAACGCCCGATCGTGCATCTTCGGTTTTTTTTGTCGTTCATTGTAAATAAATATGGCGGTGTTGATAAAAGGATACTAATGGTCAATTAGGTTAGGTTAACTACATTATAAATACTTTAAAACATTGTGAACGGTTGATTTGGTCAGGATAGCTACATTAAAGATACGGGGAAAAAAATACATGAACTTCGGGGAACTTCGGGTTTTGGCTCTCTCGTCTGTGAAAAGAAGGCTGCCTGCCTTCCCCGACCCGCTCTTGCAGGGACACCACCCGCGCGGCTTCCAACTTGGTCACGACAGCTCCGTGACCCCCTTCACCCCGGCTGCGGGCACCGTTATCCGCGCTGTCCGTCCGTTCGTCCGTCCGTCCGTCCGCTCGCACCGCGTCCACCTTCTGGACAGCCAAGGGAAACCAGGGATGATTCAGGGAAGTTGGACTTGGTCAGGGAAGTCGGGAGGAAATCCTGAAAGATAAATAAACATTTTGTTACAGGCTAAAGTCAGGGATTTTTGCTTGAAATCCTTGAAAAGTAATGGATATTCTGCTACATGAAGCCCGCATTCTGGAATGTCAGGGGGGGAAAAAATATAGGCAGTTGGACTTGATTAGGGAAAGTCAGGGATTTTATGTGAGATCCTGGGAAATAAATAAACATTTTGTTGCAGGCTAAAGTCAGGGATGTTTACTTGAAATCCTGGAAAATAAATAAAAAAATTTGTTTGAGAGAGAAAGTCAAGGATTTTAATTGAAATCCTTGAAAAGTAATGGATATTCTGTTACAAGATGTCCACATTCTGGAGTGTCAGGAAAAATTATGTGAAGTTGGGAAGCAGGGAAAGTCGGGGATTTTTCTTGAAAGTAATTAATGGGGGTTCCCCTTTTTTTTAATTTTAACCCTTGCAAGTCCTTATTTTGTACTATGGTGCTAAAAATTACAATTTTTGTGTTGCCGAAATGGGGAAAAAAATTGTGGAATGTTGCCAAAGTATTTGAAACCAAATATGGCATATTTTAAGACAAACATTGACTGCCCCTGTAAGCATCTGTAGAGAGTTTTTCTTATCAAGCAGAATTTTCCACTGACATCTAGTTGATCATGTGTAATGGATCAAAAAGACAACTTTCGAAAATAAGAACCAATTATGTAGAATCAAAAATAAATATTTAGAAGCAAGAGTAAAATTAAATTTATGTATTTACATTGTAACGGTATTTGGACATCATATGTATTGGATCAATTTTATCATATAGCTATACATTGTAAACCAATTTTACGTTCTGTAATGTGTATTATCTTCATGAGTATTGCAATATGACATGGTAAGCTAATATCTTGTTCAGCTTAAAATAATTGTTTAAATATAGGTAACTCTTGTGTTAGTGGATTTGATAGATTTCTAAAATTATTTCAAATAGTGTTTTTAAATCGTTATTTCTTGTTACAAAGGAGTAGAGACCGGAAAAATTCGCGGATTCATTTCGTGATAATCTAGAATCCAAAAACGTTTGCCTTTTTACTGCATCAGTGATTGGGCCACAGTTTATCTGAATGATACTCGGCCAATGAAAAACCTTTAACAAAAGAAGTATCGAACCACGAGCATCCCAGTTAACAGTTGTCACGAGTCAGTAGCCAATGAGCAGGTGTAATTTTCTCGCGTGCATAGAGGATCATGGAGTCTATCCTGTAGGTCATTGAAATCGCGAATGTTTCCGGTCTCTACAAAGGAGTATGTATAGAGACCGGAAAAATTCGCGGGTTCAATAACCTTCAGGATAGACTCCAATATCCACTATACACTCGGGCAAATGCCAACTGTTCATTGGCTGCTGACTTGTGAGTCGTCTCGACTGGGTGGCCTGTGATTCGACACGTCTATGAGTGAGGGTCTCTAATTGGCCCTCAGTCCTCCAGATTAACAGTCAACCAATGGTAGAAGCAGCTCTAAGGTATAATTATTTGAATTTTAGCATAACACGAAATGAATCCGCGAATTTTTCAGGTCTCTGTACTTGATATCCTTTTCTAATTCCGTGTCCATTCTCCACTTCGGGACAAATTTAACACCGTCAGCACCATCACGGGCTGCATCATTGCTGTTATCGTAGGAAAATTACACGGTTATAGATACGAGGATGACCCCATTATTAGAGACCGGAATAATTCGCGATTTCAATGACCTGTAGGATAGACTCCATGATCCTCTACGCACGCGGGAAAATTACATCTGCTCATTGGCTACTGACTCGTGTCGCCTGTTAACTGGGACGCTAGTGATTCGATACTTCTTTTGTTAAAGGTTTTTCATTGGCCGAGTATCATTAAGATAAACTGTGGCCCAATCACTGATGCAGTAAAAAGGCAAACATTTTTGGATTCTAGACTATCGCGAAATGAATCCGCGAAATTTTCAGGTATCTACCCATTATGTTACTTTAAAGGCATGTGTTCACTAGGCAGAAATTGAGGTGCAACGCGTTTGGCAACGTCGCACGAGAGCGTGCGACGTTGCCGGATGGTGCGGAACACGACGCGCGGGCCGTGTTGTTCCTCCGTGGACACCTGCAGCTGTGCGTCAAGACGTTGGCAGCTGCAGACGTTGGACGGCGACAATGTCAGCGTGGTCTGACGAACATGTCATGTCACGTTGCGGGCACGTTGCCAACGACTGATCGTTAACAAACAAAATTCCCGCGTCGTCGCTCAATATGTTGAGCTAAAGTTCTGGCCAACATAGCACATTTTTTTTTTTTTGGTAAATGGAACAGAAATTTCACGTAAAATCTGTACATTTACGTGAAAACAAACTGTATAACTACAAAACAGTGTTCGCAGTAGTACTGGGTTCGGATTCTTTGTGTCGTCTCAGTTCCTCCAATATTTAAATTTATTTGTTAACCGTTCCCTGAATAGTTTTCCAGCATCAACTGTGCACATTAACTAGTATAATAAAACAAAGTAAAGTCCAATGATTGAACATTAAATTTTATTTTCTACGGTTTTAAAAAATGTACTTAAAATAAACATTAATAAAATATAAAATTATGCGCCAATTTTTGTAAGAAATATTTAGTTTAATCTCGATAAACGTTTTTCATATATGCAAAAAATATCTATAGGCATCTGACGTACAAATTTACAATGTAGGTATTTGTTGTAGTATTACAAAAATTTTCTTGGCAGCTGGTTTTCTAAGGAATATTTTGGAAAATTAATTTTATGTGCAGTGGATATATTGTTTTAATATACACTTGTGTAAAAATAAATGGAAAATACCCAAAACGATTTACATCATAATCCGACGGTGGAATTCTTGATTATCTTGTTCCGTGCTGGGTTTTAAAATAGCCTTAATTCTACCTGTTGAATTAACGTGGGCAGTCATGCGATTGTAATAATGTTGAAAGATTTCTCCGGTGGACCTTGGTGGCATTTCCAGTCCTAAGCGACCAAGCGGTGAGATAGATGTTCGAACGAAACCGTACCGACAGACAGTCGTGATATGGCAGAGTTTTTCAAGTGAAACTTTCTTATAGCCGGTAGGTTAAGTCTAGCGATGACATCATCACAGGGTAAAGAAAAGGGAGTAGGTAACGGAAGTAGAAGATTTTCCAACGCGGTTTGAAAGAGCTATTCAACCTCCCACACTGTTATAAACCATAGTAAATTTACTGACTTTTCAACAAAAAATTAATTCAAACGAAGAGTTCTTCGTAATCTCAAATAATCGAATCTTCGTATAAACTACACTGTATTTCGACTTCAAGGTTGATAATATTTCGTTCTAAACCATTTAAACACACACGTGTACAAAAGAACAGAGGTTTAATATACAATATACTAAGTATATTCTTTTGGATTCGTGTTCAAAGTAAGTGAACTCAGTTTCCGAAATCTTACGAAGATAGCTGTAAATTTATTTTAGATCCCTGGATAATTTGTAACCAGCATTATTCATTAAATTTCAAGGTGAAAATTTTCAAACAGTGTAAAGTAAGAGCGTTAAAATGACATAAGTTAGTGGATGAGATTTCACGTGGTGAAACCTTTTTTTCTAGGCCAACAATTCAGGACAAAATTGATAAGTACATAATCGAATAACGGGACACGAAAAGAGACTTTGAAGCGTCTTTGAATGTTCAGGGATTTCGTCGAATCAAGTAGCTTCGCAAAGTCCGACCCAGATGTGTAATGTGTAGAGACCTTTAAAATTCGCGGATTCATTTCGCGATAGGATAGAGTCCAAATACTTTTGACATTATTTTGCTTCAGTGATTGGGCCACAGTTTATCTGAAAGACTCTGGGCCAATGAAAAATCTTTAGCAGAAGAATTAGCGAATCACGATCATTCCAGTCAACAGGTGTTACGAGTCGGGTAACCGATCAGCAGATGGTAATTTGGGATTTCATCATTCTCAAACGACGGTAAAGGAAGCTCCTTTTCAAGGTCGCCTAAAGATGCTGATAAGACCTGCCGGGTAATTTGAATCGTTGGTCTTGGATTTTCGAAGGGCTGGTTGTGTGCCGTGAGGGGGGGGGGGGGGGGAGGGGAGGTGAAGGATGATGTCACGACTGGGCTGGTTAACCAAGTTCTGCCAAACACCACCAGGGGCGTATACGGCTGATACCCAGCGATGAAAGCGATCGCAGCGGCGGAGCTTGGAACTACAACAATTCTTCTGAGAAACCGGACAGAAAATTTAACCTGGGCTCGCGACTTCTATACATTATATATATTCAATGGCACTAGTGCATAGAGGATCATTGAGTCTATCCTTTAGGGATTTGAAATCGCGAATTTTACAGGTCTCTAGTAATGTGCGTTCAAAGATGCGTGGCGAGGTCGTAAATCCGACATGAAATGGAGAATATTTTTGGAATGCTACGAGGACTTCTATCTGAACGGTATCAAGAATGTTTCGTCTCTTTCGTCTCTCGGCGCAGGTGTCCCGGGATCTGGCGATCAGTGAAAGCAAGGCCGTCGACGCAAGAACAGGCGGGGTGGAAGGAAGTGACTGACTACCTTGACCAATTGAACTTTTTTTTTGTGGGAGGTGGGGGTTGGAGGACGGAGGCAAGTAATTAATTTCCGTTCCGTGTTGAAGAGTCACTGTTGTGTTGAACTCCTCAAATCCTCATCCCCACACTCCCCTCTTCCTTATAGATGTGATTGTTCTCTTGTTTCATTCACGGTAGTCGTTCTCTTTAATATCCCAGACTCGTTTAACTCTTGGCTAAGAAGTGTCTCTCATCTGACGGAAGATTGTCATCATTTCCAACCTCCTGAAACTATCATATTTTTTTTAGACATACTGCTTTATCGCGGGAAATTTGCCACTTTTCGCTAGTCTTCAGTACAGAAAATATGTGTTTTTAAATTTTGTGTCAAGGTTTCAAAAAATAATTATATATTTACGTGAGGGGTTTTGGACTTATAGATAACCTAGGTAAATTATAATTCGCCGTGCATAAGCTAACCGAATTCACTTTAACCCTGGAAAATTTTCATCTGTGTAACACATTATTCAACCCGTTGTTCAAGATGCACTTATCAATCTCGTTCTGAATTCTTCTTGCTTAGAAAAAAGTTTGACATGTGAAATCTCACCCACTATCTGATGCCATTTTAGCGCTCTCACTTTACAAATCAAAGTGGGATTGGAGTTTGAAAAACCGCGTTGGAAAAACTTCAGCAATTTCCGTTACCGACTCACTATTGTTTACCCTGTGATGATGACAACGTGCGACTTGCCAACTAACTTTCAAAATTTTCAGTATTGGAGGTACTGGGACAGCACAAAGCATAAACGCCCGGGTAAGAATCCAAGCCCATCTTTACTGCGAACACCAATTTGTAGTGATACAGTTGTTTTAATGTAAATGTACAAATCTTCAACTTTACGCGAATATTTCTGTTCCATTTACAAAAAAAAATAAATTGGTTGTCTGTAAAGTCGGTTTCGGACGATAGTTTAACGTGACAACGTCATAACAAAACATTGATGAAATGATTGCATACTTTTATGAATAAAATTGAATAATTTTAATTTTAATAATAAAATAATAAGTATTTGAAATTATACTAGTAGTCAGATTTTTAAAATGCAAGAATAATTAACCTTTATTGCCGAAATTGTGGTTGTAATAAGCAATGAAAACAACATTAACTTTTCACTTACTTTATAAACAGTCGACGAAACAGTTCACGTGTAGATGACTTGCAATTAATTTTAAAAACCGGCGTTTAGCTATAAATTTAAATATAATTATGAACAAGTTTTCATATAAATAAACTTTTATCAAATATCTAACATAACCTATTATTACTGCACTCACCGACAGATGCTACTTTTTTTTAATAATAAAAGAATAAATACTAGAGATTATGCTAGTAATCAGATTCATTTTCGTACGTACATTTGACGTAGAATTTATTTCATATTACACATTTATAAGCAAAGTTTTAAGTTTTCACTTCTGTCGGTGCGGCGCAAGCGTACATTGAGCGTAACGGGACACAGCGTAACGGAACAATGTGCGTAACGGGACACTTTTTCGTGCGTGCAGCCGGCGTTCATCGATATATTAGACGTCACGTCAAAAAAGTGCAGCGCGAGATGTAACCCGCCGGGAAACAGGAAGAACACTGTGCTGGAATGGAAACCGTCAGTAACAATCAACTCCGAGAGAGGGAGAGAGCAACGAACGTTGGCAGCGCAGTGGTGCTACCTGGCGGCCGAGGTAAAAAGGCAAGGAATCCACCAGGGAAAAAAAAAAAAAAAAAAATTCCGTACGCGAGCTGCTCGATTGGCGCCGAATTCAAGAAGATGTTCCGAACCGTGGCATGCCGGATCAAAGACCTTTTCACCTTACCATTCTGTCCCATTGTTAACAGAAGGGGGAAAAAAAAATATTTGTATCAGTTTCTGTTAATTACCAAAATATATTATCCCTCTCCCCCCTTCCCCAAGTAATCTCACGATATTTCTCCCCAACCCACCTGCGCCGTCGCTAGGGGTGGGGGAAAAAAATTAAGTTCCCCGGAGGGGAAGAGATGCGCGTAACCAGTAATCGATATTCAATTAGACCCGAATTCGATTATCGCCCCTTTCCCCCTGGTGGTTTGTGGTTGGGGGAGGGGGACGTTATCGCCAATCCTGCGGCGTCACGCGCGCTGCGTGATTGTCTCCGCAAACCATCAGCGCGGCGGGATAGGACCTTTTTGGCGAGCATAACCGCACTGCATAACTGCATTCTCACTTTCACGATTTCGGACGTAATATTGATCTACTTAAGGGGCCAGCCTCGTCAGGGGTGTATATAACAATAATAATAATACTAATAATAATAATTTATTTCCCTTTTTTTTTACACATTGTTAACAATATTCACTTAATTAACCAGGAAATTTAGCACTCACGAAAAGCAAGTTTGTATGTGAGTGCATCTAGTCACTTCAAATTACATGTGGTATTTTGACGATTGTAAACATTTGCAAATGTATAATAACTGAGAAATAAATATATAAAAATATAACCTAAGAAACATTACATTAGTTATGTAAAGATGAAAGTTAAAAAGAGCAATTTATTAAAACTCAATATTATGTATAAACTAAAAACGTATAAATTATTATAAATTATAACATTGTTAAATGAATAAATGAAAATATAATTAAATTAAAATTAGTTTTTAAGTATCTGTGTTAGTGAGGTGGAACGCTAAGCGCAAGGCTCTGAACTGATGCGCAGTCTTCTCGTCGTCACAGGATAACTGTGAAATTTGAGCTGTGGCCGTAACATTGTATTGCGGAGAAATGAAGATAAAGGTGTAATGCAAGTTCCTTAAGTGCTTTCAAGAATCAATCTGTACCGTTTGTTTTACGCCTAAAATTACTCTGAAAACACGCCTTTTAGCCAATTTAACTCTTCTAAAAAATATAATTTAAAAACTTAATCCGAAATCGAAAGTACTTTTCAGCCCTCAGAGAACTCTTAAATGCTTTTCGTAAGCAGACCCCACTCGGATTTCTTGAGTAGTTTTGAAATCGCGTTGTTTTTCCTGTGTGCCCGGGCAGACGGAGCCCTTAATATCACTATAACACTGACGGACTGACAAGACAACGTGCAGCTTAAACAGTTGCGTCTAGAAGAATGACATTCTGCATAGATGTACCTTATAGAAACGAAAGAAAGGATTTTTTTTTTTTTTTGGAAAATTCATCCCTTAAGAGGATTAAATAGGGGATGAAAGTTTGTATGGAAGTTTTTCGTTTTTTAAGTTTGAAATATAGAAAATGGCCTGTTCTGTTTATAAATAAAAGACATGTATGTCAGCGTTTTTTGGTATTTCATAAAAAATGAGGATGAAAATACTTTCCCATTGGGCAGGCGACTTTTGTAATTAATATTTAATTCACTTTATAGTCTATTCTATTAGTTCTGCAATAACAATTAATTGTAACTTAATTAAATTAAAAAAAAAAGATTTGTTGAATTAAATTTATTGTAATTTATTACGTAATAATGACATTTATCACATAATAATTACATCTAACTTGAAATATTCCAACTACCTTAAATGGTATATCCAGCATCAGAGAAAAACCTGGAACTGTCACGTTTTTTTATATATGAGGGGGAAAAAAAAGGTTAAAGACTGGGAAAAATATAGCCTATGTTAAGTCACGTAATTTAAATGAAATGATTAAACAGATTATCATACTATATTGCAAACCTATTGGTACTATATTAATTAAACTATACATGTTTGTTCAAAAATCCAGAAAATATGATTTTTAAACTAAGATATTGTTAACTAATAAAAAATAAAATAGTTTGGCCGAATTTTAAGGACTTTCCTGGTTAAGAAGAAGTAACATTAAAACATTAAAAGATTTTGAGTTGTCTAGAGCAGCGGTTCCCAAACGGTGGGTCGCGGAAGTGTTACAGGTGGGTCAAGACTCGATCCTAAAACTATCAGAAACCATCGAACAAACCATCAGAAAAAATAAAAATCGAAACAAATCGAATTGTGTGCAAACACATATCTATTGTTAAATAAATAACTTTTTGCTACAAAGTGCTTATATTTTGTCAACTATTTTCAAATCAGAACACAAATTCTTTATCAATAATCAATCGGTATCTTAAAAAAAAAAGCATAAATACGTACATAAGGAAGGTATACGATACAAATAAGGTTTTTTACTCCACCATGGACCGATAGACCGTGGAGTTATTCATATAAGGAAAGGTGGGTCGCCAGCTGAAAACGTTTGGGAACCACTGGTCCAAAGAATTGTTTATTGTCGCCAGAACAGATAAAATAGTTTTTTTTTTTAATTCATTCAGTGGTGGTTCTGGGTGTTTGTATCAAGATTTTGTATGGTACTCTGTAGAGACTGGAAAAATTCGCGCTTTCGATGACCTCTAGGATAGACTCCACAATCCCCTACACACTCAGGCAAATGCCACCTGCTCATTGGCTACTGACTCGTGACACCTGTCAACTGGTTCGCTTGCGATTCGATACTTTTTTTTTTGGTCGAAGGTTTTCCATTGGCTGAAAGTCCTTCAGATAAACTGTGAGTCAATCGCAGAAGCAATATAAAGATACAGTTGTTTGGATTCTAGCAAATCATGAAGTAAACCCGCGAATTTTTTCCGGTCTCTAGTACTCTGTGCTGCCGCATGGTGGCAGCATCGGTTGCCGTCGAGCGGCGTGTTAGTGTTTGGTGAAAGGGAGGGAGGGAGGGAGGGAGGGCTAGCAGTGGGGCGGGCGACGGACTCATGTGAACGGCGCGCGTTGCCCCGAGGGTAGAAGAAGTGTTTCACACGTGTTCGGAATGAGGTCGCCCCGAGGCGTGTCTCCGGTGGTTGGGGGGGGGGGGGGGGGGGGGAGACGTGATCGCCGGCGGGCTCCACGCGGCAACACCGCGCGAGTGTCCGGGGTACCAGCTCCGTAGAGTGGAGCTCATGTCAATGAAGGTCCAGGGTGTCCACAAGGAAAAAAAAAAAATATATATTTCGTACCAACTTAGGCGAGAAAAAAATTACTGTACTAGATTTGAAAAAAAAAGAAGTACTAAATTATAATTTGTTATGGTTTTTAACAATTTGGGAAGTTATTATGACATTGCAGTGCTTGAACTTGAACATCACACCACACACACATACATTCCATAGTGTTTTTTTTTTTTTAAATAATTACGCCCGATAGTAAAACATATTGGAGTTACTGTAATATTATTATATTAAAGAAAAAAAAAGTACTAGATCTGAGCGTAAATGTACTAGACCACTAAAAAAATTATAAAAGTACTAGATCTAGTACGAAACTGTGGACACCCTGTGAAGGTCCCGTTGTGAACAGTGGCGGATATCCCCCCCCCCCCCCACTTTTTCGAAGTCATGAAATAATTTTCAAAATATCAGCCAATACAGTATATGGGTGTCCTCACAAATCTATTAAAAAAAATGTTCCCTGACTTTTCCATGACAAAAATTAAAATTAAAAAAAAAATTATCTACCTATTTTTGCAATATATTTTTTTTAAAAGAAATACCCAGGGCCACCATTTTATAGCTGTACTATTTCAAACAGAACATTGAATTAATCATTTTACAGAGTGAACGACTTATGCACTAAAATACCATTTGGGGGGGGGGGGGGATGAGTTAAAAGTCTGGATAATGGCAGACCGGAGCATGGAATTTTCCACATTAAATTACTATCACTGAGGAATTTCCGTGATTTTTTCCAGGTTTTAAAGTTAATTCCCTGACTTTCCCTTACCACTTTCAACTTCCCTGACTCTGCCCTGACTTTCCAGAATGTGTATAACCTGGGAATGTTAGTGTGTGAATAGCCGCGTCACTTACGGCTGCTGCTGTAGACACGTTTGTCAGTGTGTTAGTGTAAATTGTAATGCATGTCTTTTTTTTTTTTTCAATACAAGCTTTCAAATATAATTTTTTTTCTTTTCAAAATCTCCGTCCTCCACAAACTCGCTACCTACTAATTCCACATCAGACACATTCCTTCCTTCTTGCATGCGCCTGTAAGGGCGGATGCAGGGATTGACTTCTGGGAGGGGCGCACAGCAAGTCTCGAGTACCCCCGCGAAACAGTGAAATCGGGGTAAAGACACTTTATGTATACACATGCTAATAACTTAGTGTGGATATTAGAGCCAGAATGAGTTATTGTTAGTCATGCATCCGTCTTGAAGTCGGGGAACTTTGATGTCACGACACTTATGAGTAGAGACCGGAAAAATTCGCGGATTCATTTCGTGATAGGCTGAAATTCAAACATTTGTACAGTTATGCTGGTTCTGCTATTGGCTCCCAGTTTAACTGGAGATATCTGGACCAATGAGAGACTATCGACCAAAGAAGCGTCGAATCACAAGCTACCCAGTGGAGACTCCTCACAATTTATTACCCAATGAACACACGTGTTTACTTGAGAAATGAAGAGGATAATGGAGGCTATCCTAGAGGTCATTGAATCCGCGAATTTTTCCGGTCCCTATTTATGAGGGCTACGAGACCTTTCCAAGGGGGAAGGTGATGAGGAAAGAGAGAGAGAGACTGGTGGCGATACCAGCGAATCCCCTTGGCATTATAAGGTAGCGCGGGGAGAGAAAGTGAATCACTTGGCGAGCGATAGTGGGCGACGAGAGGCAGGCTTTGTGCGCGGCGCCCCGCACCAGTGTGTCGGGACCCGAGGTGCGTGTCAGTAGGGAGGAGAGACGCGAAACATCAGGGTGATGACGCCGACGGCCCTTTTGTGCATGCGGCGAAAGGGCGAAGGGTTTGCTGCTGGCGGAGCAGGGAGCGACTTACTGCTTCGGGCAGCCAGCCACCAGCTCCTTCTCCCCTGGCGCCGCCTGGTCCTTTATCAGGATCTCTCTCTCAACCCATTGTCTCCTCCTCCCTCGCAAGTTAGGAGCGGAACCCTGTGGTTGCGGTCGGATCCCGCTGGATGTTCGCCGGAGGCCGCCGCCGTGTCGCCCTATCAACGCTCTCTCTCTCTCTCTCTCTCTGGTGTGTTGTAGGGAGCTGATTACGTCACGACGGCGCGTCGGCGCATTCCGCGGAAGGGGAGATGTCATCGCGCCCGTCTACGACTGGGAAGCCTTCATTTCACAGACGAGAGAGCCACCACACCCGAAGTTCCCCGAAGTTCATGCTCGCTTTTTTTTCCCCCCTCGTTCTATATCATTGTATAAACCGGCGTGGCATTAAATTTTGCGGTCGATTGGGATAGGTTAGCTACATTACATATACTTTAAAAAAAAATTGTGGATGGTTGGTTATATTAGGTAAGTATAGCTACATTAAAAATACTGTAAAATCATTTTATGGTTGCTTAGCGAATAACTTTTTAGTATGTAGCTATCCAGGGCTAGGGAAACAGTTTACATGATTTCACAGTATCTTTAATGTAGTCGTCCTAACCAAATCAACCGTCCACAATGTTTTAAAGTATTTATAATGTAGCTAACCTAACCTTTTTACAATGAAACAAAAAAAAAACTGAAGATGCACGATCGGACGTTTGGCTCTCTCGTCTGTGAAAAGAAGACTTCCCGTCTGGGGCTCGTCCGGGTTTGTTGTGGTCGCTGCCAGCAGTGCCTGTCTGCAGCAGTGGCGATCCTACGTTCCTTCCCCCCCCCCCCCTTCTCAAATTAACCCACAATAACCTCCTAGATCTTAAAAAAAAAAAAAAAAAAAGACCGTAGTGATAACTAAAACTAATCTCATCCAGTCCGCATCTGACTTTTAATGTCGATTGATTTTTTTTTGTGTGTAGCTAAAATATGTACATATTATTGTACATTTTTTTAGTGTAACTTTACTGTGTTGTGTAATTTTTTTTTAATGTAGGTGATCTTTTATTTTATTAAAACACTGCCCTATAATTAAGCAGTTAATATTGCAATGTTTTCATTGGGCTTTGTGGACTTTGGTTCGAGCCATCCGCCACAGATGGCAGCATCGTGCTTACACATTTCCGTTCCATTCTCGAAATTACTACCAAATGCCGTGTACCGAAGGCTAAGATGTTACACATAAAAAAAACCCTGCCACACAAGATATATATATTTTTTTGACGTGACAACGTCTAATAAATCGATGAACGCCGGCTGCACGCACGCAAAAGTGTCCCGTTACGCTGTGTCCCGTTACGCTCATAGTACGCTTGCGCCGCATCTATCTCTCTTCCACTCGATTGGAACAACCATCGATTTGACTTTTTCGAGGCACATTAAACTTTAAACACTCCCATTTGTTTCCTACTTTTCCTATCATCTACCTATCCTTAACAGAATAACACAAATTGGAATAAGTTAAATAGCAAACATGTACAAAAGTTATAGTTAAAATAATCTGTTCGTTAAAGTAATAAACATATTTGAATTAATGAGTGCAAATAAAAGTAAATTTATCAATAAAAATGATTAAATTTTATTCATAAAAGTATGCAATCATTTCATCAATGTTTTTTTGTGACGTTGTCACGTTAAACTATCGTCCGTAAACCGACTTTACAGACAAACAATTTTTTTTTTCTCCTGAATTTGACGACATCCTCTTCCTCGTATGCTGTGCCGTGAACAACTGCGCCATTGACCCCGCGGAGCAGACTGTCTGGGCGCGACCCGGATGGGCGTGCATTCCTCCCAAAGAAGGCGATGATAAGGATAGAGGAAGTGGGAGTAGGGGAGGATGCCTGTGTCCCCCCCCCCCCCCCACGACCACACACACTCCTTCAATTTACGGCCGTGCCTGGCCTGGCCTGGCCTGGCATTCCAGCCATAATTCTTGCTCTATGGTTGGTTCGCGTCCATTTTGAAAGCCGTATAGACCATACAAAAATAATTATAGCAATGTGTTGTACAAATTTTAAAATATTTTTCTTCCAGTACAACAAATTATTTGTTGGTAACTGGTTTCCAAAAAAAAAATAATAAAGCTACAAAAAAAATTGTGTGTGGCAAATAAGAAATTTAATTATAGCGTGAAAATGTTTCTACATTTTAGCTTAATCACGCTATGTATATCCGTATTTAGTTCACGAGCGGAATACTAGAATGTAATTATTCTAACGCCATGAATTGTGTAGGGTTTCGAGTCACGTGCTGCATCGTCGTCTGATGAGCCAATTATTTTACGTTCCTTACCGTTAAACCTGATGACTTTTTGAGTGGATTAATTTTCACAAAATGTGTGCGTGTGTGTATGTGTATGTATGTGTATATATATATGTGTGTGTATATACATACATACACGCACGCACACACACACACACATACATACACACACATATATAAATCGCTTACTTTTTGAATAATTATCTGGAAAAGTTGCATTTCTAACGTTTCTGTGCAGTTAGGATGAGGAGTGTGATTTGGATTATGAAACGTGATCATCTTTTTTAAGGTATAATGTCAACTTTTACTGGCTAATATATGACATGGTCTAATTTCGTTCAGAAAACATTATTTAATTTTTGCCTCGTCTTTAAAAATCCTCATAATTTGTATGATCTTAAAAGACTGAATAAAATTAAATAAGATTTTTTTCTGAAATAAATTTAATCCATGCCACGCGGTAGCCACCAACGTTGTTTTAAAACAAAAAAATAAATAAATATTTTTTCGATTGGTAGACACACAGAAATCACGAGATTTCTTTAATCGTAAGGTACACTGCAAGCGTGTACATCTCTCTATTGACTTGATGATTGGATCACAATTTTTCGGGCACTCCTCTCTATGACTATGAACCAGTCAACTACCAGCTTGCAGTGGAGTGACCAAATCACATCGAACCTTTCAAAAAGAACGGTTGGTTCTACAGAATGGAATCAACAAATAAGAAAACATTTAATCAGCATCACTTAAATTGGCTGAACAGGCCACAAACGACTGTGTATATTATTTTGAAGCACAATCATTTATGTACACCTACTTTTATTTTATTCGTATGATTACAATCAACTTTGTATCGTTTCAAAATCTGATCGAACAATTAAATTCGTTTCCTCTCTCAGACTGCCTGTATTTGTTACGTTGTTTAGATGGCAATAGTTACATCGCGTGCTGTTCATTGTGCAGCCAAACATTTTATAGTAAATCCTGCACATTATATAAGTTTGTTTAAACGTGTTTTGGCAGTAATTTTTATTGTTGTTGAACAGGGGAAATTCAAGGAATTGGCCGCAGTAGGAGTGTGCGAATCCTTTATTTTTTTTTTAAATTCCACTTGCTTTTTTTTAATTTTTGCGCAGTTAAGATTTGTATGCCTTCTCTTACACTGGAACCACGAGGCAGGAAAGACGCATAATTAGGGACAGGAAAAATTCGCTGGTTCAATGACCTCTAGGATGAACTCTAGAGTTCTATGTACACTCGGTCAAATGCCACCCACTAATTGGCTGCTGTCTTGTGAGACGTCCCAACGTAGCAACCTGAGATTCGATAATGCTTTGGTCGGGTGTTTCTCATTGGCACAGAGTCATTCAGGTGAGTTGTGAGCCAATGGCAGAGGCAGCACTGAGGTATAACTATTTGTATTTTAGCCTATCGCGAAATGAATTCGCGAATTTTTCCGGTCTCTACGCATAATAAGTCGTATGTAGGAATCAAACATGAAATTAAACACAACCTCAATTACGAATCACAGCAGTTAATGATCAATCATCTACCAATTTAACATACTAGTTTAGCACCTAAACATAAACCACACAAAATATTTATTAAAAAATATAAATATATATATAATTAAATACTAACCTAAAATATGCTAAATATTTTTTTTGACAGAAAAAAAATTAATGTATTTTAAAATTCTTATTATGATACTAAAATTCTCTCTCTCTCTCTCTCTCTCTCTCTCTCTCTCTCACACACACACACACACACACACACACCCACACACTCACTCACATTCATTCATAATTCTCTTGGTTACGTGTCTGTTAATTTATAGAGCCGATTTTTTTATTTTAATTTTAAAAATACCTGTAGCGTGTTGTATAAATTTCGTGGAACGCTCACGGACCGGAACAACGAAGGCGTGTAGCGTGTCAGTGACCCCCCCTGAGGCTGCGTCCTGTCACACCTCGCATTCCCACCATTGTCCTCCCCCCCCCTCCTACTACCCCCCAGCAGGAATTCCCCTCCCCTTCTCCCCTGGTAGACCCTCCTTAGCGCGCGTGATACATGCCGAGTGCCTCGAGTGCCTGCAATGCCTGCCTTCTCCGCCTCTCCCGTCCACACACGACACATCCTTCTTCGCGGGTCGACTGAGGGGAGAACAACATGCTTACCTCCTCCCGACACGCACCTCCGGTCTTTTAGGCCGGACGCACACGGAATGGTGGTACCTACACGGCTCGGATCAGTTGCTCATGCTGACAAACACAGTCGGCGACATGTGCGTCGCGGAACTGATACTGTCATCTTGTTTTGTGTTTGTGTGTTTTGTTTTGACATTTTGTGTATTGGTTGTGATCTCCCTGTTGGAGGACTTGGCTTGCTGCTTGATGTGTAATTATGAGTGTGTGAATGTCAGTGATTGTTAGTGAGTGTGTGTGTGTGTTCTACTCGAATGATAATGGCTTGTGATTTTCTATACGTACATTTTCTCTGACGGTAGCCGACTTCCATCTGTACCTGTGAAACAATACAGTGACTGACGGGCTTACTGTCAAGACTGACATACAACGCACAGCCTAAAGCGGTGGATCGAGAGATTTGAAATTTGGAGGGATTTTTCATTGAGTACCCTAGAGGTGCACCAAGGAGGAATTTTTTTTTTATTATCGAAATTACATTCCCAAAGGGGTGGTGAAGTTTGTATGAACTTTTTTTTTTCAAGTTACAATAAGAATTTTGTAAATAATACTCTTCAAAATAAATAAAATAACACGTGATCATTATTTTTTTAAAATTAATTTTCTAAGGGGCGAAAAAAAAGAGGGGGGTGGTTTCGGGGAGTTTAAAAATAAATATTCCCGTTTTTTGGTATCCCCATGGCAACGGCTATTGCATTGTCTACACATTCTTCTTCTTTTGCTGATGCGTTAAAGATGAAAAATTTCTCGCTTTTCAAATAAATGTCTACACACTAAAAACTCTGCAGCGGTATTCCTGATATTACATAGCAATCAACTGAGAACGAGGTTATAAGTTTCTACCCCTTTATTTTTTTTCAACCCCCTGCAATGGTTCGTGTTATCAAAATTTTTTAGACAAAAGTTTTAGATAAAATTTATAAGATTTACAAACAATTTGAACGGATTCAATAGTATACCTACTATGGGAGTTATGATTTCTTTTTTTAAATTCTACTTATTTTTTCAACTCCTTGTACCAATGGTTTGTCTAATCAAAAATTGTTTCAGACAAAAGTTTTAGATAAAAATTATAAGATTAATAGGTATCTTGTACGAAATCGATGTTGTGCTTACGAAGGGAGTTATGATTTTTTTTGTCCCCCAACCCTTGTTTTTTTAGCTCCTTGCAGTTATAGTTAATGGTATAAAAAACTTTTCTCAGACAAAAGATTTTGGTATTACTCTTACGAGTTATAATACGTTCAAACGGTTGTGATATTTTTCATTTTATGGGAGTTACAGCGAGTTTTCTGTTTTTCAAAAAGCCTTCCCCATTTCTACCCCTTTGGTAACGAACTCGACCGAGATTTTCGACTACTCGATTTTATGAATGAGTTTGGAAGTGATCTGTGAAATATTGCGAACGTTTTCTTGTCCACAAAATTGTGATATATATATATATATATATAAGTATATATATAATGTGTGTGTGTATAAACTTTTGAGTTGACGTTGGTTTTTGGGCTCTATGGACCATGAAACGAAAAACTATATAAAACTTTTCCGAAAGTCACACAATGGTAACAGCAACAATAGGTAGTGTTTCTTTGAAATCTACCTAAAATTAGGTGCGTGTACTTATGTATGCGCGTTAGAAGTTATATTTCTTTAATAGACTAACTTTAATTCTGCATGCAAACAATTAATATACATAAAATAATAAAATGATCAAAACATTTAGATAAATACTCAGTATTCAATATCAATATAAACACGAGTATAAAATTTATTATTTAATTTATTACAATATGGATAATTCTAATTAATAAGAACAACAATAAGTATGCCATATGTTTACCGTAATATATTAGTTCCATTTGTTATGAAATAATAATGTAATAAATCATAATTTTTTATGCAAATAAATTATACATACGGGAACATAACCTCAATTAAATAAATACATTTGAAAACGTTTTATTTCTATCACTAATATTAACATTAAATAAATAAATGTTTTTAATGATATAGATCAGTATTAAATATCAATCACTAAAGTATAAGATTTAAAAGCACATACATATATTTTTTGTATGTAACCTTTTTTATCCTGTAAAAAATTCCGTTGCATGGTGCGCGCGCATCGTAAAAAAAATTCACTCTTATCATATTTTTTTTCATAACGCGTCTTAAGAAGTATAACTAAAAAAATAGGTTGTCTGTAAAGTCGGTTTACGGACGATAGTTTAACGTGACAACGTCATAACAAAACATTGATGAAACAATTGCAAACTTTTATGAATAAAATTGAATAATTTTTATTTTAATAATTGAAATTATACTAGTAATCAGATTTTTAAAATGCAAGAATAATTAACTTTTATTGCCGAAATTTTTGTTGTAATAAGCAATGAAAACCACATTAACTTTTCACTTCACTTTATAACCAGTTGACGAAACAGTTCACGTGTAGATGTAAGTTGTGTGCTGCCGCTGTCTTTCTTCTCCTCGGAGGCATAGGCCAATCGAGTGGAAGAGAGATAGATGCGGCGCAAGCGTACAATGAGCGCAACGGGACAATGTTCGTAACGGGACACTTTTTCGTGCGTGCAGCCGGCGTTCATCGATTTATTAGACGTTGTCACGTCAAAAAAAAAAGTATCACCCACTTACAATGTATTCGTGCAGGCGTGACCAACCCCTAATCGCAGTATTGTTTGATACAGTGTGCGCCCGGCCTTGGACGGCGTCGTGGGTCGCTGCTCTTCTCTGCTGCCGGACTCTTAGGGCCAGAGGCACAGCCGTAACTTCCACCCCGTCCCCTGACCACCCCACGCTAGATGCGATCCACACACAACTCGGAGAAAATCCTAACTCAGAAAAGTCGTAACTTTGAATTTTTGAGGGGGGGAAAACCCACAACTTAAAACAATCAATTTTAGGAAGTTAATTATATTCTCACAAATTATACACTTATATATTATTTACATAATATATTTATTACATTTAATGGTTTATTTGTTTTTTGTAAATACAAATTAGTTTTAAATGCATTATTTATCTTTTTTTTTACCCACACATATTAAATTTATGGGTTATTATACAGAATAAAGTGACGTTAAATGTATTTAATATTAATTACAGCGTGTCACGCCCTTGGATAAGTTTCAAAAATATCTATAGCCCTCGAAAAGAATGAAGTTGGCCATTACTGGTGTAGATTATCGTAAATATAATAACAAATTGGTCGGGTCAGATTAGCGACATTTAAACTATGCGTAAATCGCAAAAAATATTAAAATTCTCGCAAAATAGCTTTTTTTTTTTTTAAATTTTTAATTCGGCCGCGAAGTTGTACTAGAAAGCGGTGAACGTCAAGATTTGTTCTGTGCGCAAAAAGGGTTTCAGTTAATCTTAGGGTTGTCCCTGCATAATGATGGTTTTACCTGGGCTCATATTAATAGTGGATTTTAAGTCGAGATCTCAGATGGCAAACATGTAATAGCTTCAATCGCTGCCGTGGCTGGCCAATCCCCTCCTAGCACACGATGCATGCGACCCTCTCCCTGCATGGCTAATCCCAGCATGACCAGGCGTATAGGCTTCGGCCTGAGACGCACCTAGGTCCCTCCCTAACCCGCACACCCCGTACAAAATACACTAAGGGCGGTATTCCAAAACGTTCGGGTACGGTTAGTGAATGAGTACTTACTGCCTTGTCGGTACACCACCATAATAACCTAACTCGCGGGCCGTATTCCAGGACGTGTCCAAACCGAATCCCAGTAAGGAATCAAATAGGCAAAAATAGTTCAAATAAACGGCGCCCTGCGCGAGGCTAGAAACTGGTTTCCAACGCATTCTAGCGGACGTGTGGCAACCATCGACACAATATTGTTACGGCAAAAATACTAAAGGCAGCAGCACCGTTGCACAAGAGCAGAACCGCCTCTCTAAGTTTCCTCAAGTAGTTTTCGAGTTGCGATGTTACATTTTTTGGGAGAGTGAAAAAGTACTGAAACGCGTGGTAAATATTCTCTAAAGCACCCAAGGGACTTTCATTTCACCTTTCATCTTTAACATTTCTCCGTCATGTAATGTCGTGGTTACCGCACAGATATCGTTGTTGTTCTGTGCACGACCGAGAAGAAATGCGCGCGTCGCGTTGATCTCTATTCCTTCCCCCCCCTCCAACCACCGTCTCAAATCAGGCGGCAGGCAAGTCGCGACGGGCGTGTGTGCGAATCGGCGGAAACCCTCCCCCGGTTTGACCGCGCAGGGTGAAGAGAGAGAGAGAGAGAGGAGAGGAGAGGAGAGGAGAGGAGAGAGTCCTGGCTTGCCAGCCCCCTCCTCCTCCTCCTGCTACCCGGAGGCTCCAAGGACGTCCGCCCCGCCGACGATAGCCGTCGTGACTCAGCGCGGGGCAGAGGTCTCGGCGCGCCGGAGGTTTTGCGTCATCGGGGAGCGATCGCCCACCGCCTCGCCCCGTCAGCTCCCCGCGCGGGGAGACGCCGGTCGTAGCGAGCGATCACACACACACGCGCGGCGCGATTTCAAAAACTGCCCTACTAGGGGAAGCCTTCTTTCCACAGACGAAAGAGCCAAAACCCGAAGTTTCCCGAAGTTCATGCTTTTTTTCCGTATCTTTTATGTAGCTATCCTAACCAAATCAACCGTCCACAATTTTTTTAAAGTATTTATAATGTATCTAACCTAACCTAATTGACCGTTAGTATCCTTTTATCAACGCCGCCATATTTATTTACAATGAACAAAAAAAAAACCAAAGATGCACGATCGGACGTTTGGCTCTCTCGTCTGTGAAAAGAAGGATTCCCGCCCTACTAGACATCACTGTGAAGTCTGTTTACAAATATGAATACTCCGAGGACGGCCGAATAATTCGGGTTCCGTTATTTTTTTTTTGTTTGTTTATAAACTGTGTTTTCAGGAGAGTGAAATGTTCTATCTAATACCCTTGTTTTCAGAAACGTCCGGTATAGGTCCGTTGAAACATTGAATATATATAATGTATAGAAGTCGCGAGCCCAGGTTAAATTTTCTGTCCGGTTTCTTAGAAGAATTGTTGTAGTTCCAAGCTCCGCCGCTGCGATCGCTTTCATCGCTGGGTATCGGCCGTATACGCCCCTGGCGGTATTTGGCAGAACTAGGTTAACCAGCCCAGTCGTGACATCCTTCAACCCCCCCCCCCCTCTCCCGCGAAAATCCCAGACCAAAGATTCAAATTACCCGGCAGGTCTTATCAGCATCGTTAGGCGACCTTGAAGAGGAGCTTCCCTTACCGTCGTTTGAGAATGATGAAATCCCAAAAGAAGCTAGCCACGGAAATCACTGAATGATGTATTCTTTACCCGAGTGAAGTGAAAATTAGCTATTAAAACTTTGTATTGGGCCAATAGTCAGTGTTCCGTTCAAAATATGGTTTTATTTTAAAAGTAAAATACTTATTTAAGAGGCCGTGTCACAAATTTGCGCTCCTATCTATATCAATGTTATTTTAAAAGGCAGTTTTTCTCAAAGTCTATAAGAGGTAGGGGCCGGAAATTTTGCCTACTGAAAGTATACAATACATTTAACATAACCGCTTTTTTCAAATTTAGTTATCATATCATATATTATTTCTGTGATGAAAATAATATTATCAATATTTTGATTTGTCCAGATACATTGAAATTTTGCTTATATTTATAATTATTTAGCAAAAACTGAAAACGCCATTGAAATGTATTGCACATTACCTTCCGATCAGTGTCTTCATGATCATGATGGGTTTATAAACCTGGGTGTAATCAAGTCTTTAACAATTACATGACAACATTTATACTTAATAATTTGGAGATATGCCTTTTCTATCCTCAGCCCCTGAGCTTTTACTATCTGGTCTGGCGACGGACCTGACACTCTTCAACCACCCCAGGGGTCTCCGATTGCACATCTTATCAAAAAAAAAAAAAAAGCTGTTCGTTCATTTGTTTTTGTGTTCGAGCGAAGGTTTACTTCTCCATAAGTGCCACAGACTTCACACATTTATGCCAAGGGAATATTCCGCTGATGTGACGCTATACGAATGTATTATTCGCGACCATACAACTTTTTTGTTTGTCATCGGGAAAATGACGCCGCAGTTTGATTTTTTGTGGTGATATAAAATAAATTTTCTTGCTAGGGAATGTTCATTTTGAATTGAGCATTTTTAAATGTCAGCGTAGAATATGCTTATCTGCCCATTTTGTTTCTTTCCATAATAATGAGTAAAGTTAACATTGTCATAGACATTTTATTATATTCGTTTGCCGTCCAAGTACAAATGTCACACTATATCGCACGTAATTCTATTTTTTACTAATTTGTTAGTTGTCATTTTATTTAAGTTATAAATAACAGTAATAAAAATTATTACTTAATAGTCCAGAATAGAGATTGAGTTATTTTTCATTTAATAGGAGTTTAAAATATGGTACTACATACATATTTATATTATCTTGTTGTCTTCTTTGTAACTTTACTGGAAGAATGGCATTTGGTATGTATGTTAACTCACAATGAAAATACTTCAGAAGTACTCAATTAACAGTGAACAACCTAGGGCCTATACTAATTTCATTATGTTCATGAAATATAATTGATATTACTAATAATGAACTGTATGTGTTTTGCGTAGAGATATCGTACAAACTGTATGTGGTACAGACCAACATTAGCTAAGACTCTGTAAATAAGTAATTTCAGTTAATGTGTAGAGAATATTAAAAGTTAGAAATAATGATATATATATAAAACAATGCAGAGTAATCAGCATAAAAATAGAAGTTGTTTTTACGTAGCGCCTACTGGAATGTATATTTTGTGTTGAATTATGTGGTATGATTAGTATTCTCTTATTGTAAGATGTGTTTTGTTAAAATCTTATAAAACATCACTTACTGTTGAAGGATTTTCATTTTTTTTGTGATGATCTTACTTAAACAAGTTTTAATTATATTACACATGTATATTTTAAAAGCATTTTAATGTATACTTATAGAATTGTAATAGGCTTTATACGGACTCTCACGATGCATGTGAGCATCTATAATTAATAGAGACCGGAAAAATTCGCGGATTCATTCGGCGATAGGCTAGAAGTCAAATACATATACCTTTTAGATGATTTTGCTATTGGCTTACTGTTCATCTGGACGAATCTCAACCAATTATAAAACACCAACCAAAGAAGGATCGAATCACAGACAAACAAGCTGAGACGACTAACAAGTCAGCAGCAAATGAACTGCCGTTATTTGCCCGAGTGTACAGGGGAATGTGCAGTCTATCCTGAAGGCCGTCGAAACCGCGAATTTTTCCGGTCCCTAATCTACATCAATATTATGGCCGTTTCACAAGATCAAATATTTATTGAATTCAATCTGTTGCATTCATTGTACATGATTTTCGATATGTACATTGAATTCAATACAAATTGAAGATGTTACTCAACTAAGCTTATTCTTATTAACTTATAAGTATTTTGTTTGTTCAGTACATAAAAGTAAAAGATTCGTTATTATTTAAATAATGAGCATCTTTAAGCAATAACGTTTTCAAAATATTTACATAAACATAATGGAATATATTTTTTAAATACTTTATATCTACGATCACATCAACGGCAGTATTATGTAATCAATGAGGTAATGAAATATCCTGAAAGGATATTTTCTTCTCTGTAAAGTAAATTTGTAATGCAGCCCTCTTAATGTTAGTCTTGTGAGTTATTTCATCTTCTAATATGCTACAGCAATGTATAAAATTAAGTTTTGTTAGTGTTTTAGTCTTGTGTAATGTGATAAATTCAATATTTTTTTTGTATGTTCGTATTCATAAAGGTAGGCTACATATCGTATTAAGATAAATAGTAATATTTGTAAATTTAAATTCTTTGAAACAACGTCGATAAGAGGTTCACCTACCTCTGTTAAACTGTATGATGGTGCATTGTAAAAAATTAGGTAGTCTGACTTAAGTGAGATTGTATTTAGATTGTGTGTGATGCATATGCAATATCTAAGCATATGCATTTATGTTATTATCCTTTTAAAACGTTACATGATGAATTTCGTATACTTTTTAATGTCAACTAACATTATTTTTCACGGACTATTACATCCAGATAAAGAATAATTACCACATGTTTGAAGATTAATTGTATTCCGATACGTTTAAAGTATTAAAATTTTTAGTTTTAGTTTTAGATACGACTCATACTACATTTGTTAAAGTGAGGTTTCTTGATTCTGAATCCCTGCATCTGCAATTTCCTAGTGAGCCGCCGGTCAGATTGTCATCCTCTCAGATTGTCGAGGAACCAGATACATTTTTCGTCGAGTAAACTCGAGCTGTCAACCTTCCCACTAATCCTGTGATAAGGGTATAGTAGCTTTATCACGCGCTGCGGCTACAGTTCCTTCGGTTGAAAAAGCCACTAAATCTCACTGTTAAAAGAGAGAACTTCTAGAGCAGAATATTGGAAATAAACATTTACTGACACGGCCTCTTAAACTATATTTCGCGTTTGTACAAATTTACTTTCTCTTATTCAACGTTATCTATTAAGTAGTAAAACAGGGTAGATATTATTTTTAAAAATAAAAAAATGGAACCCACTAAATCAGTATTGGCAAGATATATATAAATTCAATATTAAAATACGCATATTAATTTTTTTGTATTTAACTTTTTTCGGTAATAAAAATTCAGGATGATTTTGGTTTAATTGGTTTACGTATATTGCTATATTTTCTAAATCACATAGAAAAGGGAAAAGAGTACATCAGTGAAAATTCAAAAATTTAGTTTAAGTAATACTAGCCATACCAAAAAATCAATATGCGAGATAATAAATTTGGTAACTGCTCTACATTTCAAATAAAAATGCATTGGTTAATGAATACTGAAATGTATGCGTAATAAGGCATATTATGTTATTATCCTAAGCATGACTATAACTAAAAAAATTACAGTAATTTAAAACGATGGCAGTCTTAACACACAATAAGTGCGCGAGTCTTGGTTTATTTTTTAATTGGCTTCTTCGTCAGATGGAAAAGAGTTAAGATTTCATCGAGGAAAAATATATTCTCAAAGTCACTATACAGGGAGATAGAAAATAAGGTAGGTACTTAATTTTAAATAAAAGTTCAAATAGACTTACGCTAAACCAATTAAAAATAAGTCGTAAAAATATTTTTATTTATTAAATATGTTCTATACTTGACAGTTCTTTGTGTATAATTCTTCAAAAATCTTTGGAATTTAATACATACTTTTCTTAAAATGGTAGAATATCAGCAATACCCGGAAATTACGTGAGCAAAGCCACGGGTTATTAGATACACTTTTATTATAAAATAAAAACAATTATACATTTGTAGTTCACTAATGTGATATTTTGTTTATTGCTTCACAACATTCATTTGCCAGTCTCAAATTTGATCGTACCACTTGTCAGAAATGTCACCAAAAATGAGAGATAGATTTTTTTTACGAATTTCAATTACGAGGAAACCTTTCGCAAGACCTTTTTCTTCGCAATAGTCACTGGGACACCATTTATTTAAATCCACTAAGATAATAAAATTGTATGTATAATGATTTCTTTTTGTATATTTATATAACTTCCCAACCAATTTTTAATGATTTTCATGTGAATAAAAACTTGTAAAGCAAGTTAATTAACTGTGTCATAATACTTCTGATTAGTTGGAAATACAAACTTTTCATCCGTAATATACGATGATAAAAAATATTTATTATTGCAAAATAATATTCATTGTTCAAATGCAAATTTAAATAGATTATTCATACATGTTTCCTGCTAATTAATGGTTTAACATAATAATTTTTAGTATAAAATCATTTTTCTCTTGTGTTAAAATGGGTTGCTAAAATGAGGAATTATAAATATATCACTTACTAAGTCCGTGCACAGATTTACACAAAACCGCAATGTAGATAATCTTTTTTTGGTAGTTTCTAATTTTGTGCCCTGAATAACATGAATTTGGTTGAATTCATACCAAAGTGAATTGTTGGAACAACTTAAATTGATGTCATAAATAAATATTTATTTTATATTAAAAATCCACAAACTGTTTTTAAAATATAATATTTATCACGCCAGATGGAATAATAAACAAAAAATAGCTCTTATATGTTGTCTGTGTTTAAAGAATTGTATTATAGTTCATGGAAATAATATTTACCTTTCGGTTATTAAAAGAAAATATATTTGTATTCAAAATACTTGCGCATCGTTTTTACGAGCATAACTGGTGTATCTAACCTCAAAGCAAGGAATATAAAGAGTGGGAACTCAATGCTATAACAAATACTCTTATTTTCTTTGGAGATCCGGGAAATTTGCGTTATTTATAAGCAACTTAACATAGTAAATCGTTAACTTTTCAGATCAATGTTGGCAAAATTGATTTTTTTTTGGTCATTCGTTACTGGGAATATTCACCATATAACGTTTAAGATTATTTATTTTGAATTACGAAACAACCAAAACATTATGTAAAAATACTTCATCTTATGTTAAAAAAATTATAAACTGCATAGCCACAAAGTATGACATCATACCATTAGTTTCAGTTACTAATAACAAATAACAACACGTGCACGCGTTTGAACAGTCATTAAGTTGTTTTATAGCTACCAAAATCATTCAACGTTGTCAAGAATTATTCCAAATTATGTTTTGCCATTTTACTCAATGCGCCACTCCGTTAACACAACATTTTATAAATTCTGAACTACGAATGTCAGTATTTTTTTTTACGTTATTACGTTTAAGAAATTTCTGTAGTTATCTTATTATTAAAATTAATTTTTGATGTTGGCATCTTTTAACAGCACTTTTTTTTTCGGTGGTCGTACTCCTCCAATTCAGTTGCGCCCGCCCGTATCTAAGCGCTCGGATTTCAACAAAAGGCACCGCCTCTCGATAGAGTGAGACAGAGAATTACGCGCACGACCTTGAAAAAAGCGACGCTACAGCGCTCTGGCGTGGAAGCTGGTAACTACGAGTACCCTCTTGTGGAAAGAAGAGCTATCTAGCGGCGGAGCTAACAACTACCACAGTTTTGGATCCGAAAATTGGAATAATAAATCCTATCCCCTCGCGACTTCTATAAGTTATATATATTCAATGGTTGAAACCACTCAATAAACTTGCATTGCACCTTTATCTTCATATCCCTCGCCAAATAATGTTGTGGGTACCGCTCAAATATCATCGACTAGAAAGAATACTTGCGCGTGGAGGCGATACCGCGTTAGAAAAATCAGCGAGCGTCGCTTACACAAAAAACGCCTTTTATTCCTGTAAATTTATTTCCATAGCCCTCGTGCATGGTTATGTTTTCGCCTCAAAATTTCCTAACTAATGCCGAGCGTGTTAAATATACGAATATTGTATTTGAAACTACATTTCGTGACGCGAATCACACTTATTTTCCCCACCCGCCGCTAGAATTCGCTGCCGGATAAGCCACGTCGTCTATTGAATCATGAATTTAGCAGACAGACGCTTTAAACTGTATAATGAAACGGCTCCGATAAAAGTGGGTCCGGGAAAAAAATACTTGGTACACCAATACGTTCGGCATGTCCCCTAATGTTTACGGAAGTGACTATATACGGGGTTTATTTCGCTACGTGGACTTCAGCACCGTGGTTACACACATTTTCGCTCCACTCGCTAAATTACGTGTACCGAGAGCTGAGAAGTTACACATTAAAAATAAAAAAAAATAAACTAATGGGGTTTGGCTGTGTCATGAACACGGTTGTGTGTGGTACGTGAATACATGTACGTAACAGGTAATATTTTCTATACAAAATATAAAATACGCTATTTTATGTATGTTATAACACCATATATAGATATTAACTGTAACTATTTTACACTAATGTTTTATATATGCGATCGATAAGATTTTGACGAGAGCTGACGGTTGAAACTCAAACGAACGTCGTAGCTTCTCCGAGTCAGAAGTTACACTAAATGGAAATCTCGGGAGGCAGCAGAATGACCTCAAAATGGCGGCGCTCTTCCCCCTCCACCACGCGCGATGCGTCACAGTCCTCACTTAGCGTAACGAATTCTTTGATCCTTTAGCTATCCAGTGGTGTAATTAAAATTTTGGATGGAGATGATAGATAATTTAGCTGAAACACTGAACTGTATCCCCAGATTTTGTTATCATTCGTTTTTTTTTAAATGGCCTCCCACTGTGGTAAGAAATTTTTAAAGACGTGTTCACGTCAAAAATTGGACATGGTTCACCAGGCGTTTGTGGGTCGTCTGGAACAGGAACCCCGCAGGTCCCTGGGAATCTATGTATGGGGAAGGAAGCCTTCATTTCACAGACGAGAAAGCCACACCCGAAGTTCCCCGAAGTTCATGCTCGCTTTTTTTCCCGTTCTATCTCATTGTATAAACCGGTGTAGCAGTAAATCTTGCGGTCGATTAGGATAGGTTAGCTACATTATAAATACTTTAAAACATTGTGGATGGTTTGGTTATATTAGGTAAGTATAGCTACATTAAAAATACTGTAAAATCATTTTATGGTTGCTTAGCAAATAACTTTTTAATATGTAGCTATCCAGGGCTAGGAAACCGTTTACATGATTTCACAGTATCTTTAATGTAGCTATCCTAACCAAATCAACCGTCCACAATGTTTTAAATTATTTATAATGTAGCTAACCTAACCTAATTGACCATTAGTTATCATTAAGGCCCATGAAAATTTCGCGAAAAGATCTCGAGAGTAGCTGGAAGTTAAAACACTGTAGCATCGTCTGTGTTTCGTGATTGGGCGAGTTACTTTGAGGTGCATGTCGATTGTTACAACAACCAATCACACAAATTCTGTGTGGAAGCAAACTCGTCCTTAGTTGCTCGTGCAAAGCAAGGCAACGACTTCTCTCGCAGACGGCCGCCAATCACAAGGAAGAAACCGCTGGTGTGGGTATACCCTTGTTTCAGTCTAGTAGGCGTTCAGGTTTTTTTTTTTCGCGAAAATTTCCTGCCCCTAATCACCATGAGTTACAATGAACAAAAAAAAAAAAAAAAAAAAAAAAGAAACCCGAAGATGCACGACCGGGTGTTTGGCTCTCTCGTCTGTGAAAAGAAGGCTTTCCCTATGTATGCGGCGAATCCCTATTACCTGGTCGCGGGAGCCACTCGGCACGCAGCTACCTCGCGGGGGGTTTGCCCTCGCCGATAGCCCGTGTTGACACGCGCGGCGGGTTCAACATCCCTCCCCTCCCCCCCTGCATCACTCTTCCCGGCGCGCAAGCGAGCCGCCGCTTGCGTGTCTTATCGCGCCGTTAGAAATTTCTCACCTTCAGTTTGCGAAGTACACTCGGTTACAAATCATCCAGGGGATCTTCCTAAAAAAATTTACGGCTCTCCGGGGACAGCCGGGCATTTGCCCAGAGCGCCAGTTTTTTTTTTTTTTTTTGCGGGAGAATTTGAAAAGTGGTAAAAATAGGGTAAAAAATATTCAGGGGTGGAAAAAATTTTTTTTTAACGTACGGTAATGATTTAATTTTCAAAAATACATGTCGTTACAACAGAAAGACGTGTACCATCCCCGTTATAACACATAACCCATTGCACGTTAAAGAACAAAAGACGAAAAGGCTATGCCTTTAAAAAAAAAACCTTATTATTTAGTTGCTTGATATGTGGTTTTAAAACTGATAGAAATAAACTTGAATTTGTAAAATTTTAAGTTTGTTGGGGGGGGGGGGGGGGGGGGGAGAGACTGGAAAAGGAAGCGGTCCAGTTAAAGATTTTCTGCCCAGAGCGCTAGCTACTTGAAATCGGGCCTTGAGGCTATATTCGTTATGTTAACGAACCTTTCATTAACTATTTGAGGACACTTTTCTTTTTACACGTGTTTTTATTTTATCTTTGTTTAGAACGAAACACACATCTCGGAAATAAAAATACGGCGTAGTTTCTGAGAAGAATCAGTTTTTTGAAATTACGAAGATTTCTTCGTATTTTTTTAGGTTGATCCTTCGTTGAAATGTCCGTAAATTTACTGTTATTTTTTAACAGTGCACTCGCGGCGCTGGTGTCTGTGGCGGCTTGCGGTGTACGCGTTGTTCTTGGTCGTAGGTACGTATCGTGGGCGGATACTGAAGAGAAAGGTAGGCACAGACACAAACAGACACAGACAGGGTTTACCCTACACTGTTAGAAAGCTTCGAAACATAATCATTCTTTGATTTGTTACCTGTCCCAGGAAGTGTTTTAAACCCCGAAAAATCGGTCAGTTTGAGACTAAGAAATTTATCCCCCATAGAACCTTTACTTTCTAATGTTAAAGGACAGTATGTAGTAAATTTTATGTCTGCAGTATTTATGCAATTTAAATTAACCTCTAGAAATAAGAGTTTTCTAAGGGACATAATTAATTCTTATAATCTTTTTCGTATGTTCCTCCTCATTCAATAAGTATATAGAATAAGAATTGTGGTATAGAAAAAACAGATTTTTTTTTAAAAAATTTCTTCATTATTTTAAGATTTTTATTAATTTTTTTAAACAGTCTCTTTTTTCTATGTATCACATGAAAGAGCCGATATAGCTGGAGCACGTAATGATAGACATTGCATTAAGGGTAGACTCACATACAAGGCGCCATTTTATGTTTCTATTTTCCTTTTTCAATAAACTGCTTATTATTTTTAGATGTATTTTTTTCCAACTGAAATAAATTAACAGTGTTAACTTCGCAGTGCGCTTCCGAGATCATACAGTTAATTTCATCAGGATCGATATCCGACGGAGATAAGTCTGCAGAGAGGATTTGTAATTGCATTCCATGGTGAACACAGGAATTGAGGGAGTGAGAGAATGCGGTGGATAAGGAGTTCAGGAGTAAAGTTCTGCGGAATTAAAGTGATATTGGACATGCGTAGGAATCCTTAGATTAGCAGTGTTATTATCAGAGGTAGTTTTCGTAAATTAAAATTATTTTTTTTTCGCGACTTTTCATTGTAGTTGTCTGCAATACATCTACGAGTTCGTGATTGCAAGAAGAAGCCTTTTTTTTAAAGACGAGAGAGCCAAAACCCGAAGTTCCCCGAAGTTCGTGCTTTTTTTTCCGTATCTTTAATGTAGCTATCCTAACCAAATCAACCGTCCACAATGTTTTAAAGTATTTATAATGTAGCTAACCTAACCTAATTGACCATTAGTATCCTTTTATCAACACCGCCATATTTATTTACAATGAACAAAAAAAACCGAAGATGCACCGGGCGTTTGGCTCTCTAGTCTGTGAAAAGAAAGCTTCCCACGGCATTTGGTTGGAGTAACTTCTCGAATGGAACGGAAGTCGCATGGAACGGATATGTGTAACAACGGTGCTGCCATCTGTGGCGGATGGCGCGAACCAAATTTCATCAAGACAAAGGGAAACTTTAAAGTGAATTTTAACAGAATGCGCAGTATTTATATAGTGGAAATTCTTGTCTGCTAATCAGACGATTCAATAGACGACGAAGTTGCTTCGGCAGCGAATCCTAGCGGCGTTGCGGAAACTACGTGTGATTCGCGTCTAGAAATGTATTTAAGAACACAATGTGCTTATATTGATTACGCTCGGCATTATTTTTAAAGAATTCTGCGCAAAATGTCGTGTTCAAGTTTCGTATTGTAAGTGTATTTACAAGACGAGAACACATCAATTTGCTCGTTACCCCGTTACACATCTCTGGAGAGAAATAAAAGACTCACTCAATTTTTTTTTCCATCGTTATTTTTATTCAACGGTTTTTTTATTAATTTGTACCGCAATACCTGCCTTGCATTTGTTTTTTTTTTCTTTCGCCAGATTCAACAATATTTTCAACATTTCACTAGTTGGTAGTATCATGGGTGTAAAAATGTGCAAAGTCTCCGTAAATATCATTTTGCGCGATTTTTTGCTCCAATTATATTACGCGTGGTAAATATCTGTTGAAAATATTCGCGGCAGAAAATCAAACGCATAGGAAGTATAGAGTTAAAATTTTAGAAATAGCCTTTAAATAAAAGTCATGAAACAAATACACGTTGTATGTGAGACCGAGTCCCTTAGTTAAGTCTATGTACATGGCTGGGCGGTCATAAACAACCCTAATATTTATAACAATTCACAATAAAATCAAACCTGATATACTTTTGGAAAAGTCCGTGGGGGAAATTTTTTTGCACGACTTAATGCAGCAACAAATTTTAATCGAGTAACTTTGACTATTAATATCTACTGTAAAAAAAATTACTTGCAACTTAAACTTAGCAAGTTATTTACTTTTAATTAGTCTTGGTTTTTTTTTTCAAACTTAGTTGCCAAGTTAGCAAATTAATTTTTTTTTTACAGTGGAACTAGTCAAAAAAATTTAAGTCACCGTGTATAATCATTTAGTGCAGGGTTGGGATTTAAAAACTTTTGAGATTTCTCAAATTTCTTGGAGATTCATTCGGAGAACTCTAAACTCTCCAGGGGTGTTTTTTTTATTGGGCGCGGGGACGGGAGGGAGGGGAAAGAGAGAGAGAGAGAAGAGAGAGAAGAGAGAGAGAGAGAGAGAAGAGAGAGAAGAGAGAGAGAGAGAGAAAGAAGGAACGACTTGCAAGAGGCAAGCGCTCATCTGGACGTCCCCGACCCTTGCATTCTTGAGGGTCAGTCGCGGAAAACACGATTTCGCATTGTGGTTTTCGCGGGACCTTTTTCTTCTTCTTCTTTCCCCCTTCGAACGCGAGCGAGGAAAACTTGGGATCGCCTTCCCCGCCGAGACCTGGCCTTCTCTCGCGGAGTATAGTTATTGTATAGTTATTGCTCCAGCCGGCTCGAAATAAGCGACTTGGCAGCTACGTATTTCTTCTTCGTTCCGTTGGTGCGCGTCGAGTGTCACAGGTCACGGCTCCGTGGTCACGTGTCATGTGGAGCTCGATTGTTAGCCATTGTTCGAGTCGGGAGATTTATCGAGACTTTTTTTTTTTTTTGCGCCGGGAGAAGTGTTGCAAGCCACTGCAACTTCTTCTTAACTCACGGCTGTAAGAAAGTAGGGGGAGCGAAAAGGTTCTGGACAAGACATTGGGGTTCGGTATTTTTGTACTGTCATCATTTGTGTTTTTTTTTTTTCGTTCTGTTAGTCCATTTTTCTTTGTTTTTCTTTGTTTGTTGACCATATTCCTGTTGTGGAGTATTATGTGGCGTTAAATCCTGACAACAGCAATTTTTTGCTTAATTTGTGTTTTTTGTCATTTGTGTTTTTTTGTAGTTTTCTTCTACACACATACATGTGCTAAGACTTGGCGTATGTCCAAAAGCTTACATCAAGTCATAGACGTTGGTGGCCGTCTTGGTATCTTAAATCCTAAGACTTAATTATAAATTGTGGTCTCAAGTAACTCAGGATGCGTGCTAGATTGATTGCTAGGCACTTGGAAAATTCGTCTATTCAATGAGGGAAATACTAGCGTTAATTTTTTTTTTAACGTATGGCGCCTTCGGTATTGGCTCATGCCGTAATAACACGGGAGACTGCCCGGCAGTAAGTAATCAACTTGGGGACAAAAATAAAAGAGTTCATAATAAATCCAGCTTCTCGCTGTGGAAGCAGCCGTGTAGCCGACAAAGCAGTTGACTTTGGCCTGAGTGTGCACGTATCAACCAACTTTTTTTTTTTTTTTTTTTTTTTACGGCTTTGCAGAGATAATGAGCCCTTGTTCATACGTACCGAGTTCAGAACATGCCGGCGAACAATGCCGACAACTCTCGGGATTATCTGGCTCTCGACCTTTTTGCGATACGCTGCGTTGTTGCAGAGGCTCCCCCACCCCACCCCCTCCTCCCCCCTTCCCCGCCAACTGTGTGTTCTCCCTGACTGCACGCGAACACCCCACTTCCCTATACTTGTTATAATCCCCTTGCCGAGCACTACCCGACCTAAGCCTGGCTTCGCGGCACTTCTCATTTATCTGGCAAACTTTTCAGGTTCTCTGTTTTCGTGACCACTCCCTCCGCCACGTTCTGCAATCCCGCTAACCACTCCCTTGTTTCGTGCTTCCCCCCCCCCCCCCTCTGCCTTGGCACTTTCGTCCCTTCCCTGAAGATTTTCCGTAGGCTTTTTAACCGAGTACACTTAATTTTCACTCCCTGCTTTTCCCACTTTAAACAGTTTGTTGCGGATTTCAGTTACTTGCGTTGGAGAGTGTAAAAAAAAAAATCTTATAGAAAGACTTAAAGATCTTGGGCACATAGTAAAAAAATGATTATTTCTGGATGTATACTCGTTACGAAAGTCAGGAAAAAGTGACGAAACTAAAGGAGCAGTCACGAAAGTGACGAAAAAAACACACACACACAAAATAAACGGTAACGATGCGGGAAGTCATGAAAAAACTTTATTGGCATTTGATGCCTCACCTCAGTTTATAGTCGTAAATTTAATACAACCAGTTGAAGATTGTCTACTGTAATCACGTGGAAAGTTGTATCTCAAAATATGTTAGCTTTCGAATATGAAAGTTCGGCTCATTCCTGCGAATAATGGATCTGCTTCGAATTGTTTGAATTTGCTAATTACTTTAAAAAAATGACCGTACGATATTAAAAAAACTGTTAAGATAAATAGTATCTTCTTCATTAGAATATTTTTATTTTGGTCGAATTTTGTGATCTTTCACTATCGACATAATGCTGTTCAAAGTGTTGTCTGCTTGTTTGCAGTGCCTGAAGCGACAAGTACGTTCAGGCTTTAACTGAATACCTTTTAAATTCAACCGTTGGAAAAACAATTACTTGTTCATAGAGCAGGAAAGAACATGTTCGCATTCGGGCACTGTACAGCACTGTAGTCCAATCACCAACGTGAACCCGATGTATACGTGTTTCAAGTCTACTTTGCTGACCATTGTATCCGTGGCCCTAGCCAGGAGTGCAAATCTGTAGGATTCGCAAGGGTTTGAAAAGGGAGGGGGGGGGGGGCTGACAGAAAGTTTTGCGAGTGGCTTCTAACCGACACAAGTAATCTCTGGAAATGGTGCTTGTACGTTGTACACTGCCCTTACTGCAATAAGCAGTAAACTTTAAAATACATAGAAAATTTTGCGTGAAACATAGTTTGGTCGTTTACGTTGATCAACTCCGTCTCACGCTTTTGCAAGCGGGAGGGAGGACAGGCCCCCTCTGCCCCCCTCCTGGGGATCTACGCCCATGGCCCTAGCTATAGATCCGTAGGGAGTGGAAAAATTCGCTGTTTCAATGACCACTAGGATAGACTCCACGATTCTCTATGTACTCGGGCAACTATCACCTGGTCATTGGCTACCGACTTGGGGCACCTGTTTACTGCGATTATTATGATTCGATACTTCTTTTGTTGAGTGTTTGCCATTGGCTCAGAGTCCTTCAGGTAAATTGTGGTCCAATCACTGACGCAGCATTAAGTTAAACGAGTTTGGATTTCAGCCTGTCTCGAAAAGAATCCGTGAATTTTTCCGGTCTCTGTAGATCCGTTCATGGTTAGCCGAAGTTAGATTTATGGTAAAAATAAAAAGTAAACTGAATGTTAAGGCTAAAAAAAAAGTATTTATAGGGGCATGCAGATTTCGCGAAAAAATTTCGAGACTAGATTAAAGTTAAAACACTATAGCATCGTCTGTGTTTCGTGATTGGGTGAGTTTCTCCCAGTTACATATCGATTGTGACAACACCAATCACAGTGATTCAGTGCGGAAGTAAACGCGTCCAGAGTGGCTCGGTGAAATAAGGCAACGACTTCTCTCGCGGACGGCCGCCAATCACAAGGATGAAACCACAGGTGTGGGCATACCTTGTTGCAGTCTAATAAGTGTTCAGATCTTTTCGCGAAAAATGCCTGCCCCTAAGTATTTATGTATGCAAAATTGCTTCTGTCTTCCACATACTTTACCCACCATCTTTGCTCATTTCCCCCCGAACGAGCGCCTCTAAGATGGTCGATTACTCGGGTGCGACTTATGGGTGCATCGCCATTGACAGATAGACCTTCCGTTATTAGTCAGCGCTCCGTCCCCCTCCTCTCTCTCTTTGTTCGGCCGTCGGACTAACGGCGCAGTAACGCCGTAATTACGGCGAGGGTCGTTAGTACGCCCGCCCACAATTAGGGGGTCAGGGTGTTGCGGGTTGCTTGGCGCGACGCCTGATGTCGCGGGGCTGCAAGAAGGCGCGCGGAAACTTTTTAATCGAAAAACAGTTTTTACTTCGTACAAAATTATCTATATAATTAAATGTGTAAATTTTCTTCACCAATTGCTTCGAAATTTTTGACAGAACGTTGCATTCGAATACGCGTGTGATATTATATACCTAGAGACCTGCAAAATTCGCAGATTCAATGACCTCCAGGATAGACTCTACTACACTCTACACACTCGGGCAAATGCCACCTGTTCATTGGCTGCTGACTTGTGAGTCGTCTCGACTGAGTGTCTGTGATTCGACACTTCTGTGAGTGAGGGTCTCTAATTGGCCCTCATTACTCCTGATTAACAGTGCAGAAGCAGCGCTAAGGTATAATTATTTGAATTGTAACATATCACGAGATGAATCCGTGAATTTTGCAGGTCTCTATAATATACCTATGTCATATTTGTGAAAGTTTAAAATATAGATTAAAATACCTATAGATAAATTATATATGTGTCTGTGTTCTTTTGCTGTTTTGTAAAGATAGAGATTTAGATAGTAAGATATAGACATAGAGAGATAGAGAGAGGTAGAGAGAGATGGAGAGAGGAAGTTATACCATTGAAAAAAATATATATATATATTCAATGGTTATACAGACATATAGAGAGATATAGAGCGGGGGATATTGAGAACTTCTGTGGTCTTTCATTACAAAAAGGCAGTAAAATTTAAAAACCTGCTAATCTTCTTAGAATATTAATTTTTGGGAGTATTGTAATACAATGCGTGGACCTGTTATTAGGCGTTACGATTTGATGGCAGCATAAACTTCAGTAAACTGTGCGTTTCTTTCACTGATGCGTACAGATCGGAACAATTCGTGGATTAATTTCGCGATAGGCTAAAAAAAAAAAGTATACCTTCGTACCGCTTCCTCTATTGACCCACATTTTATCTGGAGAAGTGTGGACCAGTTAGAAATCCCGGACCTAGAAAGTTCCGAATTATAGACAACCGAGTTCAGACGTCTCATAAAAAAAATGAACATGTGACATTTTCCCGAGTCTGCAAATGACTGTGCAGTCTATCCTGGAGTTCACTGAAGCCGCGGATTTTTCCAGCACATACTGATGATGCTGTTAAACACGCTGGAGGGAAAAAATAGTTCAGGCATAATTTTACTTCTCACATGCACAGAAAAACCTAAAGACGACGGCGAGAAACCTTCCCCCTCCACTCTTTCAAATATTTAATGAGATCCTATACCAATCGCATACCGATTTCGATCAGTATCCGTGTGGTTCGGAGTCCAGTCACCTTTAGCATTTGTGCGTAACCTTGCGAGATAAAACCCAACCCTGTCCCTCGGACTTTATTCTTAAATCTCGGTTTTACCCCATATTTTGAATTTTATGGTTTTACTCCGACTGTCAGATTTTTATGAAGGTATATTTAGAAAAAAACGAGAGATTACAGAAGCCATTTTGTAGGTGTTATTCATCCGTGGAAACTCAGAAATTGAACTTTTTTTTTGAGTTACCACAATTAAATTAATCAGGAACTTTGATTTTAAATTATAAATATTTGACTGACCATTTTTTTAGATAACATCAGATAACAATTAGCTTAGCTGGTGACAAAATTGGATTAAAAAAAAAAAGGCATGAAAATTCAAAAACCGATTTTGGCTTGTTATTCTTCACTTAAGGCCTGGTTTACCTGTAGGTGAAACCGAACCTTAATTAAAGAATGGTTCGGTCCGATGTTTGCCCAATAGGGGCGGAAGTTCTGTGGCTCTTTAGGGGTAACGTATTGTTTTATAGACCCATACCTAGAGAACTGAAAAATTCGCGGATTAAATTCGTGAAATGCTACAATTCAAATAATTATACCTTAGTGCCGCTTCTGCCATTGGTTCACTGTTAATCTGGAGTAATGCGGGCCAGTCAGAGACCCTCACTCATAGACGTGTAGAATCACAGGCTGCCCAGTCGAGACGACTCACAAGTCAACAGCCAATGAACAGTTTGCATTTGCGCGAGTGTGTAAAGGATAGCGGAGTCTATCCTGGAGGTCATTGAACCCGCGAATTTTTCCGGTCTCTACCCATATGTACTTCACATTAGTATATAACACTAATTGCTCGCGCGTGAAATTAAGCCGAGGCCCTTGCAACCTCGCAGCAAGAGTATTTAATGAGTCACCATGATGTATGCGAAAAACAACTGTGTCTGACTTGTTTCTTACAGGTGACCATGTTAGCAGTAACAAGTTTGTATTTCTTTCAGAAAATATTAATTAATTTTACCTGGTATTTCAAAAATTCTCAAATTTGTTACGGTTTTTACAGCCAAGAAACATGAAATCAGTTTTTGTGATAGAAATGTAAACCATATCATGAAGTAGCCAGTGGCATTTGCAGTTAAACATAAAAAAGTTTCAGTTCTGCAATAAATTAATTTCTCGTTATTTGTACAAACCCAAAAACGTTAAAAATGTAACTTTGGCAGCTAATTATGCAAAACGTATGCGCTGTATATACTTTTCATTTCTTGAAAGTTTAAACAACTGAAAAAAGTTTATTTGTAATTACTGTAAACATAAAATTTTGATCTGGAATGGGAGGCACCCAAGCGGGTAAGCTTTTGTCGCCAGTCAACAGGTGTCAGTAGGCGAGGAATGCGAAGGAGCCTGCTTGTAATTTACGACGTGTGTCCGCGTCACAACCGAAGAAACCGTCGCGTCGCGGCGTCTCCCCGCTTTAACGAGCGCAGGGAGCTTTATATTCGAGCCGTTTATCTTCCACCTGTGAGTTTCTCTCCCTCCTGCGACCCAGTTCGGGACAACCGTCCAACTGCAATAAATTCCACAATTTTACTAGCACTCCCCGAGTTGGTTGGTCTTTTCGCTGCTAGAGTTCGGTTACAGATTTTCACTTCTGTTTATAGCGCTTTTAAAACAAACCGCCGAGCTTGATGCTGCTTCAGCAGGTATTTTTTTTATCGGGTAGTTGATCTCTGGTCCCGATTACGGGACGTGGTGAAAGCTCCTGAGTTTTTTTTTTATTTCTTGTTCTTGAAGTTCACTTGATTCAGTTCCAGAACGTCCTCCAAACTCCGGAGAGAGAAAAAAAAACGCCGTTATAAGAATATTTCTTTCCACCGTAAAAGCTGCACTGCTTTGTAAACTGTCTTGTGGTAAATAGAGAACAGATTTTTTTTTTTTTTTTCCAAGCTTTAAATTCGCGATGGGAGACTTTCAAATACACGTACCTGATCATTAGAGCCACGGAATTTTCGCGCATTCATTTAGTCGCAAGCTAGAATGCAAACCTCCACACTGTCGCACGGTGTTCATGATTGGACCGCAGTTATCTGGACACGCCCCTCTACGACCGTGAGCCAACGATGTCCAGCTAGGAGAGAAGTAAGTGAATCAGGTAGTGCCAAATAACAAGTAAAAAATGTTCTCGCAAAGAAATCAACCAATGGGAAAGTAAACATGGGTCGAGCACACATATAACTTTGAATTCTATCCTGAGGCAAAAGGAATCCGCGAAATTTCCGGGTCTCTACTGATCATCTACTCGACTCTATAGAAACACTCAACCAAAAAAAGCATCGAAACATAGACAAACCATTGAAGACTCACAATTCAGCAGCATAAAAAAATGGCGTTAGTTTGCCCGAGTTTACAGAGGTCTGTGTAGTCTTTCCTGAAGGTCATCGAAACTGCGTTCCCCCCCCCCCCCCCCTCATCATTGGCCCATTCGGCCGGGTCCGCGCCGAGCACGTGCGCGCGTCTGGACGCCTGGCGTCGCGACGGCCCGTTGCCATGACGCCCACACGCCCGCCGCCCTTGGGCCTAGGGAGGGGGGTGGGGGAGAGAGAGGAACACTTCAACGACGGGCCGACGTCGAGCCAGTCAGTCGGCCGGCGGCGGCTGTGCTGTTCGCGACGTTGCCGCGTTGTGCGTCTCCTCTTCTCGCGTCCGGCAACAACGTGTGGTGGGGGTTGGGGAGGGGAGGGATTTTTTTTTGTTCGTTTTACAAAAAAAATTTTTTCTTCGGATACTAGAGTTGCGAGAATATATCGTAATGCTGCGAGCCGTCAGCGAGGCCGTTGAATATTACAGTTATTAGTTAGTGGACATGTATTTTTCACGGAATAATCTGCTCTCTCATTAGGCTGCAATAAGGAATGCCTGCGTCAAAGAGATTGTTCTCTTGTAGTTTGACGGCCTGTCTGCGAGAAGAAGCCATTGCCCTGTTTGGCCCGGGCCATTTAGGACGCGTTTTTTCTTCCGCCGGTAACAAAAAAACCCAGCGAACCACGAAACACAGACAGTGCTACAAAGTTTCAACATACAGCTTGTCTTGTTAATATTTTCGCGAAAAGTACAATGCACGTCAGGGGCGCAAATCTGTGGGATTCTAAAAGGGGGGGGGGGGGGGGGGGGGGTGGCGGCCCGTGAGTTTTGTACGTGGGCTTTGACCAACACAAGTCATCTCTGGATGGGGGTGCTTGTCTGTTGTATGCTGCCCGTATTCAGGCCTATATGCATGCAATAAGCAGAAAAATTTTAAAAAAAGTATACAGAAAGTTTCCATTATAAACATAGTTTTGACGTTTACGTTTACCAACCACGTGTCACAGTCACGATTATGCAAGCGCAAGCGGTTTACCCCTCAGCGAGGGGCTTCTTAATTCCAGAATGACCCGGAGGTGGGGGGGGGGAGGGGGGGAGACTTCCCCCTGATCTACGCCTATGATTAGAGACCGGAAATATTCGCGAATTCATTTCGCGATAGGCTAAAATACAAATCGTTATACAGTGCTGCCTCTGCTATTGGTAGGGATAGGAAAAATTCGCGGGTTCATTTCGCGACAGGCTAAAATACAAATAGTTACACCTCAGTGCTGCCTCTGCTATTGGCTCACAACTCACCTGGATGACTCTGGGCCAATTAGAAACGCCCGACCAAAGCTTTATCGAATCACAGGCTGCTACGTTGGGACGTCTCACAAGACGGCAGCCAATGGGTGGGTGGCATTTGACCGAGTGTACGTAGAACTATGGAGTTCATCCTGCAGGTCATTGAACCCGCGAATTTTTCCTATCCCTAGCTATTGGTTAACAACTCACCTGGATGACTCTGGGCCAATGAGAAACACCCAACCAAAGCTCTATCGAATCACAGGCTGCTACGCTGGAACGTCTCACAAGACAGCAGCCAATGAGTGGGTGGCATTTGACCGAGTGTACGTAGAACTATGGAGTTCATCCTACAGGTCATTGAACCCGCGAATTTTTCCGGTCCCTACCCATGATCCTAGTTATTGTTAGGAATTGGAATAAATTCTCGGGTTCAGTGACCTCCAGGATAGTCTTCACGATCCTCTGCGTACTTGGGCAGACGTCGACTGTTCATTGGCTTCTGACTTGTGACTCGTTTCAACTGGGTAACTTGTGATTCGGTACTACTTTGATGTAGGGGTTTCTAAAGACCCCAAGAGTCTTCCATTATACAGTGAACCAATAGCACAAACAGCAGTAAGGTGTGTGTGTATGTATATAAATTTTAGCGTTTCACGAAACGAATCCCCGAATTTTTCTGGTCCCTAGTGTAATTTGGAGTATGCAATTGTTTTTTTTTCTCTCGCGAATTTTCGAGATTAGCTGCGTGTTAAAACACAGTAGCATCGTCCTTGTTTCGTGATTGGTTGAGTTTCGTACTGGTTCGTGTCTGCTGTCGCCACACCAATCACAGCCACCCAGTGTGGAAGCAAACTCCACCCGAATGACCTGTCTCTTGTAGACTGCCGCCAATTAAAAGGAAGAAATCGTTTGTGTGAACATCCCGTTTACAATCGAATGAACTTTTCTTTTTTCGCGAAATATCCCTGCCTCTAACGTTAACACACAACCACACAGAGAAGTGATGTTGGGAGATTCTAACCCCTAGAGCTCTGGAACACAGCCCATCGTTACTCTTTGAAAACTTTAAATATCTTACTCTGGTAGCAAGCAAAATATATGTAATATACAATTGGTTAAATCTGTGAAAGTGAAGCATGTGAAAATAGTATACAAGTTCAACAGTGTTTACCGTAGGAAGTATAAAATAATACACGGAACTAGGTAAAAACCCCATTGAATGTAAATATATTTCAGTGACAAATAAACAAGTTGACTCAAATAGGCACGGGCATAGTTACTGGAATGCTAATACGACAGCTAATTATGAAACTGCTAAAAAACTTAAATTTGAACGCAGATCGGTTAATACGGTTAATGAAAAAAAATTGCCATACAAATATGTGCTGATTTCGTGTTGAACTAACGTTTTTCCGAAACACATAAAGAAGAAATACCATCGGTTAATGGGGAAATATTTTCACGATTCGAAATCAACCCATACACACTTACATAATAAATTAGAAGAACTTCTTTCAGTGTACCTGTCGACGTCAGTGAGGACTCTTTTTGCGGACATAATTATCTCCCCCTCCCCCTTAAATAGTATTTATAAATGCTCTGGAGGCAAGAATATCCACGAGGGCCCCAGGGTGGTGGAGAGTAAGGCCTGTATTCCAACACACAAAAATTAAGGGTTTAAAGTATTGAATGTCCTACAACTGTAGTTACCATAACCTTATTCCTAGAGCACGCTAGGACACGAGAAGCCTAAGATGTCCATCAAGTTCTGTCGCTTCCCGAACATGCCCGAATATTCATTCACCTTCGGCCAACCTCGGGATTTGTTTTATTCTTGCGCAGGAAAAATGAATTCAAATATGTGGTCGGTTAGGTTAGCTACATTAAAACACTTTAAAACACTATGAACGGTTAGTTAGGTTAGTATAGCTACATTAAAATAAACAGAGAAATATAAATATGTATAAATAAACCCGAGGTTGGCCGAAGGTGAATATTCGGGCGTGTTCAGACAGGGACAGAACTTGATGTACATCTTAGGCTTCCCCTAGGACACGGCTAGTCCCTTACTTTTACGGAACGGATATTGGTCTCTTATCCGTTGCCGATCGTTTGCCCAAATTCTGCGCATGCGCAGAGCTCACTTTTTCGTTGATTTCGTCCAGATGGCTGAATCGCATCTGGCGCCATTAATGCGTATGTAGTCATTTTTATGATCATCGGAAACGTACCAAGCTTGTTGGTGTGCCAAATGAAACTTCATGTTAGCAAAACTATTCTGTAATACAATTTGTACACTTAAATCGTCATAACAAGAAATAATCGCAACTTTGAAAAAAAAAGTACTTGAGATAATTAAAATTACACAGTTTAATTCGCAGGATAGTGCTGCTATCTGTAGGATATTCGGCGTAGCAAAACGTATCGATGGTTGCCGAATGTCAGATAGAATGCATTGAAATCAGTTTCTAGCCTCGTGCAGGGCGCAGTTTACTAAAAAACGGTTGCTTTTTCGTTACCCTAACAGGGGTTAGGTTTGGATGACACGTTCTGGAATACGGCCTGCGTGTTAGGTTTGTTTCCGTACCCGAAGGTCTTGGAATACCGTCCGTAGTGAACATCCTGTCGGAGTGTCAGTTGTCGGCACGTGGTGATGACTTGTTTGCGAGCTAACCTCCCGCCTCCCCCCCCCCCCCCCCTCTTTCTTTGTGTCGCGCCGAGTGTGTCGCATCTTGACAGCTGCGTTCTAATTAAGGAGTCGGCGAATCACGTCAGAGCGCGGTTATGTCGCTCTGACGGAACACGTGCGGCGGTAGGGGGAGACGGCGCAGCAACGTCTGGCCGGACGGTCGCACGCTGTGTTGTGAGGAAGCTCCGGTGAGTCACCTCTGGTGGCAGCGGACGCGAGCGCGCGCGCGTGTCGCGACTGTCGATCCAGTGTGCGACCTGTCCGTTCCATCGCCACACCCGGCCCCCCCACGAGATGAAGTTCTACACGAACGCTAGCAAGGTAAAAATTGTGAGCCGAGTGTTTCAGTGCTCATAATGTTCGCAGGCTTTCACGGCCATTGTCTGAAGTAGCTTGGCTTCCGGGTTGTAGCCGCGTCCTTGGGCGAATAATCCACCGACGTTTCGGTCGAAATTCCAGTCGTCAGGGAGCAGTTACCTAATGGTAACCGAAACGTCGGTGTATTATTCGCCAAGGACGAGGTTATAATCCAAAAGACAAGCTACTTTATTTCAGCGCTTGCCAGAGATGTGTAACATCTAACATCGGTATGTTCTCATGCTAGGACACGGATTTTAACGCAGAATTCTTTAAAATAATGCCGAGCGTGATAAATACAAGAAAGCACACGAAAATGGATGGGAATCACACGTAGTTTCCGCACCGGCCGCTAGAATTCGTTGCCGGAGCAGCTACGTCAACTATCGAATCATTCTATTTGCAGACCAAAAATTTTTTTGGATCTGATTATTTTACAATGAACTTTATTAAATCACTGCCCATCTCTGTTAAAGTTCATTAAACATTTAATATTTTCAAGTTTCCTTTTGGCTTTGTGAACTTTGGCTCGTGTAGTCCGCCACAGATGGTTTAACATTCACGTTCCATGCGACTTTCGTTCCATTCACGAAATTACTCGTACGTAATGCCGTATACCGAGAGCTAAGATGTTACACATTAAAAAAAAATATATCCTCTTACAATGATAGTGCGTTTTTCTCTCGTGCAACAAGTTGAAATTTGTCCGCACTTCTTTGTAATGAGAGTACTTAAAACCACCCTAAATATGACAGTTTTGAAGCCAGAACTAGAGACAATCGAATTTCTTGAAAATGTTTCAATTAAATTATTTCCCGTGATACACTATAATTTAAAGACAATGTGGAAAAAAAATATAGCGAATTCAATTTCCCAATAGGCTAAACAATTTTGTCTTTCGGAGGTTTCTGTGACGGAGCACAGTTTATTACAAGGGCTTTGAGTCAATGGAAAACCCTCGTAGAAAGAATTATCGAATCACAAGCAACCTAGACAACGCGTGGTCTCAAGTCAGTAGCCAATGGGCAGGATCGTGGAGTCTATCCTAGAGGGGAATGAAAAAGAGAATTTTTCTTCTACTAACTATTGCTAGATACCGGGAAAATTCGTGTGGATTCATTTCGTGATATGCTAAAATTCAAATAATTATACCTTTGTACTGCTTCTGTCATTGGTTCACAGACCATCAGCCAAAGAAGTATCGAATTACAAGTTATCCAGTGGATAAACTTCACAAGTCAGAAAGAAGCCAATGAACAGACGACGTTTGCCCAAGTATGCAGAGGATCGTGGAGTTCTGCCCTGGACGTCATTGAAACCGCGAAATTTTTTTTCGTTCCTAATCATAGCTTAAACAGCAGAAGCAGCTCAAAGTTATAATTATATGAATTTTTAGCATATCATGAAATGAATCCGCGAATTGTTCCGGTCTCTAATAAAAAGATTTCCCAGTTATCTACGCACGCGGGAAAATGTAAGTTATTCATTGGCTGCTAACTTGAAAGCTGTCTTAACTATGCCACCCGTGATTATATATATATATATATATATATATACCCACACACACTCACACACACATATATATACATACACATACACACACACACACTAGCAGAACCCGGCAGACGTTATTCTGCCAGATGGATGGTTTGTATGTAATCTAGAATCTATAAAGTGTTTGAAATGGTATTCCATTTTAAACTCACTCACCAATTACTAATCACAGTCAGAATCGCTATTTGTTGTAATTTAGGATTAAGGACAGTACAAATCACAATGTAGGCCTACCAATTTTCATGGCGATCGGTTGAACGGTTTAGAAGTTGATGCGCTGGCATTCGGTCCAACGGTGTCGGAGTTTATGGACGTCATACCAACATCCTATTTTATGTATATAGATATCGTTGAGGGTGTCTTGTAAAATGCATCCCCAAATTTGTCCCTTTTTACTTATGCTTTGTCTTTGATAGTGGATTCAAAACCTGTTGCGAAGTTTAGAAACATAATTGGATGCGTGGTTTCCAAGCGTGTTAACAAGTGAAACATCACACTCAAACAATGCTCTCGAAGGATAAAATAATATTCAGTAATTCACGTTAACTGTGTAATTAAAAAAAATATTTTAAATACCATCACGTGTCTATGAACTGTGCAGCGTTTTGTCAGCAGTGTAATGAAAAAAAATGCAGCACTCTAGCGTCGCTACGCTAACGAGTACCTCCGCTATCGAGCGCCCCACTCTTGAGCGTTGCATTTTTGTAACCCTGACCGACTGTGAAGAATTTCAGTAAAGATGTTCGTGTGAACTTGGATCAGAATGGAGAAACTTTCAGCTCTTGCAACCGAACCCCCTCTTCCTCTGCCGAATCCTTTCGTATCTTCAAATAGTCACCTTTCATTTCCTAATATTCATGTGCGAATCCTACCGATAAAATAAAAAAAAAAACGCACGTATCACGAGGAACTGCAGCACAGGGTTGCCGATCTTTGTTCACCCGGGCCCGAAAACGTATGTCATTTGTCACCCCGGCTTAATTGCTGTGTTCCGTTGCCTGTGACCCCCCCCCCCTCCCCCCCTCGTAATTCTTCTCTACATCACAACGCGAAAAAATGGCAACGCGCAGCATTTATCATTCCAGCGGAAACAGAAAATGATATCGATGTGCTGCTTCATGAACAAACAGCGTGGTCCCATAAATCGTATTGGTTTAGTCTTTCACAGAGGGAAGAGAAAAAAAAAATCTTTTTAATACAACGGGTATGTATGGCGATAGAAATTTTTTTTCCCCCCAGAGAGTTATGTTGCTGGCAAGAATACCAATTACGTACGCGATGTTGCGTTGCCGTTATATAATTGCTATTTTTTTGTCATTACTCAACACTTACTTAAATTTTATATTAAAAAGTTAAGCCATATACACCACCATTTTTTACATAGTCTTCGTGATCTTATTCATCCTTGATAGTCCTCTCCGTACACTTAAAATACTTATTTTTGTAAATGGAACAGAAATATGATATTTGTGTATTTAGACGAAAACAACTGTATAATTCAAAATAAAGTTTGCAGTTATACGAATTTCGGATACCTACCCGGGCATTTATGCTTTTTTTTAATCCAAGTACCTCCAATAGATATTTAACACCGCATATAATAAGCATAATGAAACTAAATAAAATCCAATCACTGTATATATTTGATTATCTTTTCCATAATTGAAAAAAAATTATACTTGAATGGAAAATTAATTAAAAAATATAATTTATGCTCTAAGTATCTCGAGAGAGAAAAATAAACGTATTTCATATATGCAAAAATAAGCATAGCCATGTGTCGTACAAGCGCAGAAAATTTTTTTTTTTTTCTGTGCAGTGAAGTAGGTATACTGGTTGGTATAATGTGTAAATGGAGACAGTTTTCAGTCTGAAAAGGCAAGACCGTGTGACGCGGACTGTGACCGAAGGTAACTCTGCTCCACTGATGATGGCGACTGCAAACGTCGACCGAAGCGTCGGTTGAATTATTCGCCCAAGGATACGCGGCTACAAACCCGGGAAGCCGAGCTACTTAGGACGATGGCCGTGGACGGCAACGAGATTGACGTCGTTTTTGATGTTTTTGTTGTTGTTGTTGTTGTTGTTGTTACTTGATGTCAGACACACCCCCCCCCCCCCCCACATCATTCTGTGGGCCCCGTTGCTAGAAGTCATGATGGCCCCCCCCCCCCCCCTTTTTAACACAGATAAAAATATGTTTTTTTCTTTATGTATATTGTTTTAGTTATTTTTTTTTATCTTTTCACAATTATTTTTAAAACACATTAACTAGTTTTAAGTCAGTGTTTCGATTGTCAACGTAAATTGATTTTGAATAATGGCAAATAAATGAGTGTAAGTGTTCTGCACTGTCAACATGGTGTCACGTCAATTGGTGGTGGTTTTGTTACTCACAGTTGTACATAGATTCAGACACGTTCTGTACGCATAGCATATTCCGAATAATATTACTCTGGTGTAATATTTCATCGGTAACTAAATTTAGGCCTTACTGTTTAATTGTTTTCTATGATTTATTTAAAATTGTCTACTTTTTTTGTTTTAAGTTTTTTTTTCTTTCTTTCCTTCGCAGGCCCCCTAGACCCATGGGCCCCGTTGCCATAGCAACGGTAGCACCGGTCATGCGGGGGACCCTGCTTGATGTAAGCTATTGGTAGAGACACCTGTATTTCGCGAATACATTTCGTGTCTAGGTACATCGCAAAACACCGTAGTTTTTTTTCTTGTAGTTATTGGCTGTGGTCGGCGAGAGGAGTTTTCCCGCACTTGACGGGGCCAATGGGAACGTGGATACCGTACTGCTGCACGCACACGATTCGCCATCGCTCTAAGAAAAAGCTACAGTGTTTTGTGACATACCTTGACACGAAATGCATTCGCGAAATACAGGCGTCCCTAGCTATCGGACATACGCCATTGTGAGCGATGCTAAGTTGTTGTTGTTGTTTTTGTTGTTCCAGGGCGGGGAGCGGGTGGTGTGGGAGTACCACCACGTGACCTTGACCCGCGTCCCCGGCTACGGCTTCGGCATCGCGGTCAGCGGCGGCCGCGACAACCCGCACTTCACCAACGGCGACCCGTCCATCGCCATCTCTGACGTGCTGAAGGCCGGACCCGCCGAGGGCAAGCTCCAGTGAGTCTACCACCCCCCCCCCCCCCCTCCTGCCGGGGGCAACCTTGCTACGAGCTTTGAATATATATACTGTATAGAAGTCGCGAGTGGATAGGATTTACTATACGTTTTTCAGAAGCGTATAATGAGCAGCTTGGGAACTTCACCGCTGCAGTGCGCTGCCGTAACGCCCTGTATCGTCTTAGTTGTTATTTACACGTTAGAGCGCAGCACTGTCGCCTGCTGTCATTCCCCGCACCCCTCATCCATCATTCACTGCAGCTCAATGTCGTTCGTCGGGAGGGGTGAAGGGGTGTTTGAAGAGTTCGACACTTGTCCGCCAGGGACCACCACAAGTCGATGCCCTAGAGATGGTGGCGATTGCGGCGGTGAATTAACCAACTACCTCAAAACCGTATTAGAAATTTTAACCTGGGCTGGCGACTTCTATACAGTATATATATTCAAAGCTACGAGCCAGTCCGATCAGGGATGAACTTCAGGCCGAACGACCAGGGTCTGGGAAAAAAAAAACTCTGCGTATTCGTTGTCACTTACAGGATAGGCTCCACAGTTCCGTAAAAAAAAAAAAAAAAAAGCCAGTCATGGGTAGAGACCGGAAAAATTCGCGAATTCATTTCGCGATAGGCTAAAATACAAATAGTTATGCCTCAGTGCTGCCTCTGTTATTGGCTCACAACTCACTAAGATGACTCTGGGCCGATGAGAAAACACCCATCCAAAGCTTTATCAAATAACAAGCTGCTACGTTGGGAAGTCTCACAAGACAGCAGCCAATGGGTGGGTGACATTTACAGAGTGTGTACGTAGAGCTATGGAGTTTATCCTGCAGGTCATTGAACCCGCGAATTTTTCCATTCCCTAGTCATGGGTAGAGACCGGAAAAATTCGCGGATTTATTTCACGATATGCCAAAATCCAATTAACTGTACCTTTATATTGCTTCTGTGATTGGCTTACAGTTTATCTGAAGGACTTTGAGCCAATGGAAAACCTTCAACCAAAAATGTTTCGAATCGCAAGCGTCCCAGTTGACAGGTGTCATGAGTCAATAGCCAATGAGCAGGTGGCATTTGCCTGAGTATGTAGGAGGTTGTGGAGTCTATCCTAGAGGTTATCCAAAACGCGAATTTTTCCAGTCTCTAGTCATGGGGACTGTCAACAGAAGTGAAAACTTAAAACTTTGTTTTTAAATGTGTAATATTACATCATTTCTACGTCAAATGTACGAGAGAAAATGATTTTGGTATCATATCAGTACGATGTCAGCATGATATCATTTATCCTTCACATCATTTTTTTAGTCACAACATATGTCAGTGGTATGTAAAAATTATGTAAAAATGTTCATTACCTAGCTATGACTTACCCCAGTGATGTCAGGCCTAGGTCATGTATTCACGTGGTCAAATTAACTTCACTTACTGCTACTACAGCCATGTCGATGATGCGAACTCACAATATTTTACCCGTCCAAAAAGAGTCCAACACACATGATACAGTCGAGTATATACATGCAATGTATTAGTGTATATATGCGTATATGTACACAGGCCGATGCGATTCGCCAGTCTGGCGCAACACGTCACTAGCATGTCGGTGACGCGAACCCATAGGTTTTGCCCCTACCAAAAATCGCTCAACGCGGCTAAAGAAGTTTTCACTTCAAAAAATTGGGACAAACTTCATCGGCTCATTTGCTACTGACTTACGAGACCTTGTCTAACGGACGCTTGCGATTCGAGACTGGTTTTTTTTTTTACTCGGCGTGTTTTCATTCGGCCCAATCGTTTGAGATAAACAGAGACCCAATCGCAGAAGCAGTAGAAAGGTGAAAATTTCTCAATTCTAGCCTGTCACGAAATGAATCCGCGATTTTTTTTCCAGTCCCTGCAAATGACTTTAGGCCAGACTTCGTTATAATAACTTGAGGCCAAATAGCTTTATGACAAATTTATTTGAGCATTATAACTTTATGCCATATGATTTTAGGTCAGTGTTCGTTGTAATAACGCGAGGACAATAATAACTTTATGACAAATGAATTCGAAAAATAAATGTATGCCTAATATATAATAAATACAAGTAATGTTAGGTGAAATAATTTTAGGCCAGTTGACATTGCCAGATTGTTTTAGCCCAAATGATTTTTATGCTAAGTAACTTTAAGACCGCATCATTTGAGGCCAGGTTGCTTTAGGCAAGACATAATTTAGACCAAATGAATTGAGTCCAAATACCCTTAGGCCAAATTGTTAATGGTAAGTCATGCGCACCTTAACTTAAATCTGTAAATAGCCTCAGCTCTCTGTTTAGGCTGTTACGTTAAACCATTTCACACACTTGGCTTTAAGTCCTATGGACACGTAAGGTGAATTGGTTCCTGCCATCTTGGAGTAGTAATTTTGTCTGTAGCTTCTATTTTATATTATTTATCCAGATTATTGACACGACAGTTCATAAGCTATTTTTTTTTAAATGTTTTACTCTCGTTTTTATTTAAAGGCTTCAGTACTTCAGCGCAAGAATGAAAGAAGGGATAATTTTACAGGTGACTGCAGATGGTATGGTCGTTGACTTCATCAAGTGTCCAGTGAAATACACTGTGATATTTATTCTGCGGACAGAATCTTTGGAGTAAGGAACTCTTTATATTTATGCGTCATAGTGCGTCGTGTTGTGCTTCATTCTGTGTGTACTCGGCTGTTGAAAGGGTCACTCTAAGGCAACGGCCGTGTTCCCTGAAACAGCCCCGATAGTTTTTTTTTATCAGATCATCTTTAAATTACAAAAAAGTATTTTTAACGCCATTTAAAAATTCTATTACAGGAACTGGAAAGCCCCATTTCATAAAAATAACTCGTTTCTTATGCTGGAATCACAATGCCCCGACGGCCCCGACACGACAGGCCCGACAAGTTCAATAGCCAATGAAATACAAGTTCGCCGTGACGTCAGCCCGACAAAATACGCACCCCGACGGCCCGCAAGGAATAGATTCTATTTCTAATTTCGTCGTGTCGGGGCCCGACAGAAAAGAAAACGGCAACGGAAAGGAAACAGCACAGAACTAAATTTCAAAAATATTTACCTACTTGGTAAATCTTTTTGCTGAAAAGTGAAATTTCGTTTTACGTGTGAGGAATTGAAAAATTTGTAGCTTGCCTTAGTCTGTTTGTATAAACATAAACAGATATCATCGTGTTTATGGTTAAAGACGTTATTTTAGAATCCATCTTTTAATTTTCGTTTCTTTTTAATTATTCGCACAGCTAACATCAGGAGTATTTTTCTGTCCCTCACTGACATATCTTTATCTTGTTTCCTTGTAACTATAATAAACTACTCTTTGTTTTACAAATTAAATTAACCTTACTTCGTATCGCAGACGACTAAATGTTTTTTTTTTGCACTTCAACTGTCAATAATAAATAAAAGAGCCTACTTTGTTTTTAGCGCTTTCTATAATGCATTTTAATTGAAGTATTTAGCTTGGCACGATTTGCCGAAGGCCAAATTGAAAATCGTTGGGTTATTTTTGTCGTGGTATTGTGACCCTACGCTTTTCAATCTGTCGTGCTGAGATGCTGCACGACAGTTTGTCGGGCCTGTCGTGTCGGACCCGTCGGGGCATTGTGATTCCAGCTTTACTGTTAACTCCGCTGTTGCACATGGTTATGTGTTCGTAAATGAATACAAAGTTCTAGATAAAATTTTTTTGGACCTGAATTATTTTTAGTTGTACGAAAATATTTTGAACTGTGTGATGAATCTAAGCGCGCGAGATACTATTTAACAATACAAGGTGCGTGCATTGTAATTTTGCACGTCTGATCTTAGACTTGAAAAAAAAAATCGTATGTAGTCAGATTCCTTTTCGACCACAGGTAATGATTTAGTCTAGTGAGAAGAGAAGTTGAAGTTTGTGTAACACGTAACAGGATATATATGGCACTCTTTCAGGTAACCAGTTCATAATCGGTATGAACAGGAAGAACCGGTTATTCTCATAACTCCGTCGTTTGTTGTACAAATATTTCGGAAATATTTGTATTACGGTACTAATATTTTCAGAGTAGATATAAAACCATTTTAAGTGAAATCAGGATGACTCTTCGCAGCTAGTTGAAGCTATATATATGTAGGCTAAGGATAATGCTAGAAGAAGTATACCTAAATTTACCCGGGTTAACTTAGTATTGCCCAAGGGTAAAGGTAAAGTCCGAATAATCACTAAAATAAATTTGAATTCGACGTTTACCCGTATAACCTAGGTCTACACAACGCTGGCTGGATAATGTTAGGTGTAGCATCATTTTTGAGCACGTTATGTACTGTTAGGTTAGATTAGGTTAAATTAGGTTAGGTCGATTAGGTTTGTCAGTTAAGGTATCAATGAACTTATGTTATCAAATATTTGGTTTTTCTAACACTACCCAGTCAGGTTTGGGTAGACCTAGGTGTACACGGGTAAACGTAGAATTCGAATTAGAGTGATTATTTGGACTTTACTCAACACCCTTAGGTAATGCTAAGTAAACCTGGGTTTACTTCTAGCATTACACGTAAAGCACGCACACACATATACGAACATACATACACATACATACATACATACATACATACACATACATACACATACATACACACATGCACATACATACACACTTGCACACATACACACACATACACACGTACACATAAACTTTCCTCTCCTGCTTCATTCTATTTTTTCTGCTGCCTCCTTAAAAAGAATCCAGCGTTAATTAATTGTAGTTTCTGTTTTTCCAATGTTCGCTCATTCCCGCTTTCTTTTTTCGTCTTTTTTCCTTCCCGGCTTTTTTACTCGATTAATTGGTCTTTTCCAAAGAGATACGGGGCCGTTAGAGGAATGGAACAAACCTCCCGAATTCACATTTCTCGGTCCCAGTGGCATCCAAGTGTGGAAAGGCAGCGTTTCGGAAATGAATTTTTGCAATCCGACAAATTAAACACGAGGGCCCATACTAAAAAAAAAGTAAAGTAAAACAAAATATCCTGTCACCACATTTAGATAACATTATGGTTAACTGTTATAGTGATACATATTTTATACTTCTCTTTTCTCTTCCTTTGGTTTGGTGAGCAACTTTTGATAGCTTATGTGTTTTCATTGTAATTTATTTTTTAGCTTTGTGTTTTGTCGATATTAATGTCATTAGAAACATGGACATATTAAAACGACACATTTAAAACTGTAGACATGCTCTTAGGTTGGTGAAACCTAGCTTACGCGAAAATAAAACTTTAGGGTCGGTATTCCAAGACACAAAAATAAGGGTTTACGTTTCGGATATGCAACACCGTTTCAATCATTTTCATTATGGCACGTAAATTTGCCAAATTCTGCTGCAGTTTAACCTTAGTCTTTTTCGATTATTAGTCAGACACTCACTTCTCTATTATGTTTTTACACACCCTTTTTTCAGACAATTTTTTTAATGTGTAAACATCTTAACTCTCGGTATACGGCATTTGGTAGGAACGGAAGTCGCGTGGAACGGATGTTCCCGAAATTTCCGAATTTAAGACCTTTTACTGTAATCAGTTGTTTTCCCCCCTTCCCCCTCGTGGTGACTCCGTTCCTGTCTCACGGTCTCTTCTGATAGGCCATGCCTGAAACTCGTGAAGAGGCTATCGAATTGGTTGGATTCACTCTCCCCCCCCCCCCTCATCAACCCACCGTTCTAGTTACCCCTTCAACCCACTTCGAAACTAACCGCTGCGGCTTTCGTGTGTTTTTTTTTATCCATGCTGGAAAAAAAAATAGTTTTATGTTCACCGCGAAATACAGTATGTCCATAAAATTTTGTTACAGTTATACATTTTAATAGTATCTACTATAAGCATTGCAGGGTGTTGGTTCAACGTCACAATTAAAGAGTAACTCATACAGTTTAAGATAAGCGCATGCGCGAGAACTGTTTTTCTTGTTTTCTCGTTTGTAAGTTAAGTTTCAAAATAAGTCAACTCTGCCACTCGTAAATTTACAAATTATGTCCGTAAATTTTCCCGAAAATCCATTGATAATTTGTACCAAACGTTCTTCTCAAAATTAGATGTATAAAATTTTAAAACAGTGTAGCAACAGCGCCGACACAAAATACAGGTGTCTTAACCTACCAGCCACTAGGATGTAGCTGGTTCGTTAGCATCCCACAGTTGCGCGGAGCGTTTTAAATAATGACACACTGACGGAAAATAATGACATGATTATTGTTTATTGATCACTAATGCCACGGTAACTGTTTTCGTAAAAGCGAAGCCTTAAAAAAGGGAAGAGGTGGGGGCGAATTTTAAGAAGCCTCCAACCCTACGATCAAAAATCGTAAATCTTTACGAAAAATTCGTTGCTTGTGTTCTTCTTTTAATGTTTATTATTCATGAAAGAGTAATTCTCAAGAAATTGATTATAATATATTATTTGCTATCGTTGCAGATATGATCAAGTAGAAACCTGAAATAAATACTTAAACGAAAACTTACTCTTTTCGAGGACTAGATAATTTTTAAAATAATCCAAGGACCAGATATGTAAGTACAAAATATGTAATGTCACCAAGAAACAAAAAAAAAAGTTTCAAATAATAATTTACAAAATAAAAATAATATCTAGAAATATAAGAAGGATTTTCATCAAACTACATACAGATTACATGATTATAGATAAAAAATTTGGTTATATCTTTGAGAATAATTGGCTTTTAAACACTCTAGACTGACAAGTTATTCTACATATACAGGAATTTGACCTAATAACTTTGGCTGCAGTTTCATCATGACTAAATAAAATTAAAACATATACGATTTATGGTCTAAAGTGTTTCCTAAGTCTGGTGTTCGTCTTTCAAATTGGAGCTGAACCAAATTTTTATTCTAAATAACTGAGAAAATATTTAAGATGGAACGCTGAGGGTCTGAATTATGTTTAATTGAATGGTGTTATACAACCACCGCAAATTTAGTGGCCGTAGAAAAAATTTTTGCATTTAAATAATAAGGGGTCACAAAATATGTGGAAAATAAAGGTTTAGCTCCCAATTATTTTGATGAAATAATATTTCTACAACCATAAGTTTCGTGATGGTTGTTAGAACATCATTCAGTTAAACATAATGCAAACTCTCATTCTTCCACTTTAAATACTTTCTCTATTATTTATAATAAAAAATTCTGCTTAGCTCCCAACTTCAAGACGTATATATGTACTTGCCTTAGGAAGCATTTTAGATCATAAGTCGTATAGATGTTAGAATTTATTTTGTCGTAATGAACCTGGAGTCGAAGTTTGTAGGTCGAATTCAGACTCGCTCTGTGTAGGTACGAACAAAGTCGGCTAACACACAACAGTATACCTAATAATAATTCTTTTTTGAAGCAGATTGCTATGCGGGCCGTGTTTTACAATGTCGCGGGCCACCAGTTGGCTATTCCTGGCCCGAAGTAAGAAAACATCTATGGAAAACAGACAGTACACTGTAAAAAAAATTTCTCAGCGGAACAGAAATGTTTATGTAAAAATACAGATATTTGTAAACTTGTACTGTATCACTATTAAAAAAAATAGCGTCCACATTAATGTTCTGGTTTCGGATTCTTACCCGGGCATTTATGCTTTGTGTTGTCCCAGTACCTTCAATAGTTAAAGTTATTTGTAAACGGTTCCCTGAACAGCTTTCCAGCATTAACTGCACACATCAATAACCGTAATATAACAAAATAAAGTAAAATTATTGAATATTCTATTATCTTTTGCATGATTAAAAAAATAACTTAATTGTTGAATGAAACATAAATTAAAACATATAATTATACGCCAATTTTCGTAAGAAATTGTATCTCAGTATTATCTCGAAAAAAGAAAAACAAAAAAACGTGTTTCATATATGCAAAAATAAACCATAGATAGCCATGTGTTGTACAAAGTTACAGTTATCTTCTCTTTTGTGGTATTGCGAACAATCTCTTGGGCAGCTGGTTTCCGAAGGAATCTTTTTGTAAAAGTACAGATCTATTTTCTTCTTTGAAATTTTTTTTTGAGGGTTGGGGGGTAGAGGGAGTGTGGGATTTCCCGCGGAGGAGTCGCCACTGGCCATGCATGCCAGCGCGCCGCCGGGACGCGACGTTGCGAGCGCGCCCTGCATTAAAACCTCGTTACGGGATCACAAGTCTTTGGGCGGTACAACCCCGGACACAATACTTGAGCCCGGGGCGTACATCGTCGGACACGGAACGTGAACACACAGAAATGCCGAACGAAAACTAATTATCGGTCATGATTGCCTAAAGACTTTTACGTGCACAGGGGTGGTTTTTTTTATTGCGTGTTAAGCGCCCCCCCCCCCCTATCCCCCTCCCCCGTCGGCCACCTGGGCTCACATACGGTGTGCGGAGCTTCAGCAGATTCTAAAACTGCTCAACACATCCGAGTGGTTTCCGTTTACGAAAAGCATTCAAGAATGCGCTGAGTGCTGATGAGTAGTTCTGTTTCCGTATTTCGTTTTTAAATTATCTTTTAAGGTGGGTTAAAAAGGGGAGCAAAACGTGTGTTTTCAGAGTAATTTTTTTAGACATGGATGGAGCACCTCCCCCATTTGGAATCTCTTTGCACGAGGGTGTTAGAACGTCGAAGTCCCTGTCATGTGGATTAGTGGTAATGGTCGAGACGACAGAGCTCTTTTTCCGCTGGCCTCCACGTTCGACTGACATAACGCCATGCGATTTTTGGAACTTTATTAAAGATCGTGTCTACTTTCCGCCGCTACATAACGGATTTGCCAGAGTTGGGGGACACAGAATTGAAGAGGCTATTGCTTCCATTACTCCGGACGAGTTAACCAAAGTGTGGGAAGATTTTGGACTTTAGGTTGAATGTGTGCGTATCACCAAAGTCCCACATATTGTATATTTGTTTGGGGAAAAAACTAGTTTAGTTTATCTTTAATTTGATGTATGATTGGTTGTAATTAGTCTAATTAAACTGTTATAATATACCATTGAAACTGGGACATACTTTTGGGGACATTCTGCATGTTCTGCAAATCATCACAGGAAGTTTGTTTAAGCTCATCCTACAACCCCGTAGTTGTTTTACACAGGGGCGTAGCCAGGGGGGGGGGGGGGGTTTATGGGTTCAACCCCCCCCCCCCCCAACCTTAGCACCAAATCTTTAATTAATTTCTTATTCATCACTCAAACTAATTTCATATTAAAATTAATAACAATTTTACCATTACAATATTTAAATTTAAGTACCGAAAACTGCTAAAATAGCACTATTTTACACCTTAAAATCCAAATTTTCCCGGGGGAGGACCGCCCGCTTTAATACGGGGGGGGGGGGGGGTGGTCATGCTTCTTAACACCCCCCATACACAAATCCTGGCTACGCCATTGGTTTTACAAACACAGTTGACGGAACAACAGTGATAGAAGTATACTAAGACCGTTGGTACTACTTTTTAGGAGACCACTTACACGAATGAAGAATTTTTTGGCGGGAAGCAGGTGAAAGAGGAGATGAAACGGGTTTTTATGACCTCGACTTAACAGTTACAGCTAGCTGACGCGCGCTGAGAACTTCTCTCTCTCTCTCTCTCTCTCTCTCTCTCTCTCTCTCTCTCTCTCTCCTCACCGGCAGACACAGGAAGAACGCGCAGATTCATTTCTGCGAAGAGACTGAAGTTCAAAGACTGACGTTTGTGCTGTGCTTTCCATCACAGGCAACCCATTGCAATGTGCACACAGGACACGTGTCACGAAAAAGTGTAACTAAACTGAAGCTCGTGTCACGAAAGTCACAAAAAAAAACTCTCGAAATAAGCAATAATTAGGGACCGGAAAAATTCGCGGGTTCAATGACCTGCGGGATGAACTCCATAGTTCTACGTACACTCGGTCAAATGTCATCCACTCATTGGCTGCTGTCGTGTGAGACGTCCCAGCGTAGCAGCCTGTGATTCGATAAAGCTTTGGTTGGGTGTTTCTCATTGGCCCAGCGTCATCCAGGTGAATTGTGAGCCAATAGGAGAGGCAGCACTGAGGTATAACTATTTGTATTTTGGCCTATCGCGAAATGAATTCGCGAATTTTTCCGGTCTCTAGCAATAATGGTGCTGGGAGTCACGATAATTTTCATTTCCAGCAGCCATTTGTTGACTTGAATTTAATTTTTGTGATTCTTCACTTAATTTTATAGACTCATATTGAATAAAATTATTGGAACACAGCCCACTTAAAATAAATCAGTGGTTATACCTTTCTAACCTAAAAAAATCGGCTTGTTCATGCGAATACCTCTATTTCATATTATGTTAATTTTGTCTTATGTGTGATTACCCTTTGATATAAAAACCTTCCAAGAAAATTTTAAGGCCCATATATTTATTTATTTAATTATTTTGACCACGAAAAAAATTCAGTGCTAGGCAGGTTTACAATATTTTCGTGTTATTTATTACAGTGTTAAGTGCCCGCCTTCTCCTCTTAGTCTAAAAATTAATTTTAAAATAGTTTTTAAAATATTTGGTTGAATACACGTTTATTAATTCCCTGTGAACCAATAGCACAAGAAGCAAAAAAGTATAATTATCATAATTTTATCATACCATGGAAGGAATCCACGAAATTTTCCTGTCTCCATAAATATAGTTTTATTCCTGTTCCTATGGCAAGGAAATACTTCAGTTCTGTGGTGACTACACCGTTAGATTGACTTATGCGTGTACGATAGTTGTGTTTTCAACTAAATTTTGTGACGCAAATCACGCGTAGATTCCGCAACCGCCGCTAGAATTCACTGCCAGAGCATTGAATCATTTGATTAGCAGACAGAAATTTTAAACTTCATAATGAAACGGCTCCGATTTTGGCAAAAAAAAAAAAGATTTGAAAAAAATACTAAAAAACCGGTTTTAGACATAATTTTCGACAAGGGATTTTATGAAACATACTGCTCATCTCGTTAAAATTCACTAAACAGTTAATACTATAAAGTTTCCCTGTGTTTGGTTTGTGTTATCCGCCACAGAATATTAGTGGCGGGTGCGGAAACTACGTGCAATTTGCGTCACAAAATTTTGCTGAAAACCCGATTATCATATGTTTATCGCGTTCGACATTATTTTTTTTTATAAAATTCCATGTCGAAAATTAGGTTTAGAGCCGGTGTTCAGTATTTTTTTTTCAACTCCTTTTCTCTCTAATCGGAGCATGTTTTACTGTGGTTTAAAATTTATGTCTGCAAATCAAATGATTCATTAGTCGACGTAGGTGCTCCGGTACTTTTATCACGTGTACTGAGTTACACGCGCTCTTTTTTTTATATGGGCCCGCCTCGTCAGGGGTGTATGTATGTTAGTGAGGCGGGATGATAAGCGCGACGCTCGCTGGTATTTCTAGTGCGGTATAGCCTCTAAGAGCAAGGCTCTGAATTGACCGCAGTCTTCTCGTCGTCACAGGAAAACTGTGAAATTTTAGCGGTGACCGTTAAATTATAAAGCGAAGAAATGAAGATAAATGTGTAATGCAAGTCCCTTAAGTGCTTTCAAGAATCAGTACCGGTTGTTTAACGTCTAAAAATTACTCTGAAAACACGAGTTTTAGCCATTTTCACTATTCTAAAAATACAGTTTAGAAACTTTATCCAAAATCGAAAGTACTTTTCGCTTTTCGTAAGCAGACCCCACTCGGATATCTCGAGTAGTTTTCAAATCGCGTTGATTTTCCTGAAGCTCTGCGCACCGTGTGTGTGCCCGAGTAGGCAGTATATTTCGTACTTATTAAACCATCATCAGGCGTGATCAATCACAGTTGAGGTAGAAAGTGACTTAACCACGTCACAACAGCATGCCATCTGCTGGCGGTTCCCAACTCCGTGCCTTCCAAGGAGGTCAGCTGTTCCCCGCGCGGTACGTTGCTGCCGTAATCGTCTCATCATCGGTCCTTGTTGGAGGTTTGAGGTCAGGAAGGGTCACGTCAATTAGACGCAATGTTGTTTTGACCTTTTCCCCCCTTCTTGACTCTTGAAGCTCGGTTTTATTTTTCCTAGCTTTCCTTTTAGGGCATCTCGAGTGGAACGTGCCGTGGGTGGGAGTTGCAGAGAAGGCCTACGCTACGCGCTCATTTCCATAAACTATACCCGGAATGGCTAGGAATGGTTGTTAATAACACTGACCTATTTTTTTTGGTACTTGCGCCGTTTAGCTTACTACCTGGTCTTTACTGTCGATGAACGATTCTTTGTGTTAGAACTGAAAGATTTTGTTGCTTTTTCGCGATCCCATACATTCTGCAATGGAACGAAATAGTTATCTTAAAGCATAATATTTTTTTTTTCTTGTTTTAGTTAACATGTCATCGACATATGTGCCATCAGGAGCGCAAAACTGTAAGGTTCAAAGGAAAAAAAGGGAGTGGGGTGGGGTTTAACCTATGCAAGTCACCTCTGGATACTTTGCTCGTACGTTGTGCACTGCCCATGATTTGACCGACGTACATGCATGCAGTTAACAGAAAACTTAAAAATATACCGAACGTTTTCCATAAAACGTAGTTTTGACGTTTTGTGTTTATCAACCCTGTTTAACAGCCACGATTTTGGAAGTTAAAGCGGGATACTCTCAGTGAAAGTCTTCTTAATTCCAGGGGGGCCGCCCTCCCCCCCCCCCCCCCCCCCCGCTGGATCTACGCCCATGGGTGCCGTTAGAGACGGCGCTATGATTTATTTTGGGGGGGATCAGGGTGTTAACATTCAGGAAAGTGACGTAGAATTAGGGAAAAGTTAAAGAAGTTAAAGTTGGCCAGGGAAAGCAGGGGAATTTACTCAAAATCCCTGAAATTCCCGAGTGGTAGTTTTTTGAGGGGGAAATAGCATGCTCCCGTCTGCCATCACCCAGGCTGTGAAAGTATGTGTATATATATATATATATATATATATATATATATATATATATATTAAAATTTAAATGGTATTTTAGTGCATAGTCGTGCACATTATAAAATTGTATCCAAAGTTCTGCTTGAACTTGGCCAGCTATGGGGATTGAGGAGACTGAATTTTTTAAATTTATTTGTTTCAGAAAATCGCAAAACAGATAAATTATTTAAAAAAATATACTTGTATAAGTTAGGAAATGTGAAATTTTTATAATGGAAAGTCAGGGGAGAGTCAGGGAAATTGTGTTACAGATTTGTGTAGACACATGGGGAAAGGATTTTGATCTAATGTTCAAAACAAATTCAGTCGTTAACCGTTAAATTTACCAATATCCCCGGATAATTCGTAACTAATATGCTTCTAAAAGTTTAGCATTAAAGATTTTGAACACTGCACCAATAGGATTTTTTTTATGCGTGTTTCGTACAACGTAATTTGCAACTAAATAATTTTTACCTCTCACATATTCAAGGCTTTCAGACTTTCTCCGTGAATATATATATTATATATATATACACAGTCGAATCTATCCTGGATTGAAATGAATGCGTAACATTTCTGTGACTTTACTAATATTTAAAAAAAATATATATGAATGTGGTAAATCAGCTTTAAAGCAAGTAACGTTCTCATTGATAGCACCGGAAATTTTCGACTTAGCAATTTCTTGGCTGTTTAATCTTAATGAAAGGGTGCGAACAGGACCTTCCTGAGAGAGAGAGAGAGAGAGAGAGAGAGAGAGAGAGAGAGAGAGAGAGAGAGAGAAGAAAAAAGGAGGGGGGGGGGCAAATCCCTCTGGCCCGGTTGAGTTTCGAGATTATTAATACAATTAATAGGAAACGTTACAAGTTATGCGACACGTTCAGATTTTTTCATTTTCAATTATGACCACGGTAACGTTTTCCGAGTTTTTAAATGTTTTAAATCAAACGCCGTACATAAAAAAAAATAGAATGGGGGGCTCGAAAAAATTATTGGCCCCTGGTATGGCTTTGTGGACGACCGCAACGTAGCTGAAGATAATACCAATTATCAGTAATTATCAGGGGGCGCAAATCTGTTGGATTTGCAAGGGGTACACAAGTGGAATTACGTTCATCATCCCTGTTTGACAGTTACGATTTTGAAAGCTCAGGCGCCCCCTTCCACAATCAGGTTTTTTTTTGACGTGACATCTAATAAATCGATGAACGCCGGCTGCACGCACGAAAAAGTGTCCCGTAACGTACATTGTCCCATTACTCCGTGTCCCGTTACGCTCATTGTACGCGTGCGCCGCATCTATCTATCTATCTTCCACTCGATTGGAACAACCATCGGTTTGACTTTTTCGAGGCACTTTAAACTTGAAACACTCCCATTCGTTTCCTACTTTTCCTATCATCGTCCTATCCTTAACAGAATAACACAGATTGGAAGAAGTTAAATAGCAAACATGTATAAAAGTTATAGTTAAAATAATCTCTTCGTTAAAGTAATAAACATATTTGAATTGATGAGTGCAAATAAAAGTAAATGTATGAATTAAATTGTAGATTTCATTTCACTCCTTCTTTGTGTCCATTCAAAATAGTGATAATTCAATAAAAATGATTAAATTTTATTCATAAAAGTATGCAATCATTACATCAATGTTTTGTTATGACGTTGTCACGTTAAACTATCGTCCGTAAACCGACTTTACAGACAACCAATTTTTTTTTTCATTTCCAGGGGGCTTCCGGTCTCCCTTGCTTCTCTCTCTCTCTCCCTCCCCCCCCCTTCTTCTTGCACCACGTACTGGGGAACTACACCCGCGGTAATTATTTTGCTCCCGAGAGATGCCATCAGCTCAGACCACGTCTACCCGCGCCACGGGGCGTCTAGTGTCTAGTGCTGCAACCTCTCGGCCGGTCGATAAACTAACTCCGCCCTGAGCGGGTAGCGAACACGTCAAGAGTCAGCCGTGTTTGGTTCCTGCAACTCATTGCATCAAATTTGACCGTTCTATGTATCCTACTGACACTGACGTTCCATCAACAGTGTACAGAAGAAAAAAAAATCTCTACTTTTACAACAACAAAAATTTCGTTTGAAATCAGTTCCCAAGAAATAGTTCCTAATACTATATATATATATATGTGTATATGTATATATATATATATATATGTATATATATATGTATGTATATAGTATTAGGAACTTTGTACAACTCATGGCTGTGGTTACTTTTGCATATATGAAATACGTTTTCCGAGATAGCACTGAGAATTTCCTACGAAATCTGGCGCATCATTTTTTTAAATTCATGTTTTATCAAGCATAATTTTGTTTTACCATGGAAAAGATAATCGAATATTCAATAATTGGTCTTTATTTTTTTATGTAAGCTTATTAATGTGCGGAGTTGATATTGGAAAGCTATTCAGGGAATGGCTTACAAATAACTTTATAACTACTGGCAATACTGGGACAACACAGAGCATGCATTCCCGGGTAAGAATCCGAACGCGGTATTACTGAGAACACTAATTTGTTGTTATACAATTGTATTTCATGTAAATGTACTAATTGACAGATTGCTGTAATTTTACACGAATATATGTTCCATTTTACAAAAACAAATTTACAGTCTGTGTAAACAACTTCACGTGATTGACAGCATTCGTGAAAGAACACCACGTGTCTCTTTGCAAGTGAAAAAATAGAACTACTTTTCAGAGCTGTCAAATTTCAGACAAGTTACATGATGCAACAAGACAGCCGCTGTAATTATTTTCGTTTCAACGGAAGTTGTGTTCGTGAATGTGAATGTCAGTGGGCTTTTTTTTTTTCCTTCCCCGCTGCCTTCTACAGAAAACAGGTCTAGTTTCCGGTGCGCTTTAAATGAGTCAGAGCTGACGTCTCGGTTTCTACACGCTGAGTTGTTTATTTTTTTCTTCTTGTCATTACCGTTATCTGCGGGCTTTTCGTGTAAATTTATTCCCATACCTCTCTTGTATTTGTTTTGTATTTGTTGCTGGCTCACAAATCTCACCATATATTTACTGAACGTTAATTTCGAGTTGTGAAAGGTCACGCAAGAGCTCATAATTGTTATTAACTCATGCGCGACTTTCCACCGCCATCGGATAATACACCGTTAGAAATTACAGTAAATTTGTGGACGGTCTCCGGGAGAAAAGGTAACAAGTTGAAACCCTTCTTCCTCCTTAATTGGAAGAGGGGTTGCGTCCCCGACTCACTCTGGGCGCGAAGGGAAAAAATAAATATTAAAACCAGGCATAAAAAGTTAAACAATATAAATTCCCCACACCACTGCCCAGGGGTCAGGCCAAAAACTTCAAAGGATATAATAGCAGAGTAACCATTAAACAAACAAGAGGCAAGACTTTGGACGTATGTTATTAAAAAATAGAAATTTGCAAAAATAGTATTTACTATACATAACCATACAAGCTTAGTTACAAAAGCTGACGTTAATAATGGCAGCATCTTATCCCCATTTGCGATACTCACAATAACCTTTAAAACATCATAAAAATATAAATGCTGATAACAACAAGTATAAAAATATATAAGGGCGTGAGGCGTGGCCACTATAAAATATCAAAATTTACTGACTGCCCTAATACCAAAAAATCAAACAAGACAATCAATACAAATATATAAAAATTCTACAATAATAAAACTGAAGTACAAAAAATTTATTTAAATAAAGTTCTTAAACTCTCAATCAACAGTTTAGTCTTTCTTCTGATGTTCGTTGCTAAAGACTTGCCAAAAAAACAAAGTTAATATCCTAGGCGTGCGCTGGCTTCCTGACCTTCCTCACCAACTCCAGAGTCTAATGCCACGCCGGGCCAAAGGTACGAATTCACAAAGGCGTGAACGATGATCAAAAAAAAATTATCTTATTTTTAAGGGAAATGTAGCAAAAACTCTTCACGTAACATAACCATGTTACCACAGAAGTATTTATCATCTACTTCAAACAAAGTCTTACTTCTTTATTAACTTGCCAATGATTTCATAAAAACGTAGAATGGCCGCACCAACCAACATCAGGCTGCGCATGTAGTCCAATACAGATCGCATACTTTTAATAATACTGCACAAGCTGATTATATTAGCTAAAGCCAACTTTAAGTATGCAAATTACGAAGACAAAGTCTCAAAAACAAATTGCAAAATGTTCGTTTCTTCCAAACTTATACTTTTATTACAACTACAGGCAAACGGGTGACCAATTTAAAAAATCCCACACTGGAACAACGTGTGAAACGAATGGGCCTCTTCACCAAACAGGCTAATAAAAGTTCCGTCCAAATAAAATTTAGTATGGGAAAATACACAGTTCATTAGGTTTGCCAAAAACCAGTGCAGCACCACGAGGGTAAAAATCAAAATTGCGGCCTCTCTTTACCTTGATAAGTTCAGTATCACAGGGCAATCCATTGCCCTGTCACCCAGCGTGGAGCCTCCATCCCCATACTCTTCGTCGCCCGTTGCCGTCCGGCACACCAGTCCGCGCCGTCACATGGCTCTGTCCTCGACGGTCGCTCGCCACACACTCCACGCGGCCCCAGCTGATTTTCACTCCCGGCAAGCCGAATGTCTGACGTCATCAGCCAACCGCCGGGCGCTCGCCAAGTGGTATTTACGTGAAACACAATCGATGTTCTTAAACTCATAATCGATAGCTACCAAACGGCGTATTACTAATTAACAGAAACAAATATAATTAAAAAAAATTACAGATAAATTAACATTAATTAAAAAAGGCGTATAAATACGTGAAATAAAAAACCATGTAAAACTAGAGACCAGCAACAAAAATAAATTACACGTAAAAATGTGGCCCTGCCGGCCACAAAGTCAAGAATTCACTTTTTGCAGGAGAAACAAAAAACTCTTAGATAAAAATTGAATTTAAATACTTAAAATTTGTCTTGCATTATTCTTTTATTTACCAACATATTTACCAACATAGTTGCCAATGATTAAAAATGCATTACATATTCTAAGTATACTTAAGAGTTTAAGTGACTTGTTGACTAAAAATCACCAAAATGTGACTTGTTACCTTTTACCCGGAGACAGTCCTTTTCAACTAAGAAAGTACCCCGAACAAACTAAGAGTTCTCTGTCAGGCAACTGAACCTTCGTATGAACTACACCGTTATTACAAATTCCTAGTTGTGTTTTTCGTATAGTAAACAAATCGAACACAGGCGGCAGAAACGGGAGTGCTTTTACAAGTTGTTGAAAGTTTTCGTTACTGTACCAAGATTGTTCTTGTTGATTTCATGCTCAAAGCGGATGAACACAGTACCCGTGTATTTACGAAGATCTATGGATAATTTGTAACCGGCATTCTTCGGAAATCCGAGGCTGAAGTTTTTAACAGTGTACTTAGTGAACGACTTTCGAGGATATTTGAGACGAAACATAAGACACAAGAGAATGTTAGCGACGAGAAGAAGACGAGAAACCAACACGGCGTTGTGGGGGAAAAAGTTTTGCTTGAGCCCAGCGGTATTGGAACGTGCTCACGAGGAACGCCCGGAGTTGTCCTCTCACGAGAGTTTCTTGGATCTGTGACAGGCGTTGATTACACACGTTTCTGTGTAGCGTCGCGGTCGGAGTGCCGCTCATTTGTTCCGTTACGTGCCAGAGTTGAATTTTTTCCCCCCTCCTTCCTCTTTCGTCATCTAACCACCGTCATTATGGGAAACTCGAATCTTCATTTCTGACTCATATCTGGGGGGGGGGGGGGGAGGTAGGCGTTCCTTCTTTTTTCCTCTATAGTTGTCGATGACTCGAAGAAAGGTGTCAAGATGGTGTGTAATGTAGCTGCCTACTTAACTGCGCGCCAGATATCAGTGCGAAGAGGTTTCTGGTTTCGAGCGGAGGACAAAGCTTTGGAAGTAAAACATGAGCTGTCTGAATTCGACGCCATATAAACACCTAACTGACACTTTGAAAGCTACCTCAAAAGGAAAAGGATAGTCGACTGACCAACTTCCGAACCAGGTTATACACGGAAAAAAAATTTGATAAAAAACACGTGCAACTTACCGTCTAAGGTCCTTCCCAAGACTTGAGTACGTTTTTTTTTTTTTGTAATTTTTGAAATAGCAGAGAGAGTATTTGAAATGCACAATTGAGCCTCTGGATGATGTTCAATTTAAATAAGTTCTAAAACCATTGCAAAACTTGTTGCAAAATTATTTCATTAGAATAATTGGGCCAGCAACGTTATTTTCCCGCATGCATTTTCGTGACGTGTTGTTATACAACAATAATAATAATAATAATAATAATAATAATAATAATAATGAACCAGTAGCGAGACGACGCACGTGATATTCGTATTGTATTGATGTTTGAAATACTTAGGTCGAATACTTGTCAATAGTAAACCACTTGGACTTGCCATTTAGATGTTGAGAAGCTTTCTACAACAGTAAAATTATGTTTTTTTTTTTCTCTGGCCGATGTTATGAAGCTGTTTACAGCCTCGTTATTCAACATTAACACAAATTTAAAGTTAGGATATTACATAATGCACGTAAAAAAAAAAACATGGACTGCGTTTGTTTTGAAGTGAAAATATTTCTGATAAATCTGCTGTACGTCTTTTGGCGTCCGTGTACGTACGAGCAATGCCTTACAGGCGACGGGACTTTCGGCATTAGAGAAGGCTCCAAACCAATAAGGCCAGGGACGATAATTTGTAGGATTCCCAGGATTTAAAAAAAAAGGGGGGGGAGGGGCCTTGGGATTACGTTTATCATTCCCGCTTCAAAATTACGATTTTGCAAGCGCAAGCGGGGCCCCGGTACAAAATTTTAATGACTTCAAAAAAATGACGTCTATCGTCTATCCCTCTTGACTTCGCCACCGATAAACACAATAAATAATAAGTCTGGAGTTTGCTCGGCTTCTGGGGTTGTTGTGGCGTTCAAGGCGAAGTTTTTTTTTACCAACGTTTCGGTCGATCTAGCAGTCGCCATCATCAGGGTAGCAGTTTCCTAATGAGGTTCTTGCCGCCGCCGATCTATCCTCGTGCCATCCGGGGCGTGCGTGCGGGCAAGAAACCAAAGTTTCTTCTGTTTCACCCTGAGCGCTTGTGTTTCAAGATGCGTCTCGCATTTTTTTTGTAGAATCGCTTGGATGTACGGGCGGAATGCGTGTTCTGTAGAATAGTTTGGCACAGGGATTTTTTTTTTTGTAATATAAAGCTAAAAGAAAGTTCAGTTTTCTTGTTCGTCCCGGAGGAAGGGGGAAGATACTCCACCGCCAATTAGTAGAGACCTGTAAAATTCGCGATTTCAAATCCCTAAAGGATAGACTTCATGATCCTCCATGCACTCGTGCAAATTACATTTGCTGATTGGTTACCGACTCGTAACACCTGTTGACCGGAATGATCGTGATTCGCTAATTCTTCTGTTAAAAGATTTTTCATTGGCCTAGAGTCCTTCAGATAAACTGTGGCCCAATCACCGAAGCAAAATAATGTCAAAAGTATTTGGACTCTGTCCTATCGCGAAATGAATCCGCGAATTTTACAGGTCTCTACCAATTAGGTCGGCCCTGACTGGTGTGTTGTAGTGTCGTGTTGTTGGTGAGCATTAGAGGCTTGTTAGAGGCGCTGAAATGCAAGTGGTTAGTTGAACCCGGGCGTAGCGTCGCTGAGAATTCTGCTGCCGTTAAACACTCCCGCCTGAGAAGGGAGGGTGGGGTTTTTTCCCAGTCGGCTACAGCCGAGGGGTCAATATGAGTTGAGAGTATTTAAAGGCAGGGTAGTGAATTCCCCAAGAACCTCGGCAGCCAACTAACTTAGGGGTCGTCCATTAATCACGTGATGTTTTTTTTAGCAAATTTTTAACTCCCCCTCCCCTCTAGTGATTTGTGGTGAGGTTTTACACTACCCCTCCACCCCCCCCCCCCGATAAATCACGTGTATTTTTTTGGTACAAAATATTTAATTTCAGAATATTATCTTTAAATATAGGTATAATCTAATTTAATTCTGGAAAATTAAGCAAAGTGATAAAAATGTCCAGACACACATTAAGGTTGCAGGTTTATTCTCACTGGAATAAAAATAATAAAGGAAAGGCTTATGTTATCGAGCCTCACGTGATTAATGGACGATCCCTTACTGCCTCCCTGAATGATGGGAGAATGCAGCGTCGATCGAAACGTCTAGTCGGTTGAAATATTTCGCCTTCGAACCCGGCCAGACAACGGACGACGGCCGCGGAAGTCCTGCGATCTCCACTGACAGTGAGTAAGTGTTGCCGGGAGTTCGGACAAGCGCGTGACGCCATCAGCTACCACGGCTACCACGCAGCTTCACGGTAGCTCGCCCGTCCACGAGTAGCTCTCCGGCAGTTAGGCCCGCCAACATAGGTTTCTACTCGAGATGCCTACCCGGGCACACGTACGGTGTGCAGAGGGGTCGTTACCACAACGCCGAACGTACAATAACGCCGAATACCATAACGCCGAATGCCAAATTGACCGCAACGCCGACAGCTAGAAAACTGCTGTGTACCACAACGCCGAAATACAGTAACCCCGAAAAATGTTGCTGCGGGGAGGGGGGGCCACAGGAGCAAAATGAAAAACAACTGAATGAATTTGTGTGCTAACCTTACCTAACCTAACCTTTGTGGCAGTCCAGCAATGACATTTTTCGGCGTTGTGGTACACAGCAATTTTCTAGCTGTCGGTGTTGTAGTCAATTTGGCATTCGGCGTTATGGTTTTCGGCGTCATTGTACGTTCGGCGTTGTGGTATTTCGGCGTTCGTGGTGCGTCCCCTGTGCAGAGCTTCAGAAGGAAAAAAACCTTACGATATCAGAAAATTGTTCAAAGTACCCGAGTGGGATGTGTTTACGAAAATCATTTAAGGATACGTTGAGGGCGGATCGGTAGTTCTGTTTCCACATGTAGTTTTTAAACTATGTTTTAGCTTAAGGGGGTATGATGTCTAGTTCTAGGTCAATATTTCATATTTAGTCTAGTTCTAGGTCATTATTTCATTTTTTAGTTTAACACGGTTAAACTTGTACACTTTTTGAGTGTCCGAAATTCAACAAAATAATAAAAAAAATAATGTTGTGCATACATTTTCCAATAATAGTAGGAACAGCTATGTGCGGTATGTATAAGAAGAACAAAATTGAATAAATAACTGAAAATATGTAAGTTTCAAGGCAATGCTGGTGGCTGCCTGATATATTTTTTTTCCAGAAAAATATCTATTTAATTTTATCTAGGCTTGTAAAATTAAAAAAATTCTGAGTATTCTAAAAGGCTAGGTAAAATTACATAATTTTTCTGAAAGAAATTAAACAATGCTACCAAATAACAAGTAAAATTGACTTTAAGGCAAAAGTTACAATTTAATTATTTAATTTCATTCATCTTATCCATGACTTGATGTAAGCTTTTGGACATACGCCATTGCTAAGCACATGTATGTCTGTAGCAATTGCGTATGTCCAAAAGCTTACATAAAGTCATGCACTCCCATTGCACAAATCTTTCAAAGATAATATCTTGTTATCAATACTGTACGAAGATGTTAAAAATGCAACTTTGCCAGCTAATCATGCGAAAAAATATGCGATATAATATATTATATTTATTTATTTTGCGAAAGTTCGGCCACTCAAAAAGTCAGAAAGTTTAACCTTGTAGAATGTAAATATAAAATAATGAGCTGGAACGGGGCATGCTATACTTTCAGAATAATACTTCGGCATGAAACACCCGGCAGAAGTTCCTTGAAAGCACTCAAGGGGACTTTGCACTACGCACTTAAGTTTTAATTTCTGTGCCGTATAATGTTATGGTCACCGATGAAATATATAATAGCGGCGCTGTGCACTACGGGAAGACAGCGCGCCAGTTCAGAGGCGATGCCGCGCTTAGAAGCACCGGCGAGCGTCGCGCTTATCGTCCCGCCTCGCCGACAGTAGATACGCCCCTGGCTGGGCCCGAGCGAGGTGGACTTCGAAAATGGACCGAAAACACGCAGCGGACCGAGTATCTGGAGAGACACTCGCAGCTAGAAGCAAGGGAAGAGGGTTCCTCCCCCCACCACCCCTTTCAATGTGCTGCAAACACGAGCTGGGAAAAAAAAAAAAAAAAACAAATACGTGGGTATTTGTCAGGAGAACAATGGCCTCATCCCTAGCCCCCTCGTATCTCGCCGACAACAATGCCGGCGAGTGCTCCGGCTCTCTCCCCCTCCCCCTCACACCCTTCCCTACTTTTTCCTTCCTTCCGTTCTTCTTCTGCCTTTCTTGCCGTGCCATTTGCGCCAAAAGAGTCATGGGATGTCTTTTTCCCTTTTCCCGCGCCCTCTTCTTTCATCCGTACCTTTCTTCCGTTGCTTACACGAAGACACGAATGCCAAGCCCCCCGGGGGAAAAAAAAAACAACACAAAATTCGTTCCGTTACTCCGTGCGTTTGTTTCAGGAAGATTAGGGCCGGTGTCACACTATTAAGTAAATTTTTTTTTGTTTTTGTCAAATATTCTTTCGAACGGATTTCTTAGAGAGCATAATGCAGGTCGCTCTAGAACGCGCCTAGTAAATTTACGAAATTGGAACCCGCGAACAATTGATCTAGTAGTAACCACCGCTCCGGTTCGACAGCATGGTGTGATACCGGCCAAAAGAGTTAACTAGTTCGGTTGTTTTGTCGTCGAAATTTAGAATTCTTACTCAAATACATCAACACGCCAAAATCGTCAACTCTCGAAAATAATGGCGCGATAAGTGACGCTAGCGCTCCGGGTGGTTTGGTGTGACGGCTCACTCATTTTTATCTTCGTTAAGCGGATCATATATTTTCAAATATGAAATGTACTACCAGTTGTCACACGAATGCAAATAGTAAAACAATCCTTCATGACCTTTCTCCACAATACGTTTTAAATACACATGTGATGTGCTATTATTAAAATTGGCGTTTTTGAACTTATTTTTTTTGGTATTAATTCAAAAATAACAAACGAATGAATATGGTTTTAATTTAGGTTTCACGGTAGCCGTAAATATGTTCTTTCAGGAAACAAAATAATTCTTTCTAACGATACATTTTAATTACTATTTCATGCAGCGCATACTACATATACTTTTCAATTCATGACTGTAGGTGATTTAAAAAATAAAAAATTTAGATTCTAGTTCCAACAAGATCTTCGAGTGATACAGCGCCTGTAAAATTTTTCTCCCGCTCTCCAAAACAGGAGCTGCCCATATTAGATGTTAAGTTTATTTATTCTAAATAATTTAGCGGAATTCCTGAACTGAATTTTAGAATCAAATTAATTTTTTGAACGACTACGACTGTCAATATGCACTATATACTATCGTGTTTTAGAGTCGTTAAATGTGCGATCGTCTGTAAAGAACGCAAATTTTGAATGTTAACGCTGAAAATTTTCATGGCATGAAAACAGTTGAAATCAACATGGCTAGAGACCGGAAAAATTCGCGGATTCATTTCGCGATACGCTAAAATTCAAATACATATTACCTTAAAGCGGCTTTTTTTTTATTGGTTCACTGTTCATCTGGACTCTGGGCAATTGGGAAATGCCCAACCAAAGAAGTATCGTACCACAAGCAAACTAGTTGAGACGACTCACAAGTCAGCAGCCAATGAACAGGCGTTATTTTCCCGAGTATGCTGAACACTGTGTAGTCTATCCTGAAGGTCATCGAAACCGCGAGTTTTTCCAGTCCCTAAATATGGCGTCTTTTTTGTTCACATCGCTCTCTCTCTCTTCATCAATGCCTTTGGCCGTGTTCCGGAACCTGCTACCCGTGCGCACGGTGCGTGCGTGTGTAGGGACGGAACTCGGACCTTGTTTTCTCTGCTCTGCTGTGCTCTGCTCTCCGTTTCCTCCTCCTGCGTAAAAGCACTTTATTTTTTTATTTTTTTACATGCGCGTGTTTCCGCCGCAGCAGTTGGCAGTAAGTGTTCCTCCCCCCCTTTTTTTATTGCACGGAACATTTGGTTGAAAAGTCTGGTGCTTCGCTATATTGCACTGCCCGCGGTTTCTTGCTTACGTCCATTTGCGTCACTTTTAGTCCACTGACAGCAACAGAGAAAAAAGAAGAAAAAAATTTTTTTTAACCGACAAATTTGAACCTGTTCGTTTATATGTACAATTGCATAGATATGTGACAATGTAAAATATAACTGAATTAATTATATTTCAATTCAACTATACAATATTATGAACTTTTTATATGCAATAAATACTTGTTATTTTTAATTGTTTTATATTCGGGAAATATAAAGATTGAGGGCGTCTTTAAATCCCGAAATTCTAGGTTAATTATTACGAATTTCCAAGATGGCGGCCAATATGTCATCGTCGGCTTACTGGATACTGGTAGATGAGGAATTTAAGTTTCTCTTAGGTTTTTTCACCATTTTAAATTGAATAAATATATTTTTTTTTACCTGATATCAACATTTTTGGATCGAATTAGGATGGAACCAAGCTCTTATAATCTATTCGAATCAATCATTATTTAAATAAGTGATTATTTTGATGAATTTTAGAAGTTTCCCCGAATTTTTAGTTTAATAAATACCGATTTCCAAGATGGCGCCCAAATTTCAAGATGGCGGTTACCACAGTTATAAATGGTTACTGCACTCTAGCGGGTAAAAATTAAACTAACATGGCGGTAGCGCATTCTATCAGACGAAAAGAATATGACGATATCAAGATAATGGCCTCCAGCAGACGAAAATAAGGTGGCATACGTGACTTCATACTAGCTGGCGATATATATACCTTGGCATTAGTGTTGGGAGGCCAGTCTGCCGGTGGCTTCCGTGGAGTAAGGACCTGTCGCCATTTTTTTTGTCCTTACCAGGCTTGAACTGAAGCCTCCATGACGTAAGAGCCTTTTTAAAATAACAATCTTATGAATTAGTTTTTTATTCAATTAAATTTTTTATGAATTTTAAAACTTTCCCGATTTTCTAGCATAAAAATTACGGATTTTCAAGATGGAGGACGCAACGAAAAGTGCAACGTTTCTAGAATGCAATATGGCAGGTTCAACGTAAGCAATTTTTATTAAAATTTTAATTTAATTTTAGTTAAGAATGTTTTAATTTATATATATATATATACATGTTTACTCTCGCCGGGAATAGAACCAAGGATTGGGATGGAATGCGTAACTAAACAATTGAATTAAGCAATTTTTAAAAATTTTTTGGAAGTTTTTCGGAATTTTTTGATTTATAATTAAAGAATTTCAAGTTAACGCTCGAGGCCAAGGTTTTGCATGACCTTGGCGGCTTAGGGTTTCTAGACGACAGGAAATTTAAGCCGCAATGGGAAATTTGGGTTCTTTAAAAAGGCTAAAGTCTTTTGAGGCATTCCGAATTCTTGAATTTTTTGAGGAATCCCTCGAAATCGTGATTTTTTTTTTAAGGATGTTCATTTTGAGTAATTTTTAGGGATTTTTGAGGAATTGGACACCAAAAATGACCGCCGTTAAGTCACAATCCAAGACGCCTCTACACTCAGACTCCAAGGCTCGGACCGGCCAACATATACTACTGCGGTCCTTTGGTGGGGCTTTTCTGTTCGGCAACATGTCGTCGTGCACTTACTCCCTTCTCCACCTCCCCCCATCCTTTTCCAATTTTTCCATTTCCCCCACGAGGTGGTATATAACCAACTAGAGGTGTAAAAGTAACGAAAAAAAGCGTACCCGTATGTATTCGTTACTATAACAATCAGTACTCGTTACTATCGTATCGTTACGTTACTCGTTACTTCTGATACCGCATAATATGCTATGTTATGTTGCAGCAACGAATCGAGTCGTATTGCGTACGCGTACAGTATGACGTCGCGTAAATAACAACAAATGGAATATAACAATTAACAATATTTGATAATTAACAGTTTTTTTAAACCAAGAAACAATTAAATCTCATTATAGTGGCTTTATTATATTATCTCTTTTAAGATAAGAACAAAAAAACGTGAAAATACGCGATAATAAAAAACAAAAACATACATATATCTAATTTGTAAAAAATACTTTCTTACGTTGTTTCTGTTCCAAACTCAAACTTTGTCTACACACGCAATACCTTTAATAAACAGTAAAAAAAACTTGGACGACGAATTTCCAAATTATACTTTACTTGATAAACAAAAATCGTTCTTTGTAACGTAAATTCATAGAATATGCGCGCGCATGCGTAAAACATACGAAAAATGCGAGTAACGAAATGCAGCCGTGTGTAACGTTTCGTTACTCGTTACTAGATGGCGCACCCGTTACTCAGTACCGAGTACATACGGTTTGCTACAGCTCTATAACCAACCAACGCCTGGCGCCTGAGGCCCCGACGGGGCACAACCTCGCGGATGTATCCCGGAGTGTTTTGCTACCGTGTCCGCCCGCCCTGCAGTAGACCGCTCGTAAATGATGTCATTAATTAAGGGTAATGTGTGCGGTCTGCAACTCCTCCTTCCCCCCCATCAACCACCCCCCCCCCACCTCTTCCCCCATTCAACGGCGAATCTTGGTGTCGTCCCTAGAGGGAGCCAAAGAGGATGCCGCCAAAAAACATGATGCATAACCCCCCTTGGGACGCGCGTACATCGGCCGACGGGGGAAAACCCTCTTTCGGGCGCCGCGAACAGGGTCGAAGGGAAATACAGGGAGCAGCAAACAGGAAGAGAAACCAAAAAGGAAACAAAAAAAAATGTTAGGGATTTGTTAATCCGACGAGGCGTGGTTCAAGAAAACTTCTTTTATGGGGTGTCTTAAGGGCCCCGCCTACCCGTGCACACACACGGTGCGCAGAGCTTCAGGAAAAAAAAAATCGCGATTTTCAAAACTACTCGAGATATCCGAGTGGGGTCTGCTTGCGAAAAGCAATTAAGAGTTCGCTGAGGGCCGAAAAGTAATTTTGATTTCGGATTAAGTTTTTAAACGGTATTTTTTAGAAGAGTTAAAACGGCTAAAACGCAGTAATTTTTAGGCGTAAAACAACCAGTACAGATAATGTTCCCAGGTTTTCACGGCCATTGTCTGAAGTAGTTTGGCTTCTGGGTTGTAGCCTTGTACTTGGCGAATAATTCACCGACGTTTCGGTCGACATTGCAGTCGCCATCATCAGCGAGCAGCTACCTTACACCTTTATCTTAATTTCTCCGCAATATAATGTTACGGTCACCGCTCAAATTTCACAGTTATCCTGTGACGACGATAAAACTGCGCGCCAGTTCAGAGCGTTGCGCTTAGAGGCTATAGCGCGCTAGAAGCACCAGCGAGCGTCGCGCTTATCAACCCGCCTCACTAACACACATACGCCCTTTGAACACGGCGGCGGGTTCTGTATATAACTGAGCGTGTTACTCTGCTCCATTTAGAGCTGGGTTCCCAAAGCCCTTGTGGCTCCACAATCGGTGGTTATCAGTGGATCCCGTCTGTGGCAGTTATGACATCACAAGTCCATAGTGGCGCTAGGCACCACTCTCCGTCGATAGCGTAGTGATGCACGATTGCGTCAGCTAGTATCTTGACCTCTCATCTTATCTCACCCTTTCATTCGGCTCTACATGGCCTCCAGGCGGACGGGTTGCTGTCGTAACTTGGAAGCACATAAGATAGAATTTACCTAAGTTATGTATGTTCTAAGTCGTGTGTTTCTAAGATGTGTGGTTCGGCGTTGAGTGTTTCTAAGTTCTGACAGTTCTAAGTTGTGTGTTTCTAAGTTACGACTATTCTAAGTTGTGTGTTTCGGCGTTTATGTGTTTCTAAGTTACGTAGATTTTTTTCGAGAATGCGGAGTTATGACTAGGGCCATGTATATTTTGCGAAAAGATTCCGCGACTAGCTGAAAGTTAAAAACACTGTGGCATCGTCTGTGTTTCGTGGTTGGGTGAGTTTATTTCAGTTCGACGTCGATTGTTACAACACCGATCACAGCAATTCAGTGCGAAAGCAAACACGTCCTGAGTGGCCCGGTCAAACATGGCAACGACTTCTCTCGCAGACGGCAAACAATCAATAGGAAGAAACCGCAGGTGCGGATATACCTTGTTGCAGTCTAGTACGCGTTCAGATTTATTCGCGAAAAATGCCTGCCCCTAGTTATGACTGTTCCAAGTTGTGATTTATAAGTTATGTGTGGATCCCTATGTGGACGATTCATTGGTTCAGATCTATTCTTGCCACTCTCCTGCGCCCAGGGGGGTTGTGGGGGGGGGGGGGAGTAACTAACTGGGCTCGCGTGCCCTTGGGCTAATGGCCGTCGCGACGGCAAACGGGCGGTGGCTTGCGCGGGTCCGATATTTTTTTTTTAAATTTTTTTTTTACAGGCCGCAACGGTTTTTTCGTGCCGGGTCTGTTTGGAGGCATAACGCGCGGGAACCGGTCCCGGACCTCCGCTAAGCAGCCCGTTTGTATGCGCGCGGCACGCGCTCTTCAGATCGCCTTCCGTCTCCCCGTCAGCTGTTTGCGCCGGGTGACGCGACCACGTGGTTGGATCCGACGGCTGTTCCGCGCCTGCTCCAGGGGGGGGGGGGGGGACAAGGATTCTTCTGTACATTCCCAAAATAATCGTTCGGAAACCAGTTGCCAAGAAATAGTTTGTAGTACCACAATTAACATATTGATAGGGGCAGGCATTTATCGCGAATAAATCTGAACGTCTATTATACTGCAACAAGGTATACCCGAAGCAGCGGTTTCTTCCTTGCGATTGGCGGCCGTCTGCGAGAGAAGTCGAAGCGAAGCCTTGTTTGACCGAGCCCACTCAGGCCGCGTTTTCTTCCGCAATGAATTACTGTGATTGGTGTTGTAACAATCGACGTGTACCTGAAAGAAATTAACCCAATCACGAAACACAGATGATGCTACCGTGTTTTAACTTATAACTAGTCTCGGAATCTTTTCGCGAAATATGCATGGCCCTACATATTGAAAATTTGCACAACACATGTATATGGTTATTTCGTAAAAAAAAATTCCCAGTATTATCTAGAAAATTTTTTTTTATTTAATATATATATATGCAAAAAATAACCTGGCCTCGATTAACGAACTGGCCAACCGGGCATTTACCCAGAGCGCCGGTTTTTGAGGGGAGGGAGGATTTGTTGTGCGAATAAAATGTAACGGGAAATATAAATTTGTTTATTGTTAGGTAATAATTTGATTTCCAAAAAAATATATATGTAAAATCCTAAAATTTAAAGTACAACAGAAAAACCTTTTTCTTAAAAATATTTTGATTTTATTATTTATTTATTTATTTTTGTAAAAAAAAATAGCAGAAGTGGTACGACGGTACACTGTTTGACGTGAATACGTCTTAAAAATTGCTTCCATAGTGGGAGGCAATTCAAAAAAAATAAATGATAACAAAATCGGGGGATACAGTTTGGTGTTGCAGCTACATATCTATCATCTCCATCCAAAATTTAATCACACCACTGGATAGCTAAAGGATCAAAGAATTCGTTACGCTAAGTGAGGACTGTGACGCATCGCGCGCGGTGGAGGGGGAAGCGCCGCCATTTTGAGGTCATTTTTCTGCATTTCGAGATTTCCATTTGGAATAACTTTTGACTCGGAGAAGCTACGACGTTCGTTTGAGTTTCAATCGTCAGCTCTCGTCAAATCTATCAATTGCATATATAAAACAATAATGTAAAATAGTTACAGTGAATGTATATGGTGTTAAAATAAAAAATAAAAACATGATTATAACATACATATAATAGCGTATTTTATATTTTGTATAGAAAATATTACCTGTTACGTACACGTTTTCACGTACAACACACGTAGCCCAGGAAACAAAGGTTTCAACCTGTGAAAAATTTGTCCAAAGCTGAATTTTTGCACAGTGGTAGAGTCGACTATGCTTAATAACATACCGAAAGTTTACCGCTGTAGACCTTGTGCGTATAACTAAAAATTTGCAGTTAAGTCCTAGATGACAGCGACTTGCAGCAGTTCATTAAAATGCTTCCCATTTTCGCACTTTTTACCGTAGACTCTCGATAGCTATATGAAAATAATCTTAAAGCACTACTACTCACATTTATAATGAATAAAGTTCTAAAAGTTAATATTAAAGGTAGGAAAAAAAATGTTAAATTAATGAAATAAGTTTTTTTACATCAGTCAAGGCAATAAAAAGACAATTCACTTAAAAATAAAGGGTCTTACGCAAATATTTATTTAACAAAAGTTGTTGTATAGTTCTTAAGCTTTACAGGGACATATCTCTCAAAAGTCTAGCTTAATTTATATGATCAGTAGAGACTCCCGAGCTTATCAATGTCGTTTACGCACTGCGACAGAGCCACAGCCGCAAGTGCTGTGGCCACTCTCACTCCCACGAAATCGAAGATTTTTAATCTTTGTAAAATTTGCTCCTAACTGAAATTTAAAACAGTGGTAACATTCAAGTTTTCTAGCAACATTTGAAATGTTTACCTCCGCAAACCTTGCGCGGAACACCGAAAACGAGAAGTTAAGTCCTAAATAATAATTTATTGACCACTCAACAATATGGCACTATAACGTAATTACTATAGTATACTTTCAGAATAGCAAACCAAAACTTACTCAAAACATTATTCTCAATGATTAAATTTAAAAATCTTTCACTACGGTTTACTAAATATGATATTTATTCAAAAATATTAGAAGAGTGGTGTTCTGAAAAAAAGGGCACAAATGAAAATACGCATTACAAAAACACGTAGAGCCCGATGTGAAAACATTAAATAAAAGTAGTTGCCAAGTTCTTAAACTTTAAATTAGTTTATTTGTTGAGAGCTTGGTACAAAGTGTCTGACCGCTAAAGCGATCCGAGCCGCGTAGTGTATACTACTGCGAGGTTGTCGAAGTAGGCTCGGGTCGGGACGAATTTCGCTGTAAAGAAACAAAGGTTTTTATTACATGGAAAATTATCCCAAAGAAGAAACTTTGTACAGTTGTAGAATGAACGTTTCTTAGTAACATATCAAAAGTTTACCGATGCAAACCTTGTGCGTCACACCAAAAACGAGCAGTTAAGCCCAAAATGTCAATTTTTTGCAACGATCCACAATAATGGATATTGAAAATGCAGTTTATGGACAAGACTAACAATATGGAACCCAAAATAATCTAGAAACATTGCCCTATCTGAGGATAGTGATAACAAGTACAAAGTTTAAACATCTTTCTATAAAATAGACAATTTAAATCATTAAAGTCAATGAATTCACTTTCATTCAATTTTTAGGAAATATAAATACATTTTACATAATCTTAAAGAGCCCAAAATGGAAATCGCTTAGAGTAAACGTTGTTGCATATTTATTCATATTTAAATTGGTATATTTTTTAAGTGTCTCATACAATTAGTCTGACCGCTGAAGCGATCCGAGCCGCGTAGTGTATACTACTGCGATGTTGTCGAAGTAGGCTAGGGTCGGGACGAATTTCGTTGTAAAGAAACAAAGGTTTTTATTACATGGAAAATTATCCCAAAGAAGAAACTTTGTACAGTTGTAGAATAAACGTTTCTTTGTAACATATCAAAAGTTTACCGATGCAAACCTTGTGCGTCACACCAAAAACGAGCCGTTAAGCCCAAAATGTCAATTTTTTGCAACGATCCACAATAATGGATATTGCAAATTCAGTTTATGGAGTAGACTAACAGTATGGAACCCAAAATAATCTAGAAACATTGCCCTATCTGATGATAGTGATAAAAAGTACAAAGTTTAAACATCTTTCTATAAAATAGACAATTTAAATCATTAAAGTCAATGAATTCACTTTCATTCAATTTTTAGGAAATATAAATACATTTTACATAATCTTAAAGAGCCCAAAATGGAAATCGCTTAGAGTAAACGTTGTTGCATATTTATTCATCTTTAAATTGGTATATTTTTTAAGTGTCTCATACAATTAGTCTGACCGCTGAAGCGATCCGAGCCGCGTAGTGTATACTACTGCGATGTTGTCGAAGTAGGCTCGGGTCGGGACGAATTTCGCTGTAAAGAAACAAAGGTTTTTATTACATGGAAAATTATCCCAAAGAAGAAACTTTGTACAGTTGTAGAATGAACGTTTCTTAGTAACATATCAAAAGTTTACCGATGCAAACCTTGTGCGTCACACCAAAAACGAGCAGTTAAGCCCAAAATGTCAATTTTTTGCAACGATCCACAATAATGGATATTGCAAATTCAGTTTATGGAGTAGACTAACAGTATGGAACCCAAAATAATATAGAAACATTGCCCTATCTGATGATAGTGATAAAAAGTACAAAGTTTAAACATCTTTCTATAAAATAGACAATTTAAATCATTAAAGTCAATGAATTCACTTTCATTCAATTTTTAGGAAATATAAATACATTTTACATAATCTTAAAGAGCCCAAAATGGAAATCGCTTAGAGTAAACGTTGTTGCATATTTATTCATATTTAAATTGGTATATTTTTTAAGTGTCTCATACAATTAGTCTGACCGCTGAAGCGATCCGAGCCGCGTAGTGTATACTACTGCGATGTTTTCGAAGTAGGCTCGGGTCGGGACGAATTTCGCTGTAAAGAAACAAAGGTTTTTATTACATGGAAAATTATCCCAAAGAAGAAACTTTGTACAGTTGTAGAATGAACGTTTCTTAGTAACATATCAAAAGTTTACCGATGCAAACCTTGTGCGTCACACCAAAAACGAGCAGTTAAGCCCAAAATGTCAATTTTTTGCAACGATCCACAATAATGGATATTGAAAATGCAGTTTATGGACAAGACTAACAATATGGAACCCAAAATAATCTAGAAACATTGCCCTATCTGATGATAGTGATAAAAAGTACAAAGTTTAAACATCTTTCTATAAAATAGACAATTTAAATCATTAAAGTCAATGAATTCACTTTCATTCAATTTTTAGGAAATATAAATACATTTTACATAATCTTAAAGAGCCCAAAATGGAAATCGCTTAGAGTAAACGTTGTTGAATATTTATTCATCTTTAAATTGGTATATTTTTTAAGTGTCTCATACAATTAGTCTGACCGCTGAAGCAATCCGAGCCGCGTAGTGTATACTATTGCGATGTTGTCGAAGTAGGCTCGGGTCGGGACGAATTTCGCTGTAAAGAAACAAAGGTTTTTATTACATGGAAAATTATCCCAAAGAAGAAACTTTGTACAGTTGTAGAATGAACGTTTCTTAGTAACATATCAAAAGTTTACCGATGCAAACCTTGTGCGTCACACCAAAAACGAGCAGTTAAGCCCAAAATGTCAATTTTTTGCAACGATCCACAATAATGGATATTGCAAATTCAGTTTATTGAGTAGACTAACAGTATGGAACCCAAAATAATCTAGAAACATTGCCCTATCTGAGGATAGTGATAAAAAGTACAAAGTTTAAACATCTTTCTATAAAATAGACAATTTAAATCATTAAAGTCAATGAATTCACTTTCATTCAATTTTTAGGAAATATAAATACATTTTACATAATCTTAAAGAGCCCAAAATGGAAATCGCTTAGAGTAAACGTTGTTGAATATTTATTCATCTTTAAATTGGTATATTTTTTAAGTGTCTCATACAATTAGTCTGACCGCTGAAGCAATCCGAGCCGCGTAGTGTATACTACTGCGATGTTGTCGAAGTAGGCTCGGGTCGGGACGAATTTCGCTGTAAAGAAACAAAGGTTTTTAATACATGGAAAATTATCCCAAAGAAGAAACTTTGTACAGTTGTAGAATGAACGTTTCTTAGTAACATATCAAAAGTTTACCGATGCAAACCTTGTGCGTCACACCAAAAACGAGCAGTTAAGCCCAAAGTGTCAATTTTTTGCATCGATCCACAATAATGGATATTGCAAATGCAGTTTATGGACTAGACTGACAGTATGGAACCCAAAATAATCTAGAAACATTGCCCTATTAGAGGATAGTAATTAAAAGTACACAGTTTTAACATCTTTATATAAAATAGACAATTTAAATCATTAAAGTTGAGAAATTCATTTTCATTCAATTTTACGGAAAAGTTAATACATCTTACAAAAATATAAAGAGCCCAAAATGGAAATCGCTTAGAGTAAACGTTGTTGCATATTTATTCTTCTTTAAATGGGTATATTTAAGGGTCTCATACAATTTGTTTGACCCCTGAAGCTATCCGAGCCGTGTAGTGTGTACTACTGTGAGGTTGCCGAAGTCGGCGGGGGGTCGGAACGAATTTCGCTGTTAAGAAACATGGAAAATTATCCCAAAGCAGAAACTTTTTACAGTTGTAGAATAAAAGTTTCTTAGTAACATGTCAAAAGTTTACCGATGATCCCTTGTGATCACACCAATAACGAGCAGTTAAGTCCTAAATGATAATTTCCCAAACGATCCACAAAATTGTGTTTCGTAAATAATTTAATAACTCTATAAATACTTTTTTTTAAGTAGGCTCCCAGTATACAGCAAACTTGGTTTGTCCTCAAACGCCATATTACTACGGTAATAGGAATATGAAATAACTACAGGCAAGATTTTGTTCCGTTTACTATGGTGAAGCCAGAGCTAACCGAGAAATGACCGAACGTCCCGGAAAGTTGTGATATTTGACGATATTGCGCGAGTAGCACACCCGTACGTGACTACAGAGAATGGATAGTTTCCTTAACCGTTAGGATTTCTGGTACGAACACCCTCTCACAGGTAGGGTCATAAAATACGGTCAAACTCTTGCAAAAACATCCACCACCGCTCTTTGCCACTAGCAATCCAACGACGTCAGCTAGGCGCAGTAGGCCTACTCAAATACATTAACTTATTAAAAAAAAGCTGAATATGTAATGCTACCTATACGTTTTACAACACAACTCGTGTTTTATTTATTTTCTGAAAAAAAAAAACCTATTATTATAGGAATTATGTTGTAAAAGTGAAAAAAAAAAACTCAGAGTACATTTACGATGTATCGTTTTATTCAATTTTTATGTAGTAAACTGATTTTAAAGAAGTAAATATATAATTTTTCATTTTGTCGAATACAGGCTACATTAAAATTTTGCATTGTTCTGATCTAAAATAAAACGATGTATCAGAAATAAAAAAAAAAATTTGTTGCTAAAAAAATAATTTTTAATAATAAAATTTTTGAAACATAATAAATCCATGCAGATATAAAACCAGAGGTCCTCTAGAGTTTTTCATTTACAAGTTCCAAGCATAAATCGTTTATTGTTAATTTTATTGTATCAAAAAACATTCATATAAGAAAAAAATGCATATCTCATTACATGTAACATACACCCTCTCATATGAATTAGCTATGTTTTAAGTAATCCCTAAATAAGACCCAGTTGAATGAGTGTCGCAGTACGCAGTGTGTCGCAATGCCGCGCTGGAACGGCGGTGGCCGTGAGAGATCAGTACGGCCGCAGTACACTGCAACGCTCGGGCCGCTTTAATGAGCCAACTAATTACGTTAGACTCTTTATAAATATACTGTCTTAAAGCTAAAGGTATAACCAAAAACATTTATTTGGACATTTTTCGCAATGGATTCTTCAAATTGGTGTAAATAGTATTTTTATCTGAGTGGCAAAGATAAAAAATAATATGCTATGAATTAATCGCTTAATATCACATCTTTAATATTAACAATTTATGCTTTTTACAACATTAATGGCTGTATTAGAGTCTCAAGATTATTTTGGTAGTTTTATGGATAGTCTAAATTAAAAACTGTACAAATGGGTAGCATTTTAATGGACTGATGTAAGTCGCTGTCATCTAGGACTTAAATGCAAATTTTCGGTGATACGCACAAGGTCTACAGCGGTAAACTTTCGGTATGTTATTAAGCATAGTCAAATCTACAACTGTGCAAAAATTCAGCTTTGGACAAATTTTTCACAGGTTTGTGCCTTTTTAAGTCTTGGTTTCCTGGACTAACGGCCGTGTCCATGACACAGCCACACCCCATTTTTTTTCTTCTGGAAGGAGCTTGCATTCTTTCCCCAAGCCAACGCCGGTTGTTGAATGGCTGTAGTGGAAGCAAGAAGCCAAGATTTTGTTTTTTGAACCCCGTCTCCGAGTGATTTAACGGTTCGTTTTTTATGGCATCCCTCCGACCCGCTATGTTTGGTTCAATTTTCTTTGCACGGTGTTCCAAACACAGAGAGGTTTTTGTGAATGTTCTCGCGGCCATTTGGAAGTGGGCAGAGCTCCAGTGTTCTGGCATAGAGACTGGAAAAATTCGCGCTTTGGATGACCTCTAGGTTAGACTCCACAATCCCCTTACACACTCGGGCAACAGTTGTTTGGATTCTATCATATCGTGAAATGAATCCGCGAATTTTTCCGGTCTCTATTCTGGCATAACTAGAGACATGCAAAATTCGTGGATTCATTTCGCGGTAGGCTAGCATCAAAACAACTATACCTTCGTACCGCTTCTGCGATTGGCCCACATTTTATCCTGGGAAATATGAGCCAATGGGAAACACTAAACCAAGAAAGTGCCGAATTACGGACAGCCTAGTTGAGACGTCTCACGCGTCAGTAGCCAATGAACAGGTGTCATTTCCGCGAGTGTTTGAAGGACTGTGGAGTCTATCCTAGAGGTCAATGGATCCGCGAATTTTGCAGGTCTCTAGGCATAACACAGGGGCTGTTATTGTTTGGAAAAAAAAAGGGGGGGGGGGACTCGAGTGCCTACCAATACTACACGTAAACTGCGCTCTCATTGGACCGTGGACAGTTTCGACACGGCGACCGTCGCGTCGGCCTGACTGCGCGTGCAGATACGAGGATCCGATCCGAGTTTCAACTGAACTTGCGACGCCTTAAAAAGCTTGTGAAGCAGCCATTTCAAAAGCACGTCCCATTGAGCCCCTGTGTGAGTGGAAACTGGGCGTGCCTGGCTCAGAACATGTTCAGAGGTGACTAAAGGTCGCGAAAGTCACGAAAATCGCGAAAAAGCGACGAAATTTAAGGAATGGTCACGAATACCACGCAAAAAAAAAAAAAACATTAGTAGTGCTGGAAATCTCAACAAATTTAATTTCCTCCAGGACCCTTTTGCTAACTTGTTGTATTTTGACGCCTCACTTGAAATTGTTGTCGCACATCAAATAAAAATGGTTGTAGAATGTCCACTTCATCCGTGTGGAAATTAGTCGCGAAAAGATTTAAAAAATATGTATAGGCACATTTATGTTAGGAGTATATATATTCTTCTTATTATGTTTAAATTTGCTTATATTTAAAAATTAATCCTGTGATACTACTAAAAGTTCTAAGAAATTGTTATTAATAAGTTATAAAAAATTGGTGAAAAGTTTCCTATATGGAACTTGAAACAAACCGTATTTTATTTGAGGTAAATTCCTTGAGTTACGGTCATATCTAACCTTGCAGCTAACTAGGGCTGCGATAGGTTCTTTATTAAAATACTGGCTTGGATACGGATGCCTGAAGAATTTTAAGTGTACATTGTAGTTAATGGTCTTTTTAAGAACTGTCTTATGTTTGCCCTACAAAATTTTAAGTTAACCTTACTTTTGAACTGACAACACTGCCCATAGGCATTTTTAAACACACTAAGGCAAACTTATTTCATCCCCAATTTCAGATTTACGAACTAAAACCCAATATTTCAGTTTTCCCAAGGTGTTTTTTTGTGCCTGTTTTACCTTTTAAAAAAACAAACGGAACATAGATTCCGGAAGCAGGATTACTGCTTATACTGTTAGGAATTACAATAAATTTAAGGACTTTTCAACGAAGATTTCAACTCGAACTAAATGAAGAGTTCTTCGTAATTTCAAATAATCGAGTCTTCTTAGAAACCACACCGCATTTTGACTTCCGAGTTAGTTGTATGTAAAATTGTATATATTATGAAAACATTCAATAACTTTTTAAGACCACTGTGCAAAATACTCTTATTTGTCGACGCCTGTTACCCTCCCCCTCCCTAAAAAAAAACACCTGATGAGTAGAGACATGCAAAATTCGCGGATTCATTTCGCGATAGTCTAGAATCAAAACAACTATACCTTCGTACCGCTTCTGCGATTGGCCCACATTTTATCCGGGGAACTGTGAGCCAATGGGAAACACTAAACCAAGAAAGTTCCGAATTACGGACAGCCTAGTTGAGACGTCTCACGCGTCAGTAGCCAATGAACAGGTGTCATTTCCGCGAGTATTTAAAGGACTGTGGAGTCTATCCTAGAGGTCAATGAATCCGCGAATTTTGCAGGTCTCTACTTATGAGGAAGTCAAAATACTGTTGTAGTTCCTACGAAGATCCAGTTATCCTTAATTACGAAGGATAGGTACTTAGTTTCAATGAGGCGAATCCTTCGTTTAGAAGTCCGTACAGTCACTGTGTGTACCATCGAGCGCCCCACTCCTAATATCGCCGGCTGTAGAGAGTGGGGAAGCCTAAGATGTACATCAAGTTCTGTCCCTGCCCGAACACGCCCGAACCTCGGGTTCATTGATATATATTTATATTTCTCTGTTTATTTTAATGTAGCTATACTAACCTAACCGTTCCTTAGTGATTTACAGTGTTTTAATGTAGCTATGTAGCTAACTTAACCAACCACTTTTAATATTTGAATTCATTTTTCCTGCGCAGAAATAAAACAAATCCCGAGGTTGGCCTGAGGTGAATATTCGGGCGTATTCGGGCAGGGACGGAACTTGATGTACATCTTAGGCTTCTCGTAGAGATCTTTGAATATATATACTGTATAGAAGTCGCCAGCCCAGGTTAAAATTTCTAATACGGTTTGAGGTAGTTGGTTAATTCACCGCCGCAATCGCCACCATCTCTAGGGCATCGACTTGTGGTGGTCCCTAGCGGACAAGTGTCGAACTCTTCAAACACCCTCCCTCAAACATGCGTTGTCCTCCACCCACCCTCTACCCCACCCCTCATCCCTACAGTTTTGTGAGGCACAAACTCCCGTTGAACGACCTTGAGCTGCAGTGAATGTTGGCTTCCGGGTGCGGGGGAATGACAGCGGGCGACAGTGCTGCGCTCTAACGTGCAAATAACAACCTAAGACGATACAGGGCGTTACGGCAGCGCACTGCAGCGGTGGAAGTTCCCAAGCTGCTTCATCATACGCTCCTGAAAAACGTAGAGTAAATCCTATCCACTCGCGACTTCTATACCATGGGCGTCGGAACCGGGGGGACGGGGGGGGGGGGGGACACGTCCCCTCCAATAATAAAAGTCTTCAATTTCGTCCCCCCCAATAATATATTTAGTTTCATAGTTATATTTAAAAAATGATTTCTGTGATATAACCCATATGTTGCGCATGGTGCATTTAGTCCAATCGTGGTAATATGAGCACTAATTCGGTCTTCGTGTAACATCAAAATCAGATCCGATACCGAATACAGGTATGTTAACTGTGTTTTTACAAATTTTATCTCTGAAAATATTTTTTTTAGAAAAAAAAAAATTATTTATTGCAACCAACTATAATAAGAATATTTAGGAAAGAAAAAAGCCTAAAAACCACCTTTCTACATCATCAAAACCCAAATTTTTCCCAGGGGAGAACCCCCGGACACATCCCCCCCCCTTTTCCCCCCAGGGGATGGATATTCCTCAACAACTAAATCAATTGAAGTCCCCCCCCCCCCCAAAAAAAAATATATCCTTGCGACTTCTATCAGGGGCGTAGCCAGGGGGGAGGGTTAGGGGTTCAACCCCCCCTCTCCCGTAGCACCAAATCTTTAATTAATTTCTTATTCATCACTCAAACAAATTTAATATTAAAATTAATAAAAATTTTACCATTACAATATTTAAATTTAAGTACCGAAAACTGCTAAAATAGCACTATTTTACACCTTAAAACCAAAATTTTCCCGGGGGAGGACCCCAGGACCACCCTCCGCTTTAATACGGTAGGGGGTGGGGGGGGGGGGGGCCGCATGCTTTTAACACCCCCCATACACAAATCCTGGCTACGCCACTGACTTCTATACCAGAGGTGCCCACCCCCCCCCCCCCCAAACACTATGACTCACCCCCCCCCCTAACCTAATGATGCGCACGCACCCCCCCCCCCCCCCGAAATTTTTTATGCCATTTTCTCAATGATTTACTCAATTATTTTATAATATTACTTTTTTTAGTATTATATTGTATCACATTTTGCATTAATTAAAACTGATTTTCTAATAATAATTTTGGTCATATCAGGTAATATTTCCATCCTGAACCGACAGATGCCAAACTGGTTTTTTTTTTTTTTTTTTTTGAGGAAAGTGCGGGGTTGTCATTTTGATTTACAAGATCCCTTTCAATTATCAAAGCACCAGAAACGTATTTTCACATTAGAAGCTACAATTATGTAAATAATATATACATTTTTTCTCGTCTTTTAACCACCACCCCCCCCCCCCTTTTTCTGAAATTTTAATGACGCAGTCTGCGTCGTTACCCCCCCCCCCCCCCCCTTGTGGGCAACCCCTGTCTATACAGTATATATATATATATTCAAAGTGGAGAGCGAGTGTCGGCGCTGGAGCAGCCAGGGACGCGGCGGGTGGGTTGGATGCCCGCAGGGTGAACGACCGCATCATCAGCGCGAACGGCGCCTCGCTGGAGAACGCGGAGTACGCGACGGCGGTGCAGGTGCTGCGCGACTCGGGCAACACCGTGGCGCTGGTGGTGCGCCGGCGCGTGGTGCTGCCGGCCTGCCCGGAGCCGCAGACCCTCAAGCTGTCGCTCGCCAAGAGCAAGAAGAAGGACGGTGAGTGGACCAGGGCCGGGGCGCGTCCGTGCAGGCGAACCAGGCGACCGCCTATAGGGCGCCAAGTGGCTGGGGGGCGGCGCAGCACGACACACAACAGCTGATATGACATGTTTAACGATTATTGAAACTAGATGAAAGTGGATTTTTGTAACAGTTCGGAATGTTTATATTGATATAAGTAATTATTTAAAGTCCACGGTGACCTGTTTATGATTTATAATAAGTAAAAAAGTAAAAAAAAAAAACACAAGCCTGCTTACATTTGATTGTTGACAAAATCGTAGGCTTACGTGATGTATTTTGAGGCAAAGAAAAATTTTTTTTGTGGTTTCGGGGAGGGTGGGGGGGGGGGGGGGGGGGTCGGCATTAAGGTTTTTCGCCTAGGGCGCCAATTTACCTTGCACTGTCCCTGGGTGAGTGACAACAATACTGGCTTAGCCTACAACCAGGGACCGGAAAAATTCGCGGATTCAATGACCTCTAGGATAGCCTCCATTATCCTGTGCACTTCTCAAGTAAACACGCGTGTTCATTGGGTTACTAAATTGTGAGGCGTGTTTTTAAGTTTTTAAGTTTGTCAAAATCGCGTTTTAGTGCAAATATAACACTAAAATACTAAGAAAAATGTTGCACTTTAAGGAAAATTAATGTCATCTGATAATGTTTTTTTTTTAGATTTTACTGTTTATTAGTTTTTTCTTACCCCCCTTAAGGGTTTGAAAAAATCCCCTCCCCCTCAATTTTATTTCAATTGCGCTTCACGCACCATATATCACCCCCCTCCCCCCACCAAACTGACTTGTTAACCTGCATTGATTAAAGAGAGTGTAGTTTTGTTAGGGATGGCAAATTTTTTTAACACATCGATATATCGATAATTCGATATACATCTCGAAATATATCGATGCCGATAAATATATCGAAAATATCGATTTTTTTCGATACATCGGTCTGTTATAATATACGAACATGCTTATCAGCTTTTATTGTTGTAAAATTATTATTTAAGTATATGTTGTATCGAGTTATTAATATATCAAGCGAATACAAAGGAATTACATAAGACAAGTTTAGCTCTTTCTAGTAAAAGTGAATACAACTAATTTTTTTATTATTATTATTCAGTAATACCTTCTCCGTTTTTCATTTTTTTTTCTTCCAATGTTATCCTTTTGAATTTTTGTTATAGACTTCTGAAGATGTTAAACGAAAAAGAAGCCAAAAAACATGTACAAAGGATAAGAATAAATAATCATAATTTTAAAAATAATAATAATAAACAGCCTTTGGTCCACCAATTGATTATTTTTTGTGCCAAATTTACTTACATATAATTGTTTGTTTTTTTTAAATTGAAAATAATTATTGTATACAAATTCGATATTATGGAAATATAATATCGATACCAAATCATCGATAGTTTTGAACGTGAAATATCGATATTTCTGATACATCGACACATCGTCACCATACCCGAAGTTTAGCTCTTACCACCAAAAATGAATAAAACTTGAGAGTTTTTTCCCTTCTATTTTTTTTTTTTTTCAAATTTTCCTATTCAGTATTCTCTTGTTTGCACATTTTCGATGACTCCTTTTTTTGCTGTTGTTTTTGTTGACATTTTTAATTTTGTGCCAAATTTACTTACATAAATTCAAATATTTTTTTAATAAGAAATCGATATTATGGAAATATTAATCGATTAAAATCGATTCCAAAAATCGATACCATAGTATCGATAGTTTAGATTGTGATGTGTATGGATGTGTGGTCGCCGTTGTGCGCGCGCAGACTTCGGGCTGGTGCTGGGCTGCAAGATCTACGTGCGCGAGGTGGCCGGCAAGGCGCTGCAGGACTGCAAGGACCCGGCGGCGGCGCTGCAAGAGGGCGACGTGCTGCTCAAGATCAACAACCACGCCACCGACGGCATGACCTTGAAGGAGGCCAAGAAGCTGATCGACAGCAGCAAGGAGCGCCTGAACCTGGTGGTGCGGCGCGAGCACAGGCCCGCGGCCGCCGCCAGCCAGGAGCAGACGGCGCTTCCCAAGAGTGAGTGCGTTCTTCCCCCACACACCCGCCTGTCGGATGTATCGACTGGTCTCTCGATGTATCGATCGGTCTCTCGATAACTCGTTTCGGTCATATCGATTCAGATTTAAAAAAGAAAAGAAATGTGCGCGTACATGACGTGATGAAAAGAACTAACTTTAATTTTGCGTGAAAATAATTAATAGAAAAATAATAATAAGACGACTGGAGTGATCAAAAAAAATTAAAATAAATACTCGGTATTCAAAATTAATATATACACATAGGTATAAGTTAAATTTTTAATTTAGTAAAACAATCGAGATAGAATTTTAATTAATTATCAAATTTATTAAATAATGTAATACTTTGTAATTTAAATGCAGATAAATTATACATACTGGAAATTCCCCTTGAAAAAAGTTTTATAAACAACATTTCTATAATTAATATTCAATAAAAAAATGTTTTTCGTGGTATGGATTGTATTCAGTATTAATCAAAGTATAAGATTAAAAAGTACATGTATATTTTTAATTTTTATGTAGCTTTATTTTTGTACGTAGCTTTTTTTCAACGTGTGAAAATTTCATTGTGTGGTGCATGCACATCGTAAAAATTCATTCTCATCATTTTTTTCATAATGTGCCCAAAGAAAAATAACTTTTAAAAAATGAGCTAGTCTTTCAGTACTCCCTATAGATGTAAAACATCTAACCTCAAAAACGAGCAAAGTCATGTGTTCTAAAGTTCAAGTACACCTATCCTACAAAATTCGGACACAAAATTGACGTAGAGTTCTTCAAAATAATGCCAAGCATGAAACATGAATGCGAATTGTGACTTCAACTAAATTTATAGATGTGAATCACATGAAGTTTTCACACCCGCCACTAGAATTTGCTGTCGGAGCAGCTATGTTGACTATAGAATCATTTGATTTGCAATTCAATGTCAAAAATCAAGTATAAAGCCGGGGATTCGTATTTTTTTAAAGTCTTTCGCTTTTATTTTATTAAGATGTTACACATTATGTAAGAGGTTTAAAAATATCGATATTTTTGATACATAAAATTATAACAGCAAAACATTTACCCTGTTTTTATTTATTATAATATTACTAGTAGCTCGCCCTGAACCGAGAGCAGGTAATGTTCAATTTTAATGATTTTTTTTTTAAATATTTAACCCATAACTAATAACTGATATTGGCAATGTAATCAAAAACTTAACAACTAAATTAAAGACAAACCATAGATAACATTATACAAATTTTTTAAAAGTTAATGTGGCGTTTACATTCTTATAGAAGTAGTATATATAATGTGATTGCATTTAATTTCTTGTTATTTTCTTTAGTTTACATTGAAGTATGCAGTATCATGATCTCTATGAACACTATCCTCTTTGAATTACAAGCCAGACATTAAAGTAACACATTTGATTTTGAAAGCTTTTTGTGTATTTACTAAGTATATCAAAAACTCCATGAACTTAAAAATTCCATTTGCTATACTTACCTACCAACCAAATTTTATGAAAATCCAATCAATGGTTCAAAAGTTATCGTTCGATAAAGTTATATACAACATACGTACAAATGCCGATTGCTCTAGTTGTTTGTGTAATATTCTATAATGAAAATATCTAAACCAAGTTTAGTTCTTACTACCAAAAATAAATACAACTGAGTTTTTTCTTTCTATTTTTCAAATTTTCCTATTCAGTATTCCCTTGTTTAAACATTTCGATGACTTCTTTTTTCGCTATTGTTTTGTTGAATTTTTTATTAGTTTTTTATGAATTGTTTATTGTTTTAGAATTCCTGAAGATAAGTGAAAAAGATGCCGACAAATTTGTTGATAGAAGTCTAATGAATAAATTGAAAAATTACACAGTTTTATTTATTTTTGCTAGTAAGAGCAATGCCTGCTTTAGGTAATTACATTATAATGCTACCATTATTATTTCTCTTTTTTGTTGTCGAACTTAGGAATGCTGTATTTATTTTTCAGTTACCTAAGCTTTTATTCTTATTTTAACTTAATATAAGCTACATGGTTATTTACACACACATCATCATAAAGACATTTGTTTAATATGGGCAGAAAAAAAATTGCTTAACACATTAAGTCAAATAATGTATACAAAGAAAAAGTTATTATGTTTTACTTTTAATAAAAATGGCTTTTACTTAATTTTTTTTTTACTTCAAATCATATATTTTCAGAACAAAGTATAGATATAAACTACATCTGCATTGAAATGTTAATACCAACATGTGAATATTTCGAAACTGAAAAATTGATTCACTGACTCCTAGTTTCATGCGAAAAATCGGATATTTGGGTAGGTTCCGAAGATGTGCTAGTACTATCTATAGCACTTGTTACTGTAGTGTGTATTCTGGAAAATTAATACACAGTGTTGCACTTATCAACCCGCCTCATTAACAGTAAACACCCGTGACTAGGGTGGTAACTTAACACCTGGAATTCTGCACGCCGTTTTGCGGTCCTTCAGTTGGATGGAATGACAGGCCTGTAACAGTTGTTACCATCGCGTGTCTTCTGGAAAATTAATACACAGTGTTGCACTTATCAACCCTACCCATTAACACCAAACACCCGTGACTAGGCTGGTAACTCAACACCCGGAATTCCGCACGCCGTTTTGCGGTCCCTTCAGTCGGACGGGTTGACAGGCTGTGGTGTGGAGATGATGACGGAAATGATGACCGAGATATGTGTGTGTGTGTGTCCCGGGACAGCGGACAGCCACGGGAACTACCTGGACGGCCTGGGCGCGCCCAACTACTCGTCGCAGAACCTCTACGTGCAGCCGCCCACCCGCCACCAGCACTCGCTCGACGACAAGAGCAACCTGCTGCCCCGCGGCCGGTCCCGGGGCCCGCTGCTCGACGTGTCGCTGTCGCAGCTCGACCGGCCGTCCACGCCGGCGGGGCACGGCGCCCACCTGCACCCCCACCACCCCCACCCCCACCACCACGCTCACCACGGCCGGAGCCGCAGCGGGCTGGAGGAGGGCGGCGTTCCCGACGGCCTGGGGCCCCCCCGGCCCCCGCCCCCCAGGCCCGAAGGTACCTACCGCGAGTGTGGGAAGCCCGCGGAGTCTGCGGGACGAGTAGATCACGGCGGCCATCTTGGATGACCTGTGACCTGTGACCTTTGACCTTGACCTTGACCCCGGCAGACATATTGGATCCGCCATCTTGGATACCTGTCGACTTTGTTTCTGCTGTTTGTTCCTAGGGAGAGCGCCAGCTTCGCTCTTGATTTTTTTTTTCTGTTCCACTGTTTCTGTGTTCGGAACCGCAAACTATTTGCAGAACCGGGATATTCTCTGCTATTCTCTAACGGATCCGAGAATTTCCCAGTACTTTCAGTACTAGGTAGTTTTTTTTCTTTAAATTAATAGTGCAGCAGTCTGTGATCGAAGTGGTACTACTTTAGTTTTTGGATGATTAAACCAAAATTAAAGAAATAATCATTTGTGGTACAATTTTTTTATTTTTTATTTTATAAAGTATCTACTAACGTGTTCAAATCACTTTGTTCTTTGAGACCGGAAAAATTTGCGGGTTCAATGACCTCCAGGATAGACTCCACTATCCTTTACACACTCGGGAAAATGCAAACTGTTCATTGGCTGTTGACTTGTGAGTCGTCTCGACTGGGCAGCCTGTGATTTGACACTTCTATGAGTGAGGGTCTCTAATTGGCCCTCATTACTCCAGTTTAACAGTGAACCAATGGCAGAAGCAACACTAAGGTATAATTATTTGAATTGTAGCATTTCACGAATTGAATCCGCAAATTTTTCAGGTGTCTATTTATTCTCAGTCTTACTCTCAATCTTCAACTTTGGAAAGAAAACATTTAAACTAATAATTGTTTTAACACGTGCAAAATCACTGGATTATTAACTTATGCTAACATTTATTATTTTCATAACAAACTTATAAGAAAAATATCATTTTTTAAAAGAATATTGGCAACAACAAATCACAGTTTCATATCTCTCTATTTTAGAAAACACAAATATTCAAAATTAAAATAAAGTCAACATTTTATGCTTGATTAACTTAAACTTTCAATCAGTTCTGAATAAATACTTACAATTGAAGTGCCATAAAAAAAAAAGTCATATCATTGTCGAGTCCCGAAAGTACCGAAAGAACCGGGAATCAATTTTAAATTCCCAGTTCTTTTATAATTTTAAAAGTACCGGTACTTTCAGGACCGGGATATAAATAAAAATAATCTAATCCACCTCCTCGCTGGCTAAGGCCCTACTTTATATCACACACCATAGTGCAACTGTCATTGCTATACAAATGTGATGGTAGAACACATGAGGTTGTGTGACAGCGGTAATGAGTTGTAGTCAGTATCTTCTGTGTTCCAGACTACTTCAACAGCAGGCGGCAGCTGTATGAAGACGACCCTTTAGTGCAGCGTGCGAAACAACCCATGTAAGTACTTTGCGGTTCTTCAGTTACGTTAGCGATGTATGAACGGTGTTGTTTTATAATTTACTATATGTATTGTTAAGTATATAGTTAAATTTATTCCGGGGCCCAGAATTGCACAGCATGTAGTATCTTCAATCTGTTTTTTACACAAAAATGTGACTACTTCAGACTATGTTGTATGCGCAAACGTGAATCCATTTTGTGTCTGATAAAACTTTATAAATTTCAAGCCATTACAGCATGGTCAAAATGGGAAGATTCATAATGCTTTATCATGAAACCTTTTTTACACCTTTGGAATGTGACCTGGATTAAGCTTCACCAACGGACTGGTCTTTAACCTTTGGGTTTGGGTCTACCAAAGAAGTTTTCCTACAAGGCCGCAGTGTATGTCACCTGTGATTGAAGCCACAGGCGGCTGATGATAACTCTAGTTCTCAGCCATTTAGAAACTTAACCTCTAGCTAAGCTCAAATTAACGTATATCTGTCTCCTTTTGTTGTCACTCTGACCAATTTCATGGGCTGTAAAATTCTTTTACCAATGAGCAATTTGTGACCAAAAATTCAAATGAGATTCCGGTTCAATATTATCTGCCATCTCAGAAGTACGCCTCTGGTTTTGAGAAAGAAGAAAACAATATTAGAGTAATAAACTGTTATCAAGTCATGTCAAGAGCGTGGTAGCGTTTACAATGTGACCCTCAATGCAATACATCCATTAAGAAAAAAAAATGTAGTGTGTACTATTGCAACATAAACATAACTTGGGATCCTCACACACCATTTTGATTTTATTTTAAAGTTTTTTTTTTCCATTACTTTTTTAAGTCAAATATTAACTTAGGTACCTACATGTGTATGCGACACCTGTACTCTAACCGTATTCCTACTGCATGATAGGACACAGCTAGTTCCTTATTTTTAGGGAACAGATTTTGGTGTCCTATCCATTGCCGATATTTTGCCCAAATTCCGCGTGTAATTCCGAGTGTGCGCAGAGCTTAGCTGTAATATGGCCCGCCAGTTAGGTTACAGTTGCATCCCGACAAGGCAATGCTTAGTCTCTACTTCACACGAATATCTTGGAAGACCACCCTTAGTGTAATAGTGGAAGTGTTGAAATAGCCATCAAAAAATGATAATGATGAATAAATAAGAAAATATCAGCATGGCGTGTGGAGTCTTAAATGTTACTAATTGCCTAGAAAGTTAGTGTTTTTTATTTCTTGTTATAACTGAATCAAAATGTGTGTAAAATTACAGCCAATCAATGGGATAGAAGGAACGACTGCATTCTTAATTATTCCATCGGCCATTAGCAAAGTCTGTCACTTGTCCTCATGTGAAAATTTTGATTCACACTTTAATTACGTTAATGAAAGAATAATTTGGGATGAATTGAATAAAAGTGACGGATACTCAAAGTGTTTTGGTTTGAAAGTGTAACAAGCAGTAAAATCAAGTTACTTTTGAAGTTGATGTACTGTCAAGTTTAATTTAAAGATTTTTTTTTCTTCAATTCATTCTATGTATTTGGTATTGTTTTAGTTTTTGGTTTTGCTTCAGAAACTTTAAAAATACCTATATATATTTTGTCAATAAATGATTTTTTGTTTTTGTTTTATGTGTTTTGTTTTCTGAAACACTATTGCAATAGTAGGGTCACATCAAGAAAGTAACCTAAGCTAGACTGTGTGGGTTGTTCCAGGCCAGATCCCCGGTTCATAACTTTCCAAAAAGAAGGATCCGTGGGCATCCGGCTGACTGGCGGGAACGAAGTGGGCATCTTCGTCACAGCCGTCCAGCCCGGCAGCCCTGCGTCCGTTCAGGGCCTGCAACCTGGGGACAAAATACTCAAGGTAACTTACCCCTTCAGTAAAACCCGTTTACATTACAACATTGAAGCAAGTGAATAACTATTACCTATATTTTTGTTGATTCACCACATAATTAATTCATTGAATTGTATTTAATGCTACAGAGGTGTGCTTGTGTGCTCATGGAAATAAAATTACAAGTAAAAGAAAACAGCGTACTTCAAATCCATGACCGCGCTACTTCAAATCATGCCCTTATTTATCGGCGCCGTTACTTCAAAACTGCGCAAATCGAAAAGCGTTACTTCAAGGGGCGGGTGTATTTCAGTGTTAAGGTGTAGCTGAAAAAAATGTATATTGGTTATTTTCTGTATAAATTTAATATGTTTTGGTCAGGAAAAAAAACTATAAAGGTAGTGAAGAAGTCAAGGAAGAGTCAGGGGATGTTGTTTGTGGGTTGTGTCGGGACACCCTTGCGTTGCTGTTGCGCAGGTGAATGACATGGACATGAGTAGTGTCAGGGGATGTTGTTTGTGGGTTGTGTCGGGACACCTTGCGTTGCTGTTGCGTAGGTGAACGACATGGACATGAAAGGCGTGACGAGGGAGGAAGCGGTGTTGTTTCTGCTGAGCCTCAACGACCAGATAGACCTCATCGTGCAGCACCGCAAGGACGAGTATGAGCAGATAGTCGCTAGTCAGCGAGGGGACTCCTTCCACATAAAGTAAGAAACCTCACGGCAGCTTGCCCGGGGCTGAGCACAAGCAAAGGACCTCTTTCTTTTGAATCTGCAAGTGTTCTAATTAACCCGGGTGTTCAAAGATAACCTAGCATACGCCATTTTATAGCGTGTATAAGCATGCACTAAAAACACCATCTGAACCCCCAAAAAAAAAAATGCATTCATAGTCTGGGTTTTAGTGTTCTGAAACGTCTGAAACTAGTTTTTAGATGCAAAGCGAATACAGTAGAACCTCGATGATACGTTCCCGTTTCATACATTTTCCCGTGTCATACGCCGATTAATTTTGGTCCCGCCGAAAGTACTTTATTTACAATGGTTTACTTTCCCGGAACATACACTTATAAAATCACTATTTTCCCGTTTCATACGTTTTTACGAAGCGGAAAAGTCCTATAATTCACAAATTCTTTTGTTATATTCCTCCTGACAAAATACGTTTTAATGCTTTTATTTTGAAAAAACGTTCATTGTTTACCTTTGCAAACGTAAGAAAATAACTTTATCGCACCATAGATATGGATAGTATCAGGAAGACTGTGCACTTCGCTAGTAGCATCTATGGCCAGCACCAAGCGAGACTAGTGGCGCAAACTAGCAATGATTATGAAAATGGTGCACGCGCTTTACCATGGCACGGATCTCATATTTTGTGCATTCATTAATCTTTGAACTGAATATAGCCGTTTGTTATTGTTTTCTTACGATCGGATTGTTTTGTATTTTACTTTTCTCAAGTTAAAATTTTATTGAAATTTGTTCTGTTGCATAAAGTTGTTTGTAAAATGAAACAAACAAGCAAAAATTACTGATTTTGTTTTTCTAATTTTTTTATTTCTAATTTAGGCTTGGTGACCTTCCCCCCCCCCCCCCCCCCTCCAAGAAAGGACTGCTTTATTTGATTATGGACTGTATTTTACAATTCTGGTGGTTTTATTATATGTATATATAATGATGAATTCATATCTTTCATTAATATAATGCAATTATTTACACATTATGTTTTTAAGTTTAATCTGACATTGTGCTGGTATGCTAGATTGAAATTTATTTTTATTATTTTCATTCCCTTTTCATACACTTTCCCGCATCATACACCATTTTTGTGCCCTCCGTTGAAAAGTGTATGACAGGGGTTCTACTGTATTGAATTGCATGTTTAAAATATTTTTGGAGTTGAATCGAATTGCTAACATTGTTATATCTGCCAGGCTATGTTACACTTATTTCATAAAATACATAGTTGATTAATGTAAAAAAATTAATATTTTAACATTTATAATGTTTTAACTGACCAATTGGACCCTTTTTATAACACCATTCAATAAAATTTTTAAACTAATCATGTTTAGTATTAAAATTGAGATTCATAAAAACAAAAATGTGCCACATTTGATTCTTTCAAGTAACCAACTTTATTTGTACAAAAAATAACCCCTCCCCCCCAAAAAAAATTTCGTGAGCGTATCTTAGACTTATATTTTTAATAGCTTCGCTACAAACCCCTAGCTTCACATCAGATGCATCACAACCTAAGCTTCATATAAATTGAATTGCAAATTTTCTGGCAGAGTCAAACATTATTGAAAAAGAGCTTCGTTTGATTCGCTTAGTCTTAATCTTCGCACAGGCCTGCTAGAGACTCCAATATACTACTACATAATTACTTGTTACAAACCAGTTTCCCTATTTTCTCGGATTCATAGATAGTTTTTATACTGTTTAACTTTTCAGACCTCAACTTAATTTATGAATGTGTGCAACCTTTTTTCCCAGGGCTCACTTCAACTACGACCAGCCAAACAAAGGCGAGATGAGTTTTCGCAAAGGTGACGTGTTCCACGTGGTGGACACTTTGCACAACGGCGTGGTCGGCTCGTGGCAAGTGTTCAGGATAGGTGAGTGTGCTTGCTGTATAAGCAAGGTAGAGAGGACAAAAACTAGTATGTACATCTTTTACAAATCATAGCATGCATTACTCTCGAAGTAGTGCACGTGTTGCAGTTAATGAGCATGAACTTCCGTTAGAAGCTAGGGGTTAAAAAACTTTTGGATTGCCAACTTCAGCATTGAAAATACAAACCTGGTGGTCGTATAAAAGTATTTTAAATAAGTTGGAACATGACAGGTAAATGCAAAAATAAAAAATTGGCCCACACAATTTGTGAGTTTATTTTTTTACATTCTGGTCTTGTTTTCTATTAATATAGAATAAATATATTTACATAAAAAATTAGAGTGTAATTTTTTTATCCTTATGGCATTATTTGTATTTGTTTTAATGTATGTTTCTAAGTTTCTGAATAAATTTGGTGTACATGTTTTTTGCTCTTTCCATTTTTTTGGCTGTATTCTGGTGGGTGTTGGTGGATAAGGTTTCCATGCTAACCTCTCAAATTTAATCGTGTACCAATAGAAAGGTTGTTTTATAGTGAAAATGTTTTGTATCAAGATAGTCCACAATAAACTGTAACTTTTTCATAGGCTCATGCTTGAAATAAATAATTTTTACATGAAATAGTTATTTTAGGGTGAATCACATACATTCTGTATTGCAATATGTGTTTCCTGGTCAGCTGATTTACACGTGGAAGAATTTTCTTTCGTCAACAGATCCAATAAGAATATTAACAATAACTGAAGCTCTACATTTTTTATGGTATTAAATTAATGTTTAGTAGCTATGCTGATTTGGGCAGTTGCAAAGGAAAAATTTATATACTTAATACAATATCGGTACTTGGGAGGTGAAGAATTCCATATCCTTTTTTTTAATGAAATATAGTTTGTACCATGTTCATGATATGTATTTTTCGCTCTATAATTGATACCATTGATATTATACTCATACCATTAAGTCCGAAGTGCAATTTTTATATACAAAGAACTCCAACATTTTTTTTTTAATGAAAACATTAAACCATTTTCTCGAAAACATTATTTTGTCTAATATAAGAAGTGTTAGAATAATGTATTAAAGTTTCATAAAGAAATGTCTAATTCTAGCGAATAATACTGTAACAATATTGTGACATGGCTTCCTATACCCCCAGGGTACATATACTATATTTTATATAAATTATTTTAAGAATTTATGTATCCATGTTTTTATATTTAATATATTTATATGTCTGTATTTTTATATCTTAATATGTATAAATCCAGTGTCCTGATGTTTGTTTCCAGTGAACTCTTCACCAAGTCAACCGATTTCGATGCAAATTGGCATTTATGTGTAATGTTTTCCAACTTGAGAGATAGGATAGTTTTTATTTCGATAAATGGTTTTAATAATTTATAATTAATAATAAATAATAAATAACCGATCACCATGGGTAAGCAAAAAAATCATAGGTCATAAAACATACAAACGGTAATTGTGTGACATTTCTCTATGTGTCCGACACACTGTCATATAGCGCTATCCAATTTTTGCTTTAAACTCGCAGACAGTAAAGCTCCATGTGTTTAGCCCGGGCAACGCCGGGTACTGCAGCTAGTATATATTTTATATTTTGAACATGATATATGTAGTTGGGTTCCTGGCAGCCACGCCACACCGCCTGGTGACGGCGGCGTGAACACTCTCTGCCCCTCTGCCGCAGGCCGCAACAACCAGGAGGTGCAGAAGGGCATCATCCCCAACAAGTCGCGGGCGGAGGAGCTGGCGACGGCCCAGTTCAACGCCACCAAGAAGGAGATGAGTGCGTCCGAGAGCAGGGGGAGCTTCTTCCGGCGCCGGAGGGGCAGCCACCGCCGCTCCAAGTCCCTCAGCAGGGTAAGAGCGGAGCCTGGGGGGGGGGGGGGGGGAGTCCGTTGGGTTGTCACCCCTCACATCCACGACCCAGCTCCTTTGCTGCGGAAAGTGTACCAGAAAGTGTAGCAGGCAGCGACAAACATTCAGCATTTGCTGGCAAGAATAACAACATGTAGGAATGAATAATCTGGGGGTGGTCACGTCTGCATGATTACATGGTTAGTGTGTGAAGTAGTTTTTTTTTTTTCCCCTTCATCTAATTGTTGCGCACCATATTGGTTAGATGCCCAAAACATTGACTGAAGCTTAGTATTTTCATTGTGAAAACAGTTTAAAAATATTTTTTTTTGATGGACGTGACAGTTTTTTAACAACTTAGATTCAAATTCATACATACTGAACGTAGTCAGATGTTATAAAACACCTTTTCCGCAATGTTTTTTGAGTGGAACAATATAGCGTTGGCAAGGTTGAAAAGCAACTTCAACTACGTCACTCCATGGGAATGTCACACACAATGTGTAAATGTGGGTTTCTGTGGATGGAATAAAAGGACACGTATCAATTTCGCAAATGGCAGCACCAAACAAAAACTAGTTTGACCACAGACATGATTAGCAGCGTAGAAAACCACCCCATTAAACAAAAATTTGCTTGCCGCAATTAAGCAATATATCATGGATTCGAGATTAGTCGAACGACACAGTTAAAGAGTTAAAAGAAATAAAAAATAGAGTGATGAAGAGCTAGAAAATTACAGTAACTTGGCTAAAAATTTTTTTACAGAGATATTATTTCAAAATCATGAATGATATCATTAGTGGGCTACAATAATTTATTTCCTCTCCCCATTATAGCCTGACATAACTCATACACAAGCGACAAGAATATTGTGTTTCAATTTCAAAAGTAGTCTATATTTAATGGCAGTTTGGATACGTGTTACTGTAAGCATGTCTTTCACATGTTTGACACATATTTTTCATGTATTTAATATCATTATATATTAGGGATGGGACGAATCCACATTTTGGTCGAATCCGAATCCTTGTTCGAATCCTCAGTGTTTGTCATCGAATCTCGAATCCACACTAAACTTCACATGTTATTAAAAAAAATCACACATTTATTTTAAAAAATTACATAGACCTATGTATTAAAAAAAATCACATATGTATTTATAAAATTATAAAATAAGTGCATAGTGTATACACCTGATATAAAATAGAGACAAATAACCTCAAAAACCACACACGTAAGTTTGCATCTGTCTAATTCTCTGTTAAATTAATCCTTCCTATGTTTTCAATAAAATACGTTTGTATAACAGACACCATTTAAAAAAAAAGTTACATTTTTTTCTGCAATGTTATATTATTGAAGGTTGGAAATGATCGAGTAGTTATGCTAATTGACAAAATGCAGCGTAGTTTATCTTATGTTTGTGCTATTTCCGTTACCTTTATAATACAGTTTAGGTATACAATTTTCTAGAGCTGGACGAACCTCAGTACTCTGGTTTCAAATCGAACTGAACTGAATTGAATCGAACCATAGCAAAAAAATTTTGAACCGAGCCGAACCTCATACAGAAATAATTGTTTTGAATTAAAACAAACTGACCACCAGCATTTTGGTCTTTAACTGAATGGTGAGAAAGAAAGGTTCTCCAGCCATATGTAAAATTAAAACATTATATAGCTTAGCTTTATTAAAACGTTGCAAAAATTTTATAAGTAAAGTTTATGCAATAAATAATGAAGGAAAGATTTCTGATTTTCTTTACATATATATACTTTTAAATCATGAAGAAGTTCCATCTAAATTTCAAAAAGACTATCTTCCTTTTTCAGTGTACACTAACCTTCATTTAAAAAATATAATATTATAAAGATGACGAACATTCAGGCCACATAACATATTTTTGTGGCAGACATAACCTAACATTTTTAATAAGTAAAACTTTTTAATAGGACATTAAAAAAAAGTCGAACGTGAATTAAGTTACCTATCTACATTACAAAACCCGCTGACTTCAGTTGCTGTTTTCTTGGAAGAATGCTGCTCATCAGAAGAAACTTTAGACATTTTTTGGGGTGGTTCTGGGTCATCTGGGTCATCATTATCTTTTCTCCATTTGGAAAACTTAAACGACGTAAGCCTGCTCATCGCAAATCACCTCAAGAACAATAATATTGTAAACGTAACGTAAGAAGTGTGGTTATAGAAATTTGCGTCGGAAAAAAGAAAACACGAGAAATAATGATGGCTGACGCGACTACGCTAGTCAACTTAGTAGCGTACTGTAAAATTTACTGGACCAGTACTTTTAATACACAAGATTAAATTAATATTATCAGTACCTGACTGTTCTTATAACCAAAAAGGCCAAAGAAAATAAATACATCCCAGTAATTTAAAATACGTTATTTACGTAATCATTTCCTACCGCAGTTGTCTTGTGTTAACTTGATCACGTCAGTTTTGCCGAAATACGAGAGTTCTCGTACATGCGCTTAAGTTTAACGTATGGGGTACGCAATCTTGGGTGATTTTACAACACTTCTCGTACACGCACAATAGTTAAAGGTAAAATATACAATACCTTTGGCATTTGTACGATAGTTTATATTACGTAGTATGAGAAATGCATACAAAATTCTCTAAAGTAAACAAAAAACAAAGCGCGCCTATATGAAAAAATGCTATGCGAGTTATGCGACGATTAATAATTTTTTTTTTATATTTTGTCTGCGCTGGAAACTGTTGAGGCGACGATTATGCGATAAAAGTCGGACTATTACAAGTAATGGAATTTTGTTGTGCTGTTTTGTGAATGGTCTCAAATGGGGGTTAGAAAATTAGAAAAACTTAATTTTTTTTAAACGAACGTTCGGTTTTTCGAATATATTTTAAGAGGTTTCGATCCGAACCGAACGTAAGGGTTCGGTTCGAAATTTTCGAACTTCACCCAGCACTACAATTTTCAATTACTACCTAAAACTTGTAAAAACCCACCTCGAATCCCACCTCGAATCCCACCTCGGATCCTACGAATCCTCGAATCCATAGGATTCGGTATATTCGACGAATCCAAGATTCGAAAATCCCATCCCTATTATATATCTATTTACGACAATTTCAGCGAAATCATCAGACGATTAACTAAATAATAAAGTATTAAAAATCAATTAAAACCAAATTAAATATATTCAGTTTTCTTCTCTCAAGCAGAATCATTAGCTACTTAAATTTTTTATGCATAAACGTTAGTTTTATTAACGTCTACAATTCCCTGAGATTTTTAATCTGATAATTTTTTTTTTTTTTTTCAAATTGTAGGGAAATCTAAACTTATACTTATAAAAAACCAACCATAAGAGAAGAGGCCACTGATTGGCTAGCACTTCCAGCCAATCACAGAATCCCAGCTCCGATTGGCCAAACAAACAGGCCAACCAGGAGAAAGGAAGACTCTGATTGGCCCACAGCTGCAGCCAATCGGGAAACACTCCCCCTCTCAGGCGAGAGTATTAAAAGTCAAGAAAAATTGTAATAACCTTAGTAGGGTAATAATCTCCCTGATGATGGCGATTGCAACATCGACCGAAACGTCGGTGATATCTTCTCCTTCGACGCGGCTACAACCCAGAAGACAAGCAACTCAATACCAAACAAAACAATATATATATAAAAAATTGTTTGTCCGTAAAGTCAGTTTACGGACGATAGTTTAACGTGACATCATAACAAAACATTGATGAAATGATTGCACACTTTTATGAATAAAATTGAATCATTTTTATTGAATTATCGCTATTTTGTGTGGATACAAAGAAGGAGTGAAATGAAATCTACAATTTTATTGATAAATTTACTTTTATTTGCACTCATTAATTCAAATATGTTTATTACTTTAACGAAGAGATTATTTTAACTATAACTGTTGTACATGTTTGCTATTTAACTTCTTCCAATCTGTGTTATCCTGTTAAGGATAGGACGATTATAGGAAAAATTAGGAAACGAATGGGAGTGTTTCAAGTTTAATGTGCCTGGAAAAAGTCAAATCGATGGTTGTTCCAATCGAGTGGAAGAGAGATAGATGCGGCGCAAGCGTACAACGAGCGTGACGGGACAATGTGCGTGACGGGACACTTTTTCGTGCATGCAGCCGGCGTTCATCGATTCATTAGACGTTGTCACGTCAAAAAAAAAATCAGCTGAAGCCTACTTGTTTGGCGCAGGATCGTGTAGTGACTTCTCTGTCAGCTAGCCGTAGAACCTTAACAGAGAGTGTGTGTGTTTGCAGGACCACTGGGACGACGTGGTGTTCTCGGACAGCATCAGCAAGTTCCCCGCGTACGAGCGGGTGGTGCTGAAGCACCCGGGCTTCGTGCGGCCCGTGGTGCTGTTCGGGCCCGTGGCGGACATCGCGCGGGAGAGACTGCTCAAGGACTTCCCCGACAAGTTCACCTCTCCCCGTGAGTCCCTGCTCCCCGTTCCTCCTCGCATTATTGTTCCGCATCTTATCGTAGTCCTGAGCAGGGGCGTAGCCAGGGGGGGTTTAGGGGTTCAAACCCCCCCCCCCCCCCCCCCCTTAGCACCAAATCTTTAATTAAATTCTTATTCATCAGTCAAACAAATTTCATATTAAACTTAATAAAATGTTTACCATTACAATATTTAAATTTAAGTACCGAAAACTGCTAAAATAGCACTATTTTACACCTTAAAATCAAAATTTTCCCGGGGGAGGACCCTTCCGGACCCCCCGCTTTTATTATGTTCGGGGGGGGGGGGGGGGGGGGGGGGGGGGCGCATGCTTCTTAACACCCCCCATACACAAATCCTGGCTACGCCACTGGTCCTGACCATTGCAATTCTGTGATATTAACTCTTGTCCTATTAATTTTCACAGTGTTTGCTAAATTGTACAACATTTAAAATTATTTTCTGTATTTTCGGTCTACTTGCATATAAAAAATTTTTTTTTAGTATATTTGGGACTGTACCTAAATTTCAATATTAGAAAATTCACTTAAAGTAAAAAAAAAAATAATTTGATTTATTTAAAACCTATAGGTAAACAATCTGGTAAGTATACCTAGAATAAAATTGCAAAAAAAAAAACTTAATCAAACATAATGTTGAATGAATTAGAGATTTTTTTAACATAAATATGATGTGTTCTTAAAAAATAACACTGGAAAAAATTTCATTATTTATTTATATGTAAAATGCCTACCAACAGTACGAGACTCGAGGAGTAGGCACAACAAACATACAAAGACACAACATGTGCAAAAAGAATACACAAAAGAGAAAACAGACTAAACACATAGTTATATTATTAATTAGTTAAACACCAATAAAATATGCACAGAACTACTAAAAATTTTACAGAGAAAGATGTCAACCAAAAAGTAACAATAGAATACCTAACAGATAACAATAAGGCAGATTTAATAGACTACTTAACTAAGTTGCATGTTTCATTTATTAAAGTTTGTGACTAATCTATAAATAGGATCAATGTTCAAATGGAGGGTATACAAGAATGATAGCAATCAGACCATTAAATTGAGGGACAAGTAAACCAGTATTATCAAGAATATAAATGCATTTCGTTTTGTGAGACTGTAACAGTTTCGAATAAAGAGAGCATCAATTGAGTTTCTGCGATCAGAAAGGAGAGTAAAACTTGTATTTGGAAGATTCTTAGAATTAATTATTTTAATTATTTTATTCTGTAATTCAGTTTTATTTCTTATCAGTATTGATAGCAATAAGTTCACAATGTTCTCAATGAGAACGAAAGCTTGCAGACTTTTTCGGGATCCGCACCGGGCAGGCGTTCGGACTCAAAAGCACATAGAGGATGTTACATTCAGGGGCGCAACAACAAGGGGGGGGGGGGGGGGGCAAGGGTATTTTGCCCCCCCCCCCCCCCCCCCCTCAGAAACCTTGAAGAGGGGGCAAACGGGGGCAAAGAAAGTGCTGTGTAATCAATTTTTAGATGATAAAACAGCTTAAATAGCACCATTTTCCACCTTGAAATACAAATTTTCCTGGAGGATGACCTCCCGCTTCAATAGGGGGGGGATCGATGATTTCTTTATAAAAAGTTATATTGCCCTCCCCTTTTGGAAATTTAGTTGTTGCGCCCCTGGTTACATTCGGCACTTTTTTTTTTTTGCAACCGACGCAGGGCAAGGGGAAACGTTTACGCAGGTTTTTTTTTCCTCGTGTTCCCATCCCCGCAGAGCTGGACAGCAACTTGGTAGACGTGCCGAAGAGCCAGAAGTCGTCCGGCATCATCCGCCTGAGCGCGATACGGGAGATCATGGACCGGGGGAAGCACGCGCTGCTGGACATCACGCCCAACGCCGTCGACCGGCTGAACTACGCCCAGTTCTACCCCATCGTGATCTTCCTGCGGGCGGAGAGCAAGCACGTCATCAAGGAGCTGCGCGCCGGGCTGTCCAAGTGAGTCCCGGCTTTGAATATACACACATATACACTGTGCAGAAGTCGCCAGCCCAGGTTAAAATTTCTAATACGGTTTCGAGGTAGTTGGTTAATTCACCGCCGCAATCGCCACCATCTCTAGGGCATCGACTTGTGGTGGTCCCTAGTGGACAAGTGTCGAACTCTTCAAACACCCCTTCCCTCTACCATTGAACGACCTTGAGCTGCAGTGAATGATGGGCGGGGGGTGCGGGGAATGACAGCGGGCGACAGTGCTGCACTCTAACGTGCAAATAACAACCTAAGACGATACAGGGCGTTACGGCAGCGCCCTGCCGCGGTGTAAGTTCCCAAGCTGCTCATTCATACGCTCCTGAAAAACGTAGAGTAAATCCTATCCACTCGCGACTTCTATACAGTAATATATATTCAAAGGTCTCGGCGCAGCTCGCGAACGGCGCGGCCGTTGCTCCAGCTCGCTGTGGTGCGGTCGTCCAGGGGCCCCCACATGGCCGGTGCTACCGTTGCTACGGCAAACGGGGCCCGTGGGGTCTAGGGGGCCTGCGAAGGAAAGAAAAAAAACAACCTTAAAACAAAATAAAAGTAGACAATTTTAAATAAATCATAGAAAACAACTAAACAGCAAGGCCCAAATTTAGTTACCGATGAAATATCACACCAGAGTAATATTATTCGGAACATGCTGTTCGTGCAGAACGTGTCTGAATCTATGTACAACTGTGAGTAATGAAACCACCACCAATTGACGTGACACCATGTTGACAGTGCAGAGCACTTACACTCATTTATTTGCCATTATTCAAAATCAACTCACGTTGGCAATCAAAACACCGACTTAAAAGTAGTTTTAATGTGTTTTAAAAATAATTGTGAAATGGTTAAAAATATATAATTAAAACAATGCACATAAAGGAAATTTTTTTTTTTTATCTCTGATAGATAAAAGGAAGGGGGGGGGGGGGACATCATGACTTCTAGCAACGGGGCCCACAGAATGATGTGGGGGGCCTGGCGGTTGTGCTTAGCACCTCCCGTGATAACCCCTGCCTAGTCAGGGGTGCATCTTGTGTTACTGAGGGATGATAGACGCTCAATGTATATTCTCTGAATTGGCATGCACTCTTTCCATCGTGCGTAGGGCGACAATGAAATCTGAGCAGTAACCTTTATAGGTGGGGAAATGAAGTTAAAGATGTAATTGAGTGGCTTTCAAGCATGTGCACAGGATGTTTCATATCTTAACAATTATTTTGAAAAAGACACACATTTTTTTATCTTTTCATCCTAAAAAAAAAAATGTGGTTTAAGAAAGGAATACTGAAACAGGAATACTCATCCGGCCTCAGCACATTCTTAAGTGCTTCTCGGAAACGGTCGTCATTTGGATATTTTGAGCAGTTTTTAAATTGTGTGGTTTCTTCTTTTAGCTCTGCACACAGTATGTGCATGCAGATAGGCCCTTTCCTTTAACATGTTTCTCATATCAAAAAAAAAAAAAAAAAAAAAAACCCCTGCAGAATTTGAGCCGATGTAACCCAATATCCTCCTTTGGATTATGTTCCTGTCTCAAGGGACTTAATATTTTACTTATTTTAACACTATTTTAAAATATCAAATTTTATGTTTTTAAAGATCAAATGAATAAATTAAATTTTTTATTCAAACAAGCCTATTGTGGCCTGTCACTATTTTTTGTTATAAGTATGTAATGTGTTGTGTTTATATTCATTACGCATTGAAAATCATAAATACATTTTTCTATTTAATCAATTTTTTTTTAATTTGTATCATTCTATGAAGCATTACAAAATTACTTTTTTTGATATATTTTTTCATAAAAATTGCAAACTTTTTTAAACAGTTTTAATAGCTTTTTAATACCTATTTATTTGTTTGAAATAAGTGTGAACTCAGTCAGTATCTTTAAAGCTGGTTTGTGACTCAATGTATCTACTTTCTTGTGATAAATCTTTAATGTGGTTTGATCATGACTTAGGTTATGAATTGGTAGCAAAAACGGTTATTTTCAACATTTGGTTTCTTAAGATGACTGTGTTTTAATGTTACTTACTAATATATTTTTATTCTTTTGGAAAAGTGCATTCATGGACATATTTAGCTGGTGAGTCTATATGCTCAGTTTGTCTAAACTTTCTCTTACGAATTACATATGTGAATTTAATTATTGTGTCATTTTACTAATGTATGGATTATTTCCCTCTTAAAATGTGAATCACAATAAAATATCAAAGTTTTGATAAATCAAATATATAAACAGTAGACTTCCGATTATCCGGGTGCGGGTTATTTTGTTTGCAGGTTTTCTGGTTTGTGGGTTAACCGTGCCATATTTAACTTTTATAAACCATAAGACAGAAATAATTTTTGGCAGTAAGTTTTTTATTTTTTTGATATATTGATATGACAGAGCATTTGATGCTGTGATTCAAGATGAAAACAAATGCAGCCAAACATCATCAACTGTTTCCAGCCTATGGCTAGGTCAGCCAATTAAAATGCTTCCAGCTTCTTTGCACCATTCCTCATTCTTCACTTTATTCCACTCTTGTCCTCTCTCCTGCGCTCCTTTAACTTTTTGCTCTTCCCATCTCCTTGGTATTCTTTGGGTCTTCTTCCTGTGTACTTCAACACCGTCATGTTCCTAGGCAGCCCCTCTTTTCCCATTCCCTGTACGTGGCAATACCATCTAATTCTTGCTGTACCAATGATCTCATTCAAGTACTGCACTCCTGCACTTGCTTGCACTATCTCATTCCTGATCCTCTCGCCTAGTAACTGCCAACATACTCCTCATAAACTTCATTCATATTGCTCTGATCTTCCCAGCATCTCTCCTATTTACAGACCAAGTCTCTGCTCCATAAGTGACTATGGGTACATAGTAGGTATTATACAACACTCGTTTGCACTTGTAATGGCACCTCCCCTCTTCCAAACAAAATCTCTCACACACCTGTAGAATTTGTTGTCCTCGCACTTACAGTTTCCTCCTTGTTTTTTCCCCCTCCTTCCAATACACTTCCTAGATACTTGAAGGTTTCTACCATTTTTAACTCAACACCATCTAATTCAATGCATTATTGTTCCTTGTCATGCCCATCACTTCACTCTTTTTTTAGTGCTGAATCACGTACCACATTTCCCTCACTTCCTCACTCCATGCCTTTAACTGCTCTTGCACTACATCTTCCTCTTCTCCCCAAATCATCAAATCAATCAGCAAATAGCACCTTTCCTTCTATTATCTTATTTCCACTCTCTTCATTATTCTCTCCATCACTGTAATAAATAACAGACAATGCACTACCCTGCTTCACTCCGTTGGCTTGTTTAAACCACTTCGTCATCCCTCTTCCAGTTCTCACACTGCTACTGTTTCCCTTATGCGTACTCTTCACTCCACTCTCAACTCACTATTTCTTAATCCCAGCTTCTTCCGTAGCCTGCGAAACACACTTGTCTATTTCACACTGTGTATGCCTTCTCCACATCCAAGAATAACATTACTAGAAACTTTGAAACTGTTGGAGCAAATTATAAACTCACCCCTGTAAAATGTGCACGCTTGTGTTCCACGTGCCCTTATGAACAGCACTCAGGTTGGCACTGACACGGCACGGCTTTACCGTGTCTTATATGAGCGATGGCTGGCCTGTGTAGTTTCAAGGCAGCAGTCACAACGCAGCAGTACTTTTTTTGGCTGTCGTAATCTTTAGACAGTAATGTCTGATAATAAATGGAAATGAGTTGTACTTGACACTCAACAAAAAATAATAATTATCTACCAGCTGGACGTGAAATACGGCTGTGTTTTAGTGATATGTACTCGAAATTTTTCTGTAAATTACGTGTTACAGTTTAGTACCCATTACCTACAGTGTTAGTTCAGATAGTTTGGATAAAAGAATTTTAACTAAACAGTTAATTGCTTTAACCGTGTTTTTCGCTTATCCGCGGACCTCTTGCCATCAGGAAGCCACTGTATATTTGTTGTAATTTTTTTAGACAAGTAGTGTTAGTCACGTAAAAGAAACGATAACGGTGGAAACTGTGTGCTGGAGAAAATGTGCATTACCTGTTTTGTACAATGACCAATAGTTACAATTTTTTTTTAATGTGATGAAGTAACAAATAAACAGTCTTTTGAAAATAGCTTTTACAGAAAAATTAAAAAATAACCTTATACAAAATATCATTTTTGAGTATTCCAGTGAGGATACATCGGCTTCCAAACATTGTCCGCTTAGAATATTTCTTGCTGAAATATTATTTACGTGGGCCGTACGACCACAGACCCTGATTGCAGGTAGCTGGCGCTCTGGGCAGATGAATATTTAGCCGGTTATCCCGTCCCGAACATCGTGAACATCGTAAAATTCCACAAATTCAAGCGTATTAGTTCCCCCCAAACATCATGAACATCGTAAAATTCCACAAATTCAAGCTTATTAGTTCCCCCCAAACATCATGAACATTGTAAAATTCCACAAATTCAAGCTTATTAGTTCCCCCCAAACATCATGAACATTGTAAAATTCCACAAATTCAAGCTTATTAGTTCCCCCCAAACATCATGAACATTGTAAAATTCCACAAATTCAAGCGTATCAGTTCCCCCCAAACATCATGAACATCGTAAAATTCCACAAATTCAAGCGTATTAGTTCCCCCCCCCCCCCCCAAACATCATGAACATCGTAAAATTCCACAAATTCAAGCGTATTAGTTCCCCCCAAACACCGTGAACATCGTAAAAATTCCACAAATTCAAGCGTTTTAGTTCCCCCCGAACATCATGAACATTGTAAAATTCCACAAATTCAAGCGTATTAGTTCCCCCCAAACATCATGAACATTGTAAAATTCCACAAATTCAAGCGTATTAGTTCCCTCCAAACATCGTGAACATCGTAAAAATTCCACAAATTCAAGCGTATTAGTTCCCCCCAAACATAGTGAACATCGTAAAATTCCACAAATTCGACCGTATTAGCAGTGACGTAGCTAAGGTGACTGGCGCCACTGGCCAGAATTGAAAATGGCGCCCCCTCTTGGTTTAAGAAACCGTCCCGGTGGCGCCCCCTCCTGCTCCGGCGCCCCTGGCGGGGGCCATCCATGCCACCCGCTTGCTACGCCACTGCGTGTTGGTTGCCGGTCGAGACAGGATGGGCAGGCGGGAGGGAGGCGCCTCAGGGTCGTGATGTTCTCCCCCGCAGGGCGGCCCATAAGAGCAGCAAGAAGCTGCTGGAGCAGTGCGGCAAGCTGGAGAAGGTGTGGAGCCACACGTTCAGTTGCAGCGTGACGCTCACCAGCCCCGACGCGTGGTACCGCAAGGTGCGCGAGCTCATCGACAAGCACCAGGGCGGGCCCCTCTGGATGAGCGAGAGCAAGGTGAGCGCGACGTCTTGTTCCAGTCCGTGCTCTCTCTCTCGGGCGAAACTCGTGCCTTGAGACGAGGATGTTTGAACGTAGTTATGCAAAAAGGAACCAACCCACAATTCCGTTAAATATTTTATTTGAAAATAAATTCAAATGGTGCAAGGTCGATCGTACCGTTGTTGCTATTATTATATCAGTATTTATACCAGACCATTAAAATTATACCCACATTATGTTATCAATACGAGAATTACAATTTGTAATTAACTTCAACTTCAAAATACTCAGAATAGGTTTCATGTGGGTTGGTTCCTTTTTGCATAACTACGTCCATTTATGGTTTCACTTTCAGGAAAATTTTCGTTTTTTTAAAACAGGAGTTTTCAGTGTTATTGGTTTTATTTTTTTCATGATATCTGTTCATTAAAAAAACGTTAACATATTACTGGAAAAAAAAATACACTTAAAAATTTGCATTACAATATTTCTTCAGAACATTGTCATTGTGACACGATTCATGATGCACTTTTACAGTACAGAAATTCCAAAAAAAAAAGAATGTCCCAGTTTTACTGGTATATTTTAACAGTTTAATTTAGACTTTTTTGCGACAAATCATACATCAAATTGAAGTAAAATTTACTTAGCTTTTTTTTTTTTTTTTTTTTTACGAATGCCAAATATCTGCACCTTGTGTTATTGGGAGCACACATCCAATCGAAAGTCCAGTTCTTCCCGCACTTTGGTTTGGCACGTCCGGAGTCGGAGTAATGGAAGCAATGGGCTATTCAGTTCTGTGTCTGAACTCCGGAATATCATTAGGTAGCGGTGGAATGTAGACACAATCTTTTATAAAGCCCCAAAGGAAAACACATGGCATTACGTCAGGTGAATGTGGATGTCATTGAAAAAGGTCCCTGTTGTCTCGACCATTACGACATTCCAACAGTGAGGGACTTCGACGTTTGACCACTCTTGTACGAAAATATTCCACTGGGGAGGGGCTTCATCCTGTTGCCGAATAAATTTTACAGGTTCACCTTCTACTAATTGGGGAAGAGAGTCATTCTTTCATGCTGCAAGCAAGAAAAACAACAAAGCAGTATTCACGCATGCGCTTATCTAAAACTGTTTGAGTTACTGTTTAATTGTGGCCTCGAATCAACACAGTACAATGCTTACAGTCGATACTATTAAATTTTATAACTGGGACATTCTTTAATAGACATACTGTATAATGATTTGTAATAAGCATGTCTAACTTTTCGGAACAAATAAAATAAATCTGTTAAGTATTTTTTTGTTTGAAAACTATATACTAACATCGTAACGTAATATTACAAGTAGTGTTTTACCTGTATGTATATTTTTATTTAATAGATAGATTTGTTTATATTAATTCACCATTTGCACCATGAATGACATTATCATCATGATTGTATTCCATCTCTGTTAATGATGAAAAGATTACCATTAACCGTCATATTATTATGATTAGTATTACCAAATTGATTTAATATTGGAAAATTTAAAATAGTTAAAAAAAAATTTTATGCATTTTCTTTTTTGTATTTATTATTTTTATTAAGTAAATCCCAATAACATACAAGTTTTAGCAACTTAACAATAAAACACGTTTCTAATCATTGCGTGTATTGAAAGGTAATTTGGTGGTTATAACTTCTGCAATAAATATTTCAGTACAGTAGAATGGTGGTTGAAATTATATTCTGATGCTATATGATAAGATTTCACGTTAGCACCAATCCACTCATTTTCAAAGTTCCCCAATATACATTAATTGATGTGTTATGCATGATGTATGTTGGTTGTGGCTAGTAAGGTGTCTGTTGATGGTTAACAGTATTTATTTTATGAATTGGGTGATGGACTGTTTAAGATATAATGGTCATTTGGGGATTTATGTTTAACGTTGATTGCCGTGAAATAAAAACATGTTTTTTCGTGAGTATGGATGGGCCGGGTGAACCATCGAACTCTCAAATACCATTTAATCTATAGTAATTTAAAGAGTAGAGATTTGTGGAAGATTTGAGGATAAATATTGGAGAAAATATAAATTCAAAAATTTAATACTGGCAGCTCTGAAGTTAACTTTGTTGGTAATTTTCTTTGTATCTATCCCATTATTCGGTACTGTTCCCCAAGATATCATAATTCTGTAAATAAAATTACAATTTGTATTCATTGGGGAAATTAGTTCATGAAACAAACTTTTTTTATGGTTTAAATTTTTTGATATTATAGTTAATATTTTTAATTTGTTGTATTATATTATTTTATTTTTGGCCCTTGAAAACTAGAATTAGATTTGAATGGCAGACTCATGGTACTCTTTGTGTTTGAAATTCAAAATTTATTTGAGAAATTGGGAATTGACCCATGACTAGTTATAATATAATTGTGATAAATTATTCACATTTGTAGTATGCAATCTATCTGTATGTTTGTAACCACTATAGTTTTAAATATTATTTAAAAGCTAGTCATTGACCTTGCAACAAACAAAGAAACTTATTTAAGCAAACTTTTTCCTGACTTTTTTCTAATGTTACATTACTTGCTTGACTTTCAGTGTGGAGATAATTAAATACATAGCTCAGTGTCAAATATCATCATTGGTCAAACTGTCTACAAACCATGGAAATCACGCAATATTAAAAAAAAATTAATATCTAATGGTAATGGGTGGTGTTTTAAGCTTTGCTGTCATATCCTTTTTACTTTTTACAAACCCTGCTTGAATGCAACCCAAATGAACATTCTGTCTTAAATGCTTTAGTGTGTATTACATATTAGTGCTGTTACGAAACCTATCTGCTTAGATTTACTGACAGTTACAGCGGTGTGGTTGTGAAATAAATAAACAGATTGAGTTCAAACTGGCCGAATTTTTTTTACTAAATGGTCATGTGACCTGATTTTCATTATAAAAACAAGATGCACTTACTATATTCGACATTATGTATCAAGTGTGGTAAGTTTTAAAACCTTAAAAATTATAGGTTCTAAATAGAAACGGGAAGGCAAAATATCCATTTTTTTTTAATGTTATCGGTAAAATTACTGACAATATTTTCCTGGTGTTTTACTTGTAAACTATTTGTAGTTGTGGTAAATTTTTTTGTTGATTACCTACATCTGTGCTGAATAATTGTATATTTGGAAACTGATATTTTATAAAAAAAATTTTAGGAGTTCAGTTTTATTATTGCACGTTTGCATTCGTGCAAGTGAACGCAAGCAAATAAAGTTAAACCAAAAATATATTCGGAAAACAGTAAGTCGACCAGTTCGAACGCAGCCTCGGACGGGGGTTGTTCTTCCTCCCCTGGTGGTTTGGTGGTAGTTAGAGGCGTATCGTGAAGGGGGGGTTGCGTTGCATATTTGAATATATATACTGTATAGAAGTCACTAGTGGATAGGATTTACTCTACGTTTTTCAGAAGCGTATGATGAGCAGCTTGGGAACTTCACCGCTGCAGTGCGCTGCCGTAACGCCCTGTATCGTCTTAGTTGTTATTTACACGTTAGAGAGCAGCATTGTCGCCCGCTGTCATACCCCGCATCCCCCACCTATCATTCACTGCAGCTCAAGTTCGTTCAATGGGAGGGGGAAGGGGTGTTTGAAGAGTTCGACACTTGTCTGCTAGGGACCACCACAAGTCGATGCCATAGAGATGGTGGCGATTGCGGCGGTGAATTAACCAACTACCTCAAAACCGTATTAGAAATTTGAACCTGGGCTGGCGACTTCTATACAGTATATATATTCAAAGGTTGAGTGGAAGGGGTTCTGACGGGGCGGGCACCGCTTCCCTTCTTGGTTTCTCTGTAGCGCGTGGACTTCTTCTCGGACATGTACCTCCTGCCCCTGAACCTGGGGCCTTCCCCCGGCCACCTCCCGCACCCCCGGTACCACACTCTCCCGCTGCCCGCCAGCCGCTACGAGGTTCTTGTCGAGCCCCGCCACCTGAACAACAACTACCCCTACCTGCCCGTCATCACCGAGCAGAACTTTGGCTTCATCTGAGCCCGTTGCACGGTGGCTCGTCCCGAGTGCCTCTAGAGAATGATCACCAGACAGCTAGAGATTTTTAAAAGCCAAAAAACCTGACCTGATGTTATCGTCACACCCAGTGGCGTAGCCAGGATTTGTGTATTGGGGGTGTTGAAAAGCATGAACCCCCCTCCACCCCCCCACCGTATTAAAGCGGGGGGGTGTTTCCGGGGGTCCTCCCCTGGGAAAATTTGGATTTTAAGGTGTAAAATAGTGCTATTTTAGCAGTTTTCGGTACTTAAATTTAAATATTGTAATGGTAAAATTTTGTATTAATTTTAATATGAAATTTGTTTCAGTAATGAATAAGAAATTAATTAAAGATTTGGTGCTAAGGGGGGGTTTAACCCCTAAAACCCCTCCCCTGGCTACGCCCCTGGTCACACCGGTCTTACACGGGATCTTGGAATTTTTTTTTTTTCATCTTTTTCTTATGATTACAAGTTTCTAAGCATTTATCCAAATTTTGGGCACGTCAGGGCATGAATAATTTCTTCCCAAACCTTTTTTTTACCCTGTTGCAACCACATATTTACTAGCAGGCTCTAGACTGTAAGCGCCGCGAGGAATTAACTTATTGTTTCACGTGGGCGACCACAAATTATTATCATGATAACCACGCCAGTTCACGAGTGTTGACTTTTTCAACAGGTAGCTACAACAAGTAGCCAAAGCTAAGTCATGTGCCATGTCCAAAAAATTTTAGCTCGGAAGCTTTAGGTATCAAAATATTTTAAATTTCTGGATGACAGAAGATGTGTCCGAAATATATCTTGTTGGTGTTTAAAATTTACGTTATCGAATTTACCTCTTATGATTAAAACAAGTTTTTTGCTTTAATTTTTTTTTATCATTATATAAATTTTTGGCAAAATAAACCTTTAATGCTTAAAATTTACGGAATGAAAGTGAGGATTTTTTCTAATACCACATTATAATATATATTAAAATTAATTCCTGGAGTTTAATTCGAGTGACACACCCTTTTCGCACCCTCGCGCCTGAGTTACTGGCCTGGAGCTGTCCGGTGTTGGTCTCTAGCGTTTCCTTGCTTGCACTCCCGAATGTCCACGCTTCCTTAACCCCGTGTGTGTCCTGCTCGCTTGCCCTCGCAGCATGCGTAGCTGTTGATTCAGGCTAGAGCATGGCTGGCTGGTGGAAGCTTATTATCGAGTACCTACACCAGCTGACTTTCAGGCTCGTGTGTATTTAATGCCGAAGTCGAAAGTTCCATTTCGGAACACTGGATTGGCTCATCTATTTGTGAGCTCTAAATTCCTGCCAACGTTGAGATGCGTCATAGACTTGAGCCCTTCTGCGTAACTTTGTGACCGAAACCTGTGATGCCTTTACCTTAACGTTAAAAATTAAACATAATTTGCAGTAAAAAAATGAATACAAGATGATGATTGTTATTTTTATTATTCAAAATCTTGTGTTTTCATTAAAATAAGATTGCTCTCTGTATTTGTTGCTGTGCGGTTCGAACTCGTAATGTTTTTAGAATTTTTTTTCTTTTTTTTTTCTTCCAATTTTTGTACAGCAAGAAAAATTACATAACTCAAAATAGTGTAATTTTGTTCAGTTCTAATTCACTTCATGTTAACTGTGTTATGATTTTTTTGTACTAATTAATTGTGTCTGTAGTTCAAACAGGCATTAAAAATTAACTCTTGGCATGGTTTTAATATTACATATATATTTTCAGAAGACACAATTGCTTTAGTTTTGAGGTACTTGGTAATAAGATTTTACATTGTACAGTAGGTGCCATTCTTTGCTTGTTAATTATTAAGATAAATACATAGTGTTTTATTACTTTATTAGTGCATTTTGCATGTCGTTAATGTTTGTGGGGAAAGATTTATTGTACTTAAGGTATAGTGCATGTAAACTGGTAATTTTTAGTTTTTAGGGCGGTTAATTTTTAAATCAATTAAAACAAAATTGGCTACTCTTCAAAATTCATTTCAGTTAATAAATAAGTTAAATTTTTTTTTGTTTGGTCAATTTGAAAATGATGTTTGGTTAGTTGCCACATTCCAAAGAGAAGTTTTGTTTCATAACTAAAATATTTAGTACCAATTATTCATTTACTTTTATTTGTAGCATTGATAGTGAAACAATTTACGCTGAACGGAGATGTTAAACATCATTCTGTACATTAAAATGTGATTTGTCCAGGTAATGTTAGGATGTTAATTATAATTTTCTATTTAGAATGTAGAAGTATCCTAATTCAGCGTATTATTTAAAAGTTTCTAGCAGTCATAACTTTAATTTTTTGGGTTTAGTTATTGACTTCATAACAGAATTATCAAATGCAACCTAGCCATGTTATTTTCAATGTCTCAGTCTCTTTATTTACCTACTTCAAAAAAAAAGGAGGTGGTCATTTCGTCCTGCATGTATCTCATTTTTGTTGATGTTCCCATAACTTTTTATTAGGACAACCTATTTGACTCTTATTTTTTTTTATTTGATAGGTTATGCCTTCTGGATTGGTCCCATATAAATTAGATCTAATGGAAACCTTCCAAGCTATAGAACGTAACTCTTCAGCGGACGACAGCAAATCGCTCATGATTAATGCAGTTGTAGTAATAAACTATACAACATTTAACATTTTCTTGTGCTCAGTTTCTATTAAAACATGTTAACAGCGGATGCTTATTACTAAACTAAATAAAACAAATTTTCTTTGGCTCTCATTATAATATATAAACTTAACAGAACCCAATATAATGCCTAAAATCAAATAATTCATATTAATATTTCTTAAACATAAATATAAAAAATATATAATTTTATAATTTAATCCTTGAATATCTTTCTGTCTAAAACACTATTAATAGTACTTGAGATCTTAAGTTGTTTCCAGATTTTAATGCCGAAATTTCATGATAATTATTTTAAACACCGAAGCAACACCTCTGTGTCTCTTTTGATTTCGAGTATCCTAATCTTTCTATGAGCTGAAATAAATATCACGATATGTTGTATGTTATGATATAAGTTGAATTTTAGTACATTTGAAAACACTACAAGGTAGTTTAAAACATTTTTGTGTTGGAACTTTAATTACTTGCATTGTTTCAACGTTTTAGTTGATGATTCGACAAATGATGATTTCTGAGATCAAGCTATATATTTAATTAATCCCCTCACTCAGATTGGCCAAACTATTTAATTTAATTGGAGAATATATTATGTTTTACATTTCAATTTTTTCGGTTGACTTCTGGATCATAAATTCACCAAGGAAAACCATTTCATAATGATAATTTTGTAACTATTATTAAGACAATTGTAATTAGTTGTATAGAAGCAACAGGAATTTAAATGGTTCTAAATGTTATTTTGAGTTTAGTGGTTAGTGTTAAGGAAACCCAAATTAATTGAATTTTAATGTGTTAAAATTTAGGATGGTAAAAATAGTCAGTAAATGGCAATGACAAAATTTTATTTGAATTCTTTAGCCAGGGGTGCCCACAAGGGGGAGGTAACGACGCAGACTGCGTCATTAAAATTTCGGGGGGGGGGGGGGGGGGGGGGCTAAAAGATGAGAAAAATGTATATATTATTTACATAATTATAGCTTCTAATGTGAAAATACATTTCTGGTGCTTTGATAATTGAAAGGGATCTTGTAAATCAAATTGGCAACCCCGCACTTTCCTCAACAAAGCAGTTATATGTCGGTTCAGGATGGAAATATTACCTGATATGACCAAAAATATTATTAAAAAATCAGTTTAAATTAATGCAAAATGTGATAAAATATAATACTAAAAAAGTATAATATTATAAAATAATTGAGTAAATAATTGAGAAAATAGCATAAAAAATTTTGAGGAGGGGGGGCGGTGGGCATCATTAGGTTAGGGGGGGTGATTCATAGTGTTTGGGGGGGGTGGGCACCTCTGGTTTAGCTGTGGCTCACAAGTAATGCACAATTTAGTAATGAATAATTTATTTTTCATAGCATCCTTTAACGACTAGTGTGTTTTTTTTTTTTTTTATGTTTTCAGTATCCATTACAGTGCTAACATACTAAATTATATATTTTAAATTTACGTTTTTTAATGAATCAATGTGATTTTTTAAAGCGAAAATAAAATATTCATTAAATTTTTTGATTTTTTATTATTTTAATTTATTTGTTGATTCATTTCAAATTTAAAATAAATAAATATGTACTTTTTTACAATCAAGTTTTCCTTACGTACCTATTTAAAGATATATTTTCCAGATGTGGTTCATTTATGTCTTTTTTTTTTTTTTTTTTTTTTTTTGCAAATTATGCATAACCATCATTATATTTAACGTGGAAAAAAAATTACATTACATTTCCCAGATGGCCATTGGTAATTAATTATCTTACTTTTTGGGACACACTAATAATAAAATCTGTGCATGCCTATGTATGTTCTAGTGATCTGTTGCTTCTTTATACTATTATTTCAACTTTATTGAATTGAAAAAAAATTTTTTTTGTGTTTTTACATTCTTTTAAGTTCATGTGTTGTGGCAGTAACAGTTTTATTCTTCTGCATTCATCTGTGTTTGGCAAGAGAGATAGAATGTGTGTGTGTGTGTGTGATTTTGAAAAGATTTGTTTTAATTGAACTTACTACAGTTATTTTTGTTCGTTATTATTTGTTTGTTTGTTGTTGACTTAAACAAAATTGTTTTGTGTTTTTTGTGAAAACTGTGCATGTACGAGTTTTTGTTTTGTCTGCTATGATAGTTTAGAGGACCTGAATATTTTTGAACCTCAATTGAAAGTATTTTTGCGTGGATTCTTTTATATTTATTTTCAATTCAGCAAAAGATTAAGTTTCTTGTAAAGATAAAATTAAAAAAATTACCCAAATTACCTAAAAGTAGAAATAAATTCAAATTTTATAATTTATGAAAACTTTGACATATTGATCTACTAAAATAAAGTAGTGTTTGCTACATGATATTTTTATGACTACCAAAACAATGACCACTAGATGCCTGTATTTCAGTGTAATCCTGCACAATCAAGAGGTTAATTTTGATCGTAAACACTAAGGAAATCTACTCATGAGCCTAAGTGCAGAATTTTATTTCAGGGGGGTGGGGGGGGGGGGGGGGAATACCAATTTTACCTGCTGTTTGCTTTCAAATTCTTTCCATTTGTTGGCAGAAATGATAGAAATTTTTAGGATTTGGGATTTTTAGGATTTTTTCTGCTTATGCCTTTGCTCATATGGCAAAGCAATTTGAGTATGACTTGTTGATCTATAAACACTGCGATGGCATCCTCACCTAAAGCTTTTCACACACAACACAAAACCACAAAACCCTGTCCTTAACCCTTTTCACAAGCTTAATTATGTGTCACAAGAGAAAAGAATGTTGTTCAGGTGTGTAGCTTTCTCATTTACAGACTATTTGTACCCTAACCAGTAAGAATATGATAATTATTTTTAAGATTGTGCTTGTCTTTTTTTTTTTGTATCATTGAAGCACGTGATTAGTACTTTTTGGTTCCAGTCATATTCAGTTTTGTAATTTGTAACCCTCTCTGCTGTTGAAAAGACAGTACTGAAGAGAAAAACTAAATTCCACATAGGGAAATATACTCTCTTGCATCCTATCAGGATGGAACCAGGACTAGTGTAATATTCTTAAGCAAGCAGTTGTGCTAAACACACAATCAGACAGGCCTGTTTCTTTGTGTTTTGTTTGTTCAAACTTGTATTCTACATTGTGTGAGCTTGCCAGCTGTGGAAAATTTTAATTATTCGTGGTACCTAATGCTTGGGATTTTTTTTTAATGCCGATAAACCACCAAATGGCCATTGCAGTAGTAGCAACCATGTAATTCTATAACCAAATTATTCAGTTTCCCTTCCTTATTGGCTACTTTATTCTTGCATGAGAGGAATAAAACATCAGCATTTCTTTCATTGTCATAAAATAACTGATATTACGATCATGACCTGTTTAGTTCAGTCGTAAACTAGTAATTAGTACCTCCAAGAGCATGGCTTTTTATTTTTGAAGTGTGCATTTTTATTATGTAGGGGGTCTGTTCAAGAAAGCTTAAAATACAACATGAGAACCTACATGCTTTAGTATAGATTGGTAATGATTGTAAAATTATAAAGATAAACTGCCAGGCTCCCACAGACCCTGGGCTTTTAAAAGTGACTAGTGTATAAATAAGTATGTAGGTGAATTTGCTTGCTAGACATCTGTTTGCCAGCGAGGAAGGAGCTACCAGCCTAATGTTTTGTGATGCTAACACGTATGTACTGTACCAATCTCGTGCTTGGGTGTGTGTGTACTTGTACGCCTGCATGGTCACGTGACGCGCTTTTTTTCACGCCGTGTGTGTGTGTCTCTCTCTCTCTCTTTCCCGCCCCCCTGCCCCACCCCAGCCGGACGAGTCTCTCTCGGACGACTTCCTGTTCCCGATGACCTCGCGCCTCTCCTACGCCTCCTCCCCCGAGTCGGACCTGGATCTCTCCCCGGAGCCCCGCGCCCCGGCCCCCCCTCCCGCGGGCGGCGCCGGCCGGCTGGTGAAGAGCTCCAGCGACCCCAGCATCGCCACCCAGGAGGACGCCGGGCCGGGCTACCACGCGCCGCCGCCCTACTCCTCCGCCAGCCACCCCTACAAGCAGGTACGCCACCCGCTCTCGCCCGAGCATTCATCCGTGGGGACACCTGCATTTCGCGAATACGTTTCGTGTCGAGGCATTTATTCTATAAGAGTCGTGGCAAATTGTGAGGGTGCAGCAGTAGGTACGGTGACAAACATTCTCATCGGCCCCCGTCAAGAGCGGGACGACACCTCTCCGCCGACCTCGGCCGACGACCACAGGAGGAAAGCTACAGTGTTTTGTGAAATACCTTGACACGAAATGTATTCGCGAAACGCAGGTGTCCCTATTCATCCGTAACATGGGACCGCACGACTAACTGCAGTCATTCCGGGGTCAGTGGCCGACCTAAGGTACGGGCGATATTGGCTTCTTCCCCCCCACACTTATCCTCCTTGAAGATAAAAGTACAGTACACTCCCGATTATCCGCGAAATTAAGTGGCAGGGCCCACCGCGGATGGTGAAAATCGCGGACGATCCGCAAAAGAACCGAAAATGGGAAACAAAAGAAAAGGAAACGTTAATTTCAAAGAAACCAATTCGACTAGAAACAAATCGCAACAGAGACAAAAATAGAGGAACGCATGCCAGCCTACACTGCGTGAGTTCCGAGAAGGCCTGTGGCTTTTTACTGTATACACTGCACACAATACACTCGTCAGGAGAGTTCAAATTTGCTCACTTTTAATAAAATACAGATTTACACATGTGCTGTATTTTTTTTCGTAGCATGCGCAGATAATAGGGATTTTACTGTAACTGGACTGATAAAACATAAAAAAATTATCTACTTCAGACCACACCTGACCTTTGTAGTTGGGTCTATTTTTTTTTTTGTACATCACAGTTTTGATGACCTTTCAAGACATCGAAAATGCTTTGGAAAAAAAAAGGCAGAGAAATTTTGTACTCCCCATTTAACTACGAGGTATCCATACCCCGTTCGAAACTCTCCGTAGAAATCGAGGCTGCGTTAGTCTCCGTTCTGGGTCTATGACTCGAAGCATTCATCCAACTTCATTAACTGCTATCCTTGTGTAAAGTAAATCATTCATCCATATCCATTCGTGACGTACAGGATACACAACTATGTATACGGCCTGCCATAATTTTTTCCGTGCTACAAGATGTTATCATGCACTCTAGTTATTGTGAACATTTTTAAATCTCTGATACAAATTGTGTTTTTTTTCTTTCAAGAAGGCACTAATCTATGAACCTATTTGTCATACATAATACGTAGTCAGGTTAAACGGGTGTAAACATGGGTATGATTAAGTGGTAAAATCAATTCCTCTGTCTTCAGATTAGCTGGATTGTAATAAATTTCAATGTGTATATCTCGCAAGACATTTCAAAAGAGATAGAGAATATCCATACTCATTAAACTGAAAAGACCATTACAATAGTGGGAATTGGATAGATGGATGGATGGATGGATGGATGGATTAGGCTAATGTCTCATCCGTACTGAGGTCCAATCCTAGTACTGGTGATAGCAGAATAAGCAGGTTCAGAGAACTGGTACCCAGGGGTTGCGATTTCAATGCCTCTGTTGTGACCTATGAGATGATAATGGATCAATGACAGAAATAATTGATGGATAAAATGAGAGTACCCTGATAAAATCCACTGCTTAACTGCAACAGTGAGTAACATGTAGTAGACTCAAAAAGCAAATTCCAACACAGTTAGCTTTTATTTAAAATATTTTCAATGAAAATAACATATTTCTTCGCAGTAAAATTTTATGACACTTCTAATCAAAATGCAGGAAATAGATCAAAAGTCATGTAGAAGAAAACTTATGATATCTATGAGTATAAACAATTGAATTTTATGAAAATGTCCTCTAATTATTCAAATTTTATTAAAGCATCTTAGGCCCTGAATGTAAGTGTGATTATGGGTTACATATTATTCCAATTTGTTGATTGTAACTTAACACCGTTGTAATGATGGGGTTAAAAGAAAATGAAAAAAAAAATCTCTAATTAATTGAATAATCACAAATGTTTGGTAAGGGTTCTGAACAGGCATTGAATGGGGATGTTCCCTGCCTTTTCATTGTAAAAACCAGAAAAATTTTACTGTGTAAAAATCTACATTTTCATTAAAAATATCGGGAAAAAAATGTAATTGTCCTGGAATCATCTTTTTGACTAAACTTGGAACATTCCGTCATATTTTCCAGTTGTGAAAAATTTGGGTGTGTATTTGCCGAGAAGCAAAACCTAATTCCCTATATGGATGGCGACTCCATTTACCATGGCTCCAGGTTACCTCAAGTAGATACCCTAATTTTCTTCACCAGTGCAGTATGCCACGGCTGTGCCATATACCATTGCTTCTTGACTTAAACTCTTTTCCCCCTGACTGCTAAAATTTAAGTAGTATCAGTATCTTTGTGAGTGATTTTTACTTCAATTCTTCATTCACTGTGTATTAATGGCATTTGTATTAGTACAAGCTCCCATAATAAAGTAAAAGTGATAGCTGATTTTAAGGGCCATCGGGGAAAACAGGGATGGGGGAGGTAGTTTCTGGTTGAGTTTCAATTTTATTTTTTTTCCGTGAGCGTACCCTGATAGTAATTCGAAATTACAAGTGTATTGCTGATAGAATACTTTGGTAAACCTACAAGTATGGCAGTACACACAGTTATGGCCACTTTAACGTTTACATTTTTATGGATTGGGGAGGAGGCTTGGTTTCTCTCGATGGTATCTGCTGATATTACTGTTAATGGTGTTTAAATCACACATGAAGGATAGTTGTTTCTTAACGCTGGATAGTGGATATGTAATGTATAGAGACCCGGAATTTTCGCGGATTCTTCTGGCCTCAGGATAGAATTCAAAGTTACAGGTGTGCTCGACCCCATGTTTACTTTCCCTTTTGGTTGATTTCTTAGCGAGAACATTTTTTATCCTTGTTATTCGGCACTACCCGTATCCGCTCACTTCTCTCCCAGCTGGGCATCGTTGGCTCACGGTCGTGGACAGGCGGTGTCCACAAACAACTGCGGGGCCGATCACGAACACGGTGCGAGAGCGTGGAGGCTTGCATATTCTAGCTTGCGACTGAACGAATCCGCGTAAATTTCACGGGTCTCTGGTGATGTGAGACGGGGCTCGTTGCAATGCTTGGTGACTGTGGTCGGTTGCAGAGCTACGAGCCGCACAACGGGCTGTCGCTGCCCTCGGAGCGCCAGCACCAGCACCAGCACTCTCACGGCTACGGCTACGGTTACGGTTACGGACACGGGCCGGGCAAGCGGCACTCGCAGGGTGGCGACGGCAAGTACGGCTTCTCCCCGCCCGCCTCCTCCTCCTCCGCGCTGGACCTCGACTACCCCTCCCCCCCGCACTACCCCTCCTCCCCGCCGCGGCTGGCCAACGGCGGTGGCGGGGGGGGCGCCGCCCCCCGCTCCCCGCTGGCGCACTCCCCTCCCCCCCCGGAGCTGCCCCCGCGGGTGGACCGCGCCAGCAAGCCGTCGCGGGGGCCGTCGGGCCAGTCCGCCGCGGAGCGCCTGCTCGGCAAGGGCGAGGGGGGGACCGGGCGACCCTGACGGCTGCCTGGACCCGCCCAACTACATCAACGCCGGCCTGCACCACCGCGGGCCGGGCGGCTCGTCCCTCGAGAGGCACAACATGAAGGCCGTGAGTCCCTCCCTCCTGGTGCGCTGCGGACCTTCTGTGGGCGTGCCGAAACATTTTTAAACTTGATCTATTTAATATAAATTTATAACATAACCACAACAGATACAAATTACTAGAGACGTGCAAAAATTCGCGGTTTCGATGGCCTTCGGGATGGACTGTACACGCCACTGTACACTTCGGGGGAAAAAAAAAACCGCAAGTTTGTCGGCTGCCGACTTGTAAGTCGTCTCAGCTGGTTTGTCTGTGATTCAATCCTTCTTTGGTTGAGGGTTTATAACTGATTGAGATTCGTCCCGATGAGCAGTAAGCCGATAGAAAAATTATCTAAGAGGTATATGTGTTTGAATTCTAGCCTATCACCGAATGAATCCGCGAATTTCGCAGGTCTCTACATATTACAAAGGCTCTAAAATTTAAAAACTCAGTAAATGTATAACTATATATATAATACATAATGTGAATACAAATAACAATGTGTAAAAAAATGGCATAAAATTAGGTAAGTGTTATTAGGGACAAGATTATATATGGTGAATTGCAATAAAACTGTAATAACACCGAAAAGCGTGTCAATATACACCTGACAACAACAAAATGCAAGTTAAATCACTATAGAGCACCGTGAAATTAACAGCATTTATAAATTAAAAATTAAATCGAATGACAAACACCTATGTAGTCTTTTGGATATAGTAAATTCAGTAAGTGTAATTTATTTAGCAGGGAATTACAATTAATAATATGTACTAAAAAGATGGTAACAAATTTTGATTTGTTTTTATTTTGCAACTGTTATTATTAACTTATTTTTAACTTTTATGACGTTACATTTTCCAAACACACAAATACTTGACATGCCGATTAAAAATTATCATATTGTAAACGTGCAATATTAAATTAAGTGCCATATTTTTTTCAATAGTATGCTACACTTACGAATTATCAGAATTGAAAATAAAATAAAAATAAATAAATAACACCGAAATGTGTTGTTTTTAGAAAATGACGTCAGCCTGAAAATTAAAAGCGTGTAATCTTGTGCCTGGTCATCAGTAGTGTTTGTTGTGAAAGTGGAGAGAGAGGAGAGAGACGGGTGGGGGGCAATGTCCTGAGTGGTACCCCCGATCCCGTCCGCAGAGCAGCTACGACAGCGTGTCGTCGTACGACTCGTACAACAACCGGCTGGGGCCCAACGCCCACGACGACCTCAAGTGCAACAGCAACGGGAACGGGGGGGCGCCCACGTCGCCGCGGAACCACGACCCCTACAGGTTCACCCGCTCCACGGCGCAGCCCATCAAGGCCGGCAGCAGCCTGAACCTGGAGAGCAGCAGCAGCGGAGGGGGCAGCTCGGGGAAGCCGTCCAAGCCGCCCGACTACAACAAGTTCAGGTGAGCGTCATGTCGCCTCCTGTTTGGACTTGTGTATGATTGGACTCGTGGTGTTTTTAAATTTGTGTAAATACGTTGGGACTTTGAGACATTCCTTGTATCAAGGACTGTGCTTGAACTTCCCGCGCTGCTGGCTGCGGTAGCGCCACTAGCTGGCAGTGCCGGCAACCAGTCGGTCTTTGTTATCGCGCCGCCGCGGTAAGTCGTTCCGTCAGGAAGATGGTGTTATCAGTCCACAGTCAAAACACCTTCCCTTCCGAGGAGACGGGCACCGGCATTTCCGCGCTGTCCGTACACGCTCCTACGCTCTCGGAGAACATTTGCACGGGAACTCGTGACCGGAAAAAAGCACCGAGCCACATAAAGGTAGCTGTTGCACAAAGAGGATGTGGACTGAGATAATTAGCGGATGCAACATCTGTAAGCAACTGCATAGTTCGATTTGGAAACGAGTCGCGATGATAACCGACGTCCGCCCGCCACCACGTTGATTATCGGACTGTCCTCTTCCTGTGCGCAGGTGCACCAACCTACTTCCTGACAATGCCCTGCAGGGCGGGAAGTTTAAAAATGTTCAAAGTCTATACACTACACTAAACATGTTTAAACTATATACACAGAAAGTCGGAACAGTAGCTTTCTGGGCCAAGTTTTACGTGATATCCGAATTTCCCTGCTCTGCGGACTACGGCGGCACTGTTGGTTGGTGCAGTCTGGAAGAAACGGTTTAGCGTCCGTTGTAAGTTTGTCTCGTGTGAGCTTCTGCGAATTTCGTGACATGGTATGAAGAAAAATATTGTGTTAAAACTTCATAGGTTATCAACGTTGAATTTTTTTAGTCTTATTTCATTTTGTGAAATATTTTTCTTAAAATATTTTCTCTTCTAATACATATACAATTCTAGTACTCAGAATCACAGACAGTAGCAGATATTAAATTTGCTTGAATAAATTGTGCCATTGTTTAAAAATATAAAATTAAAAAAAAAAAAAAACCAACACACATGGTTAAAGTTATGAATTCTGAAGGTTAGTATTGTCATTGTCAATGTTTTTTTTTTCTTTGCTTGCTTATTAGGCTAAACATGAGACTGTAAAAAGGCAGTACGATAATTAATTTTATTTTTAAGTCACTACTCACCCATTTATTTTTTGCTATATCATACTCTTTAGCCTGAAATAAATTACAAAATATGCAGGAGTAGGTTTTGACTGGGATTTTAAATTTAAACATTTCAATTTTTTTGGGCTATTTGTTATAATTGGGGGGGGGGGGGGGGGGGTATGGCTCATCGGTTGATTGTCATAAAAAGTATAGCAATAAGTATTTTAATTTTTAAATGGAAGTAATTAACTTGTGCAGTCTCACCCCTAGTAGAAAAAAATTATGTTTTAGAATTTATTGGTTACTACTACTACTACTACTACTTCTACCTCTAGTAAGACCATATTACAGTGACTTCTGACTTTTTTAAGGTCTTCAATTCACTTATTGTAGTTCTTTGTCTCATTGCCTTTCTTCTGTTTTCTGTGTTTTCTTATATTCTTTGTGTACATTTTATGAATGTATTTTTACCCGATTGATTTCTTTAAATTCATTTTGTTGATGCTGTTCTGTAAGTGTATTGAGTTTTTTTGCTGCATCTTAATCATACCTTTTTTTTTTACTTTCCGTCTCACATTTTTTTAAAGTATAAACTCATAATGTAAGTATGTAAAAAAGTAAAAACACAATTAAATACAAAAAAATTTCTGTTGAGCATTCAGACACAAGCTTGGGCACCTGGTCTGTGAGATTTTGTGTGCACTTTTGCAGCTGTTCTTGATGTCTTGTCTGATTTTTAATAGTGCCAAAAATATAGCTCTCAGGTAAGTTGAGTTTTTAGTGTTATATCATTTTCAGCTTGAAATATTTTGAGTATGAGTTTATTTATACATTCATATTAGGCCTATGCAAATACTAGTTTTTTGATACAAAACAAATGTTTAAAATATTCCCAAAGTCAAATCGAATTTGAATATTGTTCGCATAAGTTATAAAATACAGGATTGAAGTAAAAAAAAAACAAAACAATTATCATTTAATGCTTGTAATGTTTGAACCGCCTAAGTGATTAACCAGTTGGGCCCCATGTAAAACATCATTCAAAAAACTTTTTTAATAACCATGCTTAATATTAATATTGTGCAATGATAAAAGCAAATGGGATGCCACCTTTTACTTTTTGAAGTAGGTAACCAACTTTATTCAAGCAAAACATTACAACACAAAACAAATATTTTCATGGGCATATCTCAGGGCTTCCAAAGTTTTAAAGCTTTGCAACAAATGTGAAGCTTCCACATCAGACACAAAGCTGTGCATCACAACCGAATCTTCAAATGAAACGAATAGCAAATTTCCTGGCGTAGTCGAATCAAACATTAAAATGAGCTTCAATTGATTCGCTTAGTTGAAGCTTTGCACAGGCCTAGTTCATATGTATTTGAACGTAGATATCTGGGATCTTGCATGAGCTTACAAAAATGTGTTGGGGAAAAGTAGCATAGCTGGTGAGGCTAATCAGTCATTTAATCACTGGGTTTAGTTTTTTTTTTTTCTCGTATGCTTGTAGTTATAGGATGATTACAAACCATTCACTGCATTTAAAAATAAAAAATAAAAAACAAAAGCTGGCACGTGTTTGGTGGCGGTGTCAGTTGACTGTGTTCTCTTTCAGTCGCCCGTCAGCGGCCAGCGTGGAAGCGTTGGTGGGCTCCCCGCCTCTCCCCGTTCACAAAGCCTCCCGTGTCTTCGTCTACAGCCACAACACTCTAGTGTGAACTCTCCCACTCTTGTGCCACCTTCTTCTCAGGTCTCGTTTCGTCCTCAGCTCGGTCTGGTTCGTCGCCTGGCTTGTCGAGCGGAATGTTTCGCTGCCTCCCGTGTGCGCCCCCTGCTAGTCTTGTGTGCTCTAATGACACGTAACCAATTAACCCGCCCCGCTCCGATACGCTAAACACCCTTCTAACTCTAGCTTTACTTGCTCTTTCCAGCTTATTCTTATGTTTTTTGTGCTACTACACTTTTGTGTGTCAACTGTCAATAATTTTTAATCGTAAGTGCCAGTCATGCACTGTATGTAAACGAGAATGTACTGAATGGAGGAACAAGTGCTTATATGCTTTTTTTGGGTATGATCTTCATTATTTATAATCCCTTAGTTTCAAGCATACTGCTTTTGACTTCAGCATCTTCCTATTGCTTTTTTTCATTTTCGCACTGTTAAACCTCTGATTAGCTTTACAAATCTCAACCAAAATTACAAAATATTTAGTGATGTCACAAAAATTAAAATTTTTTATGCTATCTTATATCTTGACCAGTTTCATATACATGGTCTAACAACTCATATCAGCACGGCTAAAAGACTATCTGACTTGCAACGTTCATAAAACACTTCCAAAATAATAAATAAAAATAATGTTCGCCGAAAAATGTTTGTTGATGTTTTTTATTTAGAGGTTTAAGTACAAATTTGGTTATGCAGTTTTTACTGAAGAAAAAGAGTTTTCAGAACTTTTACGTTTTTTTTTTATTATAGCTCTGCACAAAAACAAAACACTGTGTGCCATTACACTATGCTTACAAGTCCACACAGTTCTCATGACAACACAAACAAAATTAATTTTGATGCCGAAACGTTCTTAATACTTACTTCTACAATTTTCATCTCATAAATTTATAAGTTGCTTGTAAAAACAAGTGTTCCTTGCACCAAAGTTTGTTTTGTTAACGAGAATAGAAAGAATTTGCCTTCTGAAAGACATGCATATAGTACATTACAGTGAGCGTAGTTTTCTGTTTTCTGTGTACGATGCATAAAAGTTTTTAATATTTAATTAATATATTTTAGTTTTGTTTATGTAACACACTAAGTACTTCATTAAAGTTTTGCCAATTTATAGGGTCATGTGGGTTTTAGTATAAAACATTGCACCAAATATAATTAGATATCACTTGTTAACAAAGTGCCATCACATACTTTTAAGGTTCTTAGCTGAAGAGATTTGATAAGTTAAATTAAATAACTGACATATTTTACAAAGTATATTAAAAAAGAAAAAAACAAGCTATGGAAGAATACCTGAAAAATAAAAGATATTAATCTATTGAGAGATGTTACCAATGTTACACTTTTAAAATATTACTCTTTCATTTCTCGTCTTTTTTCTGTTTTGTCCCAACCATCCCATGACTCATATATTTCATCTCGCATGCTTAGGCCTCCTACTGTTTTTAATACGCTCTGTCATTACTCAGGTATTGGTTTCATATGTTAATTTTATAGGCTATATGTAGCTATGTAAACCATGTTATACTTTTATTGGTTTTGGTAGGGTTTATTGGTATTAACACTAGTTATTGTTGTATACAAAAAAAAAAAGTGGTTAATAGGATGTAGACAGTACTATGACTCTCTAGACTTAATGCAGTTTTTAAATATATTTTGGAAGTTTTATAGGCTAGTGTCCATAAGGTGCTTCTATGCTGGCCTTCAGTTGAGCATTGAAATGCTGTTTGTATGAAAATACTTAAGGCAGATAAACATTATTGTCATTGTCATGTCTGTTCAAAAGAAAACTGTTATTTTAGTTAAAACCAATTTGAGGTGGAGCAAGCAACAATAAACATAAAAAACTTTAAAAAAAAAAAACCTTATAATAATAATAATAATAATAATAATAATAATAATAATAATAATAATTTCCTCTGTAATTTAAATGCAAACAGTATTGAGGCCATTCTTAAATTGTTTAACTTTTATGATATATTTTGTAAATTACAGAGAAATAACAGAATATGTATGTTGTGGAATACCTATCCTGTCCTCTCACATTTAATATTCTTTGCTTGAGTTGTATTGGTTGTCAGTTTTTTTTTTTTTTACAATAGCTAATAATTTAGGTTTGTATTTCTTACTTGTGTGCGACTTAGTATTAATGAGCATAAAAAATATTCCCTTATTCCATCATGACGTGTTTAAAAACCTTTGACAAAATATGAACTTATAAAATAATTCTAGTAGTTCTGTAAATTTTCCTACTTGACTACAGTTTAAAACCATTTTGATGGTCTGCAGTGTACTGGAAGACGAAAGGCATTTAGAATAAATTTATAGATTACTGAATTCATTCGCTGCTGATGCTAAGGTGCTGACAAGTGTCAAGTAAATGCTGAGCATAGTTGTCTGAAAATGAAGTATTTTGCATAGGTATAAATATAGAATCCTATGTGTGTGTGTGTGCGTGTGTGAGTGCATGCACGTGTTGTGTGTGTGTGTGTATATATATATGGGTCAAATATTAATGTGTTCTCGAAACCAAATCTCAAATTCTAATCCCAAAGAGTTCTTCGAATATTCTCTGAATCTGAATTAAGGTCTCAAGGGTCGAAAATAAAATAATATACAAGAAATTGAAAATATTAACTATGGTGTAAAAACATTCAATCCTTTAAATGTTTGTTTTACAAACGAAGTTACCAGTGTTAATATATATTATAATTTTATTTAGATAATACATGTTAAAAGTACAACATCTTGGGTAATGGTGTTTTAAGTGTGTGTGTAATACATACTACAAAGATGGTAGTAATAATTATACAGGTTGATAACTTGATAGTATAAGTATATGTAAATGTTACATGTTTTGTGTATATTTTGTGAGTACAGTATGCACCTCTAGGTTTGTAAAGTAACTAGTTTATTTTATAGTAATTAGTAAATACCATATTATGTAAGTTATATGCTAGTTTTCATATTCTCAGTAAATCTGAATCTGCATAATTAATTTGTTGAATATAAACTATTAACTATTACATGGTTGGCTCACCTTAAGATATCTATAATATTCTAGCAGAATGCTGCAGTTTTCAGATGGGCTATCAGAACCTTGGCACCTGTAGTAGTTGGGCAAATCCCTTGTTAAGTGTTTAGAAATGTGTGAATCTGGTATGTTTACTTTTAACTGTATTTTCCAGTACTCGTTATTTCTTTTGAAATAGTTAGATAACTGTGTATTACTTCACACAAAGAAGTCTCTTGTACAGTACATTCCAGCTAATCTGAAATTTTTGGGATCTTCTTCTGGCAGTCATTCCTGATAAAAAAAAAACCACAGAAGTTCAATTCTCTGCCCTTATCATTTCCAATTGGCCACAAATCACGACATATTAAAATCAAAACTAAATAAGAGCAAGCCTGTAAAAATTTTAAATCTTGCAGTTTTAGATGCTAATAATTAAAAGTCGTGTATATTGAACACTAAATGTAAAAATCTGAAGAAAAAAATATATTCTGTTAAGTGTGAGATTATTTAATGTGAGGTACTTTGTAATGAGACTATAGATGTGCCAGATGGGAAAGTATTTGATCCTCATTATTGATGGAATTACCAAAAGTGCTGATACAGCTGGTTTTTTTTATCTATAAACAGAAGTCTTAATGTCAGTTTCCATATTTTGAACTTCAAAAATGACAAACTTTCATCCCTTATCTAAACCCCTTAAGAGGATGAATTTTAAATGCAAAATTGCATGCTTCTAGACCCACTGGCTTAAGGGGCCCGCCTACCTGGTCACACAGACGGTGCACAGAGCTTCAGGAAAAACAACGCGATTTCAAAACTACTCAAGATATCCGAGTGGGGTATGTTTACGAAAAGCATTTAAGAGTTTGCTGAGGCCCGAAAAGTACTTTAAATTTTGTATCATGTTTTTAAACTGCATTTCTAGAAGAGTTAAAATGGCTAAAATGCATGTTTTCAGAGTAATTTTTAGGCGTAAAACATCCAGTACAGATTATTAAAAGCACTTAAGGAACTTGCATTACACCTTTATCTTCATTTACCGACCATATAATGTTGCGGTCACCGCTAAAATACCACAGTTATCCTGTGACAACGAGAAGACTGCGCGTCAGTTCAGAGCCTTGCGCTCAGAGGCTATACCGCGCTGGAAGCACCAGAGCGTCGCGCTTATCATCCCGCCTCACTAACACACATACACCCCTGACGAGGCGGGCCCCTTAAGCTGTGCATTGTCTCAGTCAGTGTTGAGAATTTTATTAAGTAGAGTCCACGTTCATATGTTTTGACCGAAAGAAAGCAGGCGGTTTGAGAGGATCCAGAAGGTTCGGATGGTCTGGAACGCGTGTTCGCCCCCGTGTGCACCACAGGCCCGGCGACTACAAGCCCCCGCCTCCCCCCAAGACGGCCGCCTACAAGCCCGTGCCGCCGCCCAAGCCCAAGAACTACCGCCCGCCGCAGCCGGAGGGCGTCGGAGGGGCGCCAGGGCACCAGCCTCCCTGGGGCCGCGGGGAGCCCGCGGGCTACGACCAGGCCTGCCAGCACGCCAAGTCCTACTCCGCAGCGGGCGGCCTCGACGCCGGCAACTTCCCCCCTGCCCACCAGAACGGGGGTGAGCGAGGCGGCCGTCTCTCCAGCAGCGACAATAAATTTAGTTCTTCGACAAAGCGGGATGTGTGAAAATGGATCCGTAAGCTGACTCCCAATCTACCCCTAATAGCAGGGGTGCAACAACTAAATTTCCAAGGGGGGGGGGGGGGGGGGGCAATATACCTTTTTATGAAGAATGATCGATCCCCCTAATTGAAGTGGGGGGTCCGGGGGTCCTCCCCCGGGAAAATTTGTATTTCAATGTGGAAAATGGTGCTATTTAAGCAGTTTTAGTGTCTAAAAATTGTTTACACAGCACTTTCTTTGCCCCCGTTTGCCCCCACTTCAAGGTTTCAGAGGGGGGGCAAAATACCTTTGCCACCCCGCCCCCCCTGTTGTTGCACCCCTGCCTAATAGGGCGCATATTTGGGAGGACAGGTGGAGGGTGCCGACCATAGGTTGGAACACAGATGTTCAACGAATTAATGGGTTAAAAAAAATATATGGATAGCTGGTACTGTTAAGATGTAAGAGTTTTAAGTGTTGGAACCTGCCAATATTCCCAATTTTCCCAGATTTCCTACGTTTTCATTTCCAATTAGTACTTTAAAAAAAAAACAGTAATATCATCCATTCATCTTTTATATTTACCTGTTTATAGTTCTGTTTTACTCCAAATTTTTTCGGTAATTTAAGGCCATACTTGAATTCTGTGTTTTTTAGATAGTCAAAGATATAATTTTAATTGTGTTACGCACAAATGTTTTGCAGTAAAATCTATCAAAAATCCTTTTAATAAAGTATTTTATTAAGGTACTGACTTATTACTTTAAAAAAATTGAATTTCTGGAGACCTGCACTGTGATTATTTACAAAGTTGAACGGGTTTTATATCTGTTATCGCATCTGTTTAGGAAAAGTGTTGGTAATTGAATCTGTATCAGTTTTTACCTGTATCACCATCACTAATAATAAACTTTAATTATAAAACAGAAACTAATTTACCACAATAAGTAACTGAGAACCAACAACCCTCCCAGACAGATGCCAGCGAGTAGCGTGAGCTCTTTAAAGTGCTTAGCCAACCAGGTGAGTGCTCGCCACGCCAGGAAAGATGGGTCGAATACATTTACATCCCGCTTTTTTTTCCATTTTCTGCGGTCAATCTGCTTGTGTCTTTGGTTCACCGACGCCGCCGATCCATCCTATTGCCATCCGGGGCAGTAAGCGTGGGCGAGGCCAGGAAACGAAGTTTCTACAACTCGCCAAGTGCATGGTAAATCAGGTGCACCCCACACTGGCGAAGAATCATTTGAATCGACGGCGGGGGGGTGCGTGTCTTGCGGGATAGGTTCGGCACACGGGCCTGTGTGTGCGCTGGTAGGTTGTGTAATGCTAGAGAAGTTACGTGTACCCTAATTCGGCGGGGGAGTGAAGCTCCCCACCAGTCAGATCGGCTAACTGGCGTGATGTAGTGTCGTGTTGGTGTGCATTTTAGAGGCTTGTCGGTGTGCTGTAATTCCAAGCGACCTAGTTAAACTCGGGTGCGGCGTGTGGTGTAAAGTTTTGTGCGAGCCGCTCCTACGAACCCCTGGGAACAGAGAACATGCATGAGTTCGGTTCGCTGGGTGTGTTTGCAGACGTCCTGTACGTAGGTGCCGGTCACTTGTTATAGTTAAGTTTGTTGTTTGTTGAAAGAATTTAACTGTTCCTACTAATATTATTATTGTTGATACTGCTCGAACTAGTGGTCAAGGTCTTATTTCTACTAAATGATAGGGGTGATTTTGTTTAATTGACATTAGTTTGATTCTCTTGCATATAATGTACTTAGTACAGCAAATACATATCCTTGAATAATAGCCACTGCTGTTTCTAAAGTTAATAACATTATTTGAATAGTTAATATGATTGGTAATATATTAAATGTTGTATTTATTGTTGTGTTGCCCGTTCGCCCGCAGGGGACGACGTGAACGGGGGGTTCGACTCGGGCCACGGCAGCAGCCTGGACCGCAACTACAACCCGTCGCTGCACCGCGGGGGCCAGTGCCACTACGGCGGCGGGGGCGGCGGCGCCCCGGGGGCGGCGCGGGACTGCCGGGAGGCGGCGGGCGGACTGGACCTGGCCAACCGGGAGCAGCGAGGCTCGGCGTTCGAGCTGTACAAGAAGCCGTCGGCGGGGGGCGGCCGAAGCCAGGCCATGCAGCACTACCTGGAGGCCAGCCTGAGGTGAGCGCCCGGGCCCCCCACCCCCCGCCTGCACCGCGAGCGAGTCGACACAGTGACGTAGCTACGGTGACTGGCGCCACTGGCCAGAATTGAAAATGGCGCCCCCCCCTCTTGGATTAAAAGAGAGGGGGGGAAGGTTCAGTAACGCGAAACCGTCGCGGTGGCACCCCCTCCTGCTCCGGTGCCCCTGGCGGGGGCCATCCCTGCCACCCGCTTGCTACGCCACTGAGTCGACAGGAGACAGGAGTATGATGCTAGCTTCCCGGAAAATTATTCTCGGGGCCATTTTCCCTGTAGTGATCTGCAAAACTGGAAAAATTTCCTGTGTGGTATACTCTTACAGAACCACTCCAATAAATGAAGTAGCCTGGCTTCTGGGTTGCAGCCGTGTCCTTGGCGAATAATTCACCGACGTTTCGGTCGACATTGCAGTCGCCATCATCAGGGAGCAGTCCTACCCAGAAGCCAAGCTACTTCAGACAATGGCCGTGAAAGCCTGCAAACACTCAAATAAATGTTATCAATTTTTTTTTTTTTGACGTGACAACGTCTACTAAATCGATGAACGCCGGTCTGCATGCACGAAAAAGTGTCCCGTTGCGCACATTGTCCTGTTACACTGTGTCCCGTTACACTCATTGTATGCTTGCGCCGCATCTATCTCTCTTCCACTCGATTTGGAACAACCATTGATTTGACTTTTTCGAGGAACATTAAACTCGAAACACTCCCATTCCTTTTCTTACTTTTCCTATCGTCGTCCTATCCTTAACAGAATAACACAGATCGGGAGAAGTTAAATAGCAAACATGTATAAAAGTCATTGTGTAAATAATCTGTTCGTTAAAGTAATATACATAGTATTTGAATTGAGTGCAAATGAAAGTAAATTTATCAATTAAATTGTAGATTTCATTTCGCTCCTTCTTTGTATCCATACAAAATAGTGATAATTCAATAAAAATGATTCAATTTTTTTCATAAAAGTATGCAATCATTTCATCAATGTTTTGTTATGATGTCACAAACTATAGTCCGAAAAACCGACTTTACAGACAACCAAGTTTTTTATAAACAGAATCAAACTAAACAATCATTTTTTTATCTTTATTTATCTTCTAATGGCTCACTTGAACATTTGAGAATTGTGTGGGATACATGATTCCTTCTACCAACTGATAGGAATATTAAAAAAAAATGTTGTGTAAACAATACCCACCTCATCTGACCCTTGAGACCTAGTTTCGGATTTAAGGGGTATATTCATGATATTCATTAAAATTTAAATTCGAGATTCGGATTCGAGAAAATTGGGATGCGACCCGTTACTAATCCTTACCTTAAAAGATGTGAACCATTTTTGTTTACCTACCGATTAGTTTCAAAGATTCTTACAGAATCGCTGATGCAGTCTTTCAGGAAAGGACGAGTTGCTCAGATCCCTAACATGCATTCTTGTGGCTTTTAAGGGGCTTTTGCTTTTAGTAGGAACTACAACAGTCAGTAGTTGAAGCAGCCAACTGATTTCCACATTTTTTATGTCTAATTTTGATTGTGAATTGATTTATTTAGAACTGGTACAGTTAAAAATTGCTTGGAAAGAGATAGTGTAGAATCTGTACAAACAACAATCACCAAAAATGTACTTCTTTTTTGATATGCCAAGCTGTGTTAGCGTAGAAAGAAATTCAACATCCTGTGACAACTATTTATTTTCTCACTAAATGCAGCCTTAATTTGAAATGGCCCTTTGTTTATCGTTGTGTAAATAGCATCCTTACTATTTGGAATCATCCTCCGTCTATGATTATCGCTTGTGTGAATTTGACTTTGGCAACTCCAGTTACATAGGAGTACATACTACAGACAAGCACACAGTGGTGAATTCAGTAACTATTTAAGGGAGGAGCACAAAATTTTTTAAGTTTCTCGTTTTCTTCTTGACATTATTTTGTTAAGCTATTAAAAAATAATCTAATTATCTAACACTCTGATTTGTATTATCATTTCTTTTTAAGTTTACTTAAAATTTTACTAGTTTAGTTCACCGCATAACTGTCTATACTGTTATTGATGTAAAATTCTAAACACTTATCATATAAAATTGTTACAGTGCTGTATTTGCTTGTATTGGTTTGATGTCTAAGCAACATATATAATAAATTTTATTTGGCTTGAGAGGTGCACAATCTCCCTGATCAGACCCCTTAAATATGTCCTTGCAAGGGCAGTACTCGCACATTCACTGTGCTCTGTCTGCCACTACCATCTCTACCTGCAGAATATGTACAGCCAGATACCGTCTCATGTTGTTCAAAACATGGTTTAGTTTCTACTGTAAGAGTCACACTTCTATGTTCTCCCTCCTTCTTCTGTGAGTAGGCGTACACTGGGCTATTTAACTTAAGTTTGCAGCTATGAGTGATGCCTACTTTACCAAAAAAAAAAAATTATATTTTACATGTTTTACTGGATTTTAAAAAAAATCTGAATTAAGAGGTATTCTTTTGGAAATCTTAAGATTTTGCAAGGTTTGGGTTTCCCATGTTGATCCTCTGGTTGCATTACACCTCCTGCTTTGTGTCCGATTAGTCTCAACACCAGGATACACAATGTGCTCTTTTTGAGATGTAAAAGGTTTAATTAGGGATTAATGTTGCACAGTTAGGCACAGACTGTAGGGTGTTTGGCTTCTATTAGATCATGGCTTAATACCTAGTCACGTATACTTGCATTAATTTTTTTGTTTTGCATGATCAGCTACTAAATTCATGTTTTAACATTTCCCCTTAAGGAGAACTGAATGGATTACAGAATAAACTTCCAGGGTAAAATTCTATGCCTTTGACTACTTTATGATGTAATTAATATTCCTTTAAGAGAAAGTTAAGTAACTGTACTTTGGTATCAAACTTCAGTTACCATCACTCATCTTCATTAATTTATGTAAATTAGTAAACAGGCTCAATGGTGCATAAAACAAGATTTCTCAAGATTAAATTAGGTTGTTATTATTTATTGCTAAAGCATTGACATGTGTATTAAAACTGGGCTATATAAACAATGAGTGATTTATGTTTGAAGTGTTGATGCTGCTTTATTGCTACCTTTCTTTTTATATATATATGTAATAATAATAATCTACAGGTGAATATGGTAAGGTGTATTGTTAAGTGTAAATAACCTTAAGTGTATATTTTTTATTTTAATTTTTTTTTCCACATTAAATTCCTTATCCTTCTTTTTTCTTTCTACTATTTAATATAGAATTCAATATCTTTATCTAATGTCTTTGTACTTCTGTCGTGTTCTAACTGCTTAAATAACATGCTACCCTCAGCCTGGCATATTTTCTGCTCCATATATTATGTTTGATTGCTATTATCATGGTCAGTATTTAAAAAAAAAAGTGACGGTGACGAGCAAATTCATGTGTTCTCATGTTGCAAATACACTTCATAATACAAAACTCAACGCAAAATTTAATGTAGAATTCCTTAAGATAATGCTGAGCGTGATAAATATATACCCAAATTGTGTTTTCATGTACATTTCTTGCCGCAAATCAAACGTAGTTTCCACACCCATCGCTAAAATTCATTGCCGGAGCAGCTATGTTGACTGTTGAATCATTTGATTAGCAGACCAAAATTTTTAACTATATAATGAAACTGCTCCGATTAAAGCGAAAAAGACATGAAAAAATTCTAAAGCACGGCTTTGGACCTGATTTTCGACAAGGAATTTTATTAAGATACTGCCCATCTTGTTAAAATTCACTATTAGTTAACACTATAGAGTTTGCCTTTGCCTTTGTGAACTTTGGTTCACACCATCTGCCACAGTTGGCAGCATCGTGGTTACACATTTCCGTTCCGTTCCATTCACCAAATCACTCCTACCAAATGCCGTATACAGAGAGCTCAGACGTTGCACATCAAAAAATGTTTGTGATGTACAGAGTGTGTCTAAAATACGTGTCTAAACTGTGGGTGCTGATGTGGGGTATTTATAGAAGGCAGAGTGTCAGTGAGCTCTTCTGTTTATCGCTAGAGCAGTTACTGTGGACAATGAGGTACATCGGAACACACATACAGTGGACTGAACCATTCGTGTGGTGTATTGTGTTCCATGCACGCATTTGCTTAATGATGTTCCAGAGTACATACCTTACTGAACATTTAGCGGCTCTAGCAATAAACAGAAGCATTTCCCGACCTGTGTTCATAGGCACTTATGTCTCCTCTACATGTTCCTTTTTAGGTACCCTCAGTTTTGACGTGCATTTTAGGTAACATACTTTAAAGAATTTATTTAATGATAGGCAATGCCATTGCTCCTTTATGAAAAACCATTTCTCCTTCCAAAAATATATATACTTTTAAAATATATGTTATGTATTTGGCTGCTGCTTTATGTGGCAAGCATACCAAAACTGCAATTCAATAAAAAAAACTCAAAAAGAGCAGTTGCTTCTCTGCATAACTACTTTTGGATTAAAAATAAACTGAATAGAAACTACTTTTATTTTTACATCATACTCATGTTGGAAATTGTTGAGTTTTTAAATTGTAATATTTTTTTTTATAAAAATTACTTTTTTTGTTTATGTTTCTGGTTAATATTTTTTTCACAAGTTCGGTATAATGTGCAACACTCGTTTCGAAAACTAATGAGAACTACATTATTTATTTTGAAAAACATATATATGAAGCAAAAAAAATAAATCTATAACCAGTAATTGTTTGACATGTATTTGTAATTGTGACTGGTAGTAATGCTACCACTGGCTATACATATTAACTATTTATATTACCCAGTAATCTCCACTTTGCAATGAAAGTTTCTGCATATAGTTTATGTTTTTGCTGGTTATTGAAAATCTTTTTGATATCCGGACCCTCTCGTATTACAATAATTTTGTTTTGAGGTCAGTTGTCAGTTACGGTGGGAGCAGGAACTATGCTACGGAGGTGGTGTCGCTAACATGTGTGTGGCTGTGGGGGGGAGAGGTCTTTGGCTTGTCTGCTCTAACCGCTAACTTGTGTTGTGTGCATAGGGGAGGTGAGGGGGGTGGCGCGGTGGTGGCAACAGCTAGGGGGGTGTTCACTCACGAGGGGGGCACCCTCAGCAGCCCCGACACGGGGGTGGCCATAGTTATCCCCCCTGGGGCACTGCCCCCTGGCACCTCGCAGGAAATATACTTCAAAGTGTGTCACGGCAACAAGATGCTGCCTCCCTTCGACGACGACGACAAAGGTAAGGATGCGCGAGCGACAGGCTGCGAGGGGCCTAGCCAGGCGTCCTGCCCCCGTTAAAACTCTGCACATAAGCAAATATTCTTCAGGAGCCGAGTTGCCGTTACCACGTTCTTCAACCACCAGCTGTCTTCGTGCAGTTTGTAGCCACTTGAAAGAACTTTCTGATAACATGTTTTTTTTTTACTTACTGGAATGATTCTTTGCTCAGATGCATCTCACTCTGAGATTTTTTTTTTTTCATTGCTGTCATGACTGCAGTCATGCCGGAAATAACCTTGCAGAAGCCGAGCCAAAAGTGAATCAGAATGATTGTAATAACAGTTTCGTAAGATTGCGTTTCTGTGATTCCTTAAAAATATCAGGAAGGTATTGCAATGAAAAAATACTCACTAACCATGTTTCGCATATATTTACACATCATAAATACCCTTCTACGTAACTGGTTCAGGAAAATTAGCAGTCAAGAGTAATCATTATAATTTATTATCCATTCAAAATTTTTATTATTTCATTAGTTTACTTGTGACCTTAATTAAATTCAAGCCAGAAATTACATTGTGAGAAAAGAGTTTTTGAGTCATTAGGGTTACGATTAGGGTTGAAACGCTCATTACGTCCCGTGTGGTTTTTAAAACTTTTTTGTTAACTTTGTATTTTTTTTTATGTGTAGTAATTACAAATTGAACTTAAAATTAATTTTTTTCAACTTTATTTTGAGCCAATTTATCTTTCACAAGGGATTTAATGAGAATCACAGCTTGCACATAATAGAGTACCACTCTGCGCATTTTAGCATCATATTGATTCTATATCATTCAGTAGGAAGTTATGATGGAAATTTGAGCATCAGCATCATCATCATCATCATCATCATCATCATCATCATCATCATCATCATCATCATCATCATCATCATTAGGTTTTTGTTGATAGTTTTTTCATATTTGTTTCCTAGTACACAGGCCATTTAATCTGAAGACATCTTTTGGCTCAGATGGAAAGGTAGTACTGCTGGTTCCTTCAGTTACACAACCATCTCCCTTACACACTTATTAGCCATTGCCTTTATCAAAAACATTCTTTAATGACTTTGTTGTCTAGAAGGTGATCCCAAATAAATTATATTAATTAATTATTTTATTAAAACGAGGTCAAACATATATTTTGTTGCAAGGTATTGCCCAAATTTTTTTCTCTGTTTGAAATTGTTACCAAATAATTATACCTTTTTTGGTAGGTTTAGGCAGTTAAAAATTCTGATTTAGGTTTAGATTTCAAAAGCTTTGAGTTTATTCCAGAACTGTAATTTATATCATGTGATATGGGTTGTTTCTTCTGGTCACTGTAGATCATTTATTGTAACTTTGGCCCTTTTTCCTGCGTCTTTATTTTTTGTGTACCATATCAACAGTTTTTCTGTAGCAGAAGTTAAAAAATTTAATTTTGCCTCTATTTTAAAATAGTTTTTATGACTGCTCCATTTGTTAAGTGAATTATTTTCTTCTCTAGAATAGCCTCTTTGACATGATATGCGAAGTACTTCTAAAAAGTTTTGACAGTTCCAATTATAAATATATTTGAAACAATTATTCTAACATAAATAAATTTATGTCCAATATATGTCAAAAACATGTTTACATATATTTTATAATCTAGATGTATACTCCAATAATTAGGTTTAAAGTGTCGACTCTAAGCTGTTTGAAAATATTTGCTTATGTTTAGAGCTGTGCAAGCATTTCAAAACTATATCTGTAAAAATTAAGTTTTCGGACAAAGAAACTATTACTAAGGTATACATGTGGCTATATTTACTTTGTGGGAAAAAATAACTTATTTTTACCCATACCTGGCTAAGTCTCCATTGTAATAATAAGTATTATAATTGTGTGATTGAGCAATTGATTTATGTAGAAAATTAATGTTTGCATGCAATTAATGGTTTGGGCTTTTATTATAATAACAGTATGGGAGTGTTGTATGTACATTAGAAGCTTCTTTCTTTTTTTCTCTGTCTTTTACTAATTTCATGTGATAACAAATGCCAGTTCTAAGTGATCACTTAAGATATTAATGTGTATTTTAAAATGCTAATTACAGCAGTTATGTGATATGATGCATGCAAGTTTTTAAGGGAAATAAAAGGTAATGAGAAGTTTAGAAAATTACTTAACTTTGGCTCTGGTTATTTTTTAAACTGCTACTTTACCTCCACGACAAACTTGTGCAACCTAAATTGACAGTGACGTTTCATTGTTAACATCACCCCGGCAGTACTTATATCATACTGTAGGTAATGTGGCATCCACCTACTTTCCACGCCTTTTCAACTGCATATTGTTTTTATTTTTATAGTACTTTATGTGAAATATATATTGCAGTTGCAAAAAACCATGTACGTGTGTATGTTTTTTTGGTAATTCCATATCACGTATCCAAATTTCTCCCTTGATCTTGATGGTATGATCCTGTATACATTGAGACTATGGACACATGATGCTACCTGTTTTAATTTTGTACATTGAAAGATCCTGGAAATTTCAAAAAACTTGTTATATAACAATGAATTATGATCTCAATTTGAATACGAAAGGAAAAATTTCCCCAAGACCTAATATAATATGTTTGTATTGTGATATTCAAGTTTCTGTTTGTCCAGGATGTACAAAATTTAAACAGCAAGCATCATGTACCACATGATCACTGTCTACACGATAATGCCATCAAGATCAAGGGATAAACATGGATACATGATATGTAAAAATTACTGTTGTTATTTGTAAATAGTTCTTTTAAACTGTTTTTTCTAAGTAAATAAATACACATACACACACATATACGCATACAACATACACATACAACAATTACCATACAACATACACATACACATATACGTATACACATGCATATATACACATACATATAATATATACGCATATATGCATAGTTCACTTTTGCTATTAAACCTCAATCTTTGAATTCGAGAATATTTTAATATTTTAATTTAAATTAAACTTGAACTTATAAACTGATATACATATGCTCAAGCCCAGGAGATGCTGGAAATTAAAACATTAGTTCATCATGTGGCTTTGGTGGATGAGCTATAGGCCTGTGTGAAGCCTCGACTAAGCGAATCAATCGAAGCTCGTTTTAATATTAATTTTTACTTCGCCAGGAAATTTGCCATACATTTTATTTGAAGTTTTGGGTTGTGATGCAATGCTTCGCATTTGTTGCAAAGCTTTAAAACATTGGAAGCCTAAGATTCGCTCATGAAAGTTTTTTTTTTTTTGTTTTGTGTGCTGTATATGTTTTGCTTCAATAAAGTTGGTTACTTTTAAAAATCAAGAGGTTGCACTCTGTTTGCTTTTATGAATGCTTAGTGTTAATATTATACATGTTTTTTTTTTAAAATAATTTTTATTGAATTGTGTTATAAATAGAGCTCAAGGGGTTAAAAACTTACAAATGTCAAACTTTTATTATTATTTTTACTTCAATCCTGTGTTTTTATAAAATAAGCTTCTTCAAGAACAATGTTGGCAGTTCGATTTTGATTCGTGAATATTCTCAACATTCGATTTGATACTTGCGTCGCATCAAGAAACTAGTATTCGCACGGGCCTGCGGAGCGAGCGAGACGCCAGGGCGAGACGGGCTTCCTGCCCAGCGGGGCGGAGCCGGGATAGTTTCTGCTCCGGCCCGGTGGTTTAAGCCCTCACCTGTCCCTGCTTTCCCTGATGTTGCTATCAGTCATCGAACCCTGAGTCGTTTATGTCAGTTCACTAGTTCGCACAAATCCAGGCAGCTGACCGGCCTCGGTGTTGTGGTGATGAAGTACCGCCTCAGTCTTAGAACTACTATTCCGTAGAGTCCACCGCCACAACCCAATGAAGCACGCAGAAGAAGAAAAAAACTTTCACCCTTTTGTGTGTATTCACTTGCAAATTCTATCTGCTTTACAGTGAAACATTATTACGATTTCTCGGTTTTAAGTGCATAATCTTACATGTGCTGATAGTTCAGTTAAAAAGTGCTTTAATTCTTCATTGTGTGGTGCTTAATCTTCAGGGATTTTTCTTCTTCTTCAAATACCTATGCTGTAATAAGTTTTCACTGTATGTACTTTATATATATTTTTTTTTTTTTTGCTAATGTTTGGCAATCAGAACAGATTGTAATCAGAAACCACTACTAACAGAGCTACGTGCATGTTACACTTTTTTTATTTTTTACAAAAATTTAATCATCTAATGCTGGATGAACTGCTTATATTTTAGATCCTGAATTTACCTGTGCAATTGGAAAATGAGTTAATGAATGATCCATCGTTGTGAATGGTTTGGTATACATTGACTGACAAAGATATTTATAAGCTATCTGTTAAGACTGTAAATTTAGTAATCTATGTCTTATGTTAGCCTGAATCTTTAGTGCTACATATCATAGACTTTTTTGCTATATATTTGTACTAACAGTTATGTTCAAGTTTTTTTTTTTGCGTTTGTAAAAGTGGTTGTTGTGAAATAAATGTTTGCTGCAGTAAATTAACACTGTAAAATCTTCCTTATTACTAGAGACATGCAAAATTCGCAATTCATTTCGCGATAGGCTAGCATCAAAACAACTATACCTTCGTACCGCTTCTGTGATTGGCCCACATTTTATCCGGGGAACTGTGAGCCAATGGGAAACACTAAACCAAGAAAGTGCCGAATTACGGACAGCCTAGTTGAGACGTCTCACACGTCAGTAGCCAATGAACAGGTGTCATTTCCGCGAGTATTTAAAGGACTGTGGAATCTATCCTAGAGGTCAATGAATTCCGCGAATTTTGCAGGTCTCTACTTATTACAAAGGTATTATAGCGAATCTCACGTGGGTGGCACTGTCTTTTGGACCAGGTGAAACGCTGATGAGCCCTCTGGTGATGTGCGGGCCCCACGGACTGAAGTTCAGCGTCCCCATAGAGTTGCGACTCCCCCACTGGGCCAGCTCCGACCCGACGGACTCCCGGGGGTTCTCCATCAAGCCCGGCGAGGCGGCGGACCGGTCCATGCTCGAGAACCATCCGGACTGGCACTGCATCCCTCTGGAGAACAACAACGCCTTCACCGAGAACAGCGTGTCGGTGCTGATCGACCATTTCTGAGCGAGCCCCGAGCCACGGCCCGACGGAACGCGCGGGAAGAGACGTTCGTGACGAGTGCTCGAGTTGCGCGACGCTGTCGTAGTTGTTTTGAACCGTCGGGAAGCGACCTAGTGACTCCTCGCTACACAGAGAAAAAGATATTAGTTCGTATTGTATAGGTGTTAAAAAAAAATTTCCACATGCAGCACACGTCCTTGTGCGTCGGGGGAGACTGATCCCCTTCTTTATTCCAAAGCAGCGGTGTTACAGTGAACGTGTGGATCTCAAGACAAGCTAGAAGTGGCGACCACTCATGCGACAAGGTGCTAAAAGGTTTGCACAAATTAAGTTAAATTAATTACAAACAGTTTTTTTTATGTACAGCATACTCATTTTTGTTGACGAAATACTCTTTCAAGTTTTCTGACTCAAAATTTCACTCTTTTTTTTTACTTTTTAGGTTTGAAATGCAATTGTCAGTATTGTTAAGATCTTTTTTTTTATAAATTGTATAAATTAATATTATCTTGTTTATGCTAAACAGTAAACACTATTAAGTTTGAGATGCGCTAAGTAAGTTTTGAATGTCAAAAGCATAAATCTGTTATTTTTTCTCCATGTATCCAGTATTTTTTATGGTTTAGTAGTTGATCACACAATTAGTGTTATTAAAAAATTAAGTTTTGTTGTATCTCATTTTGAGTATTTTTATTTTGATCTGTGTGACATTATTGACATAATTTTGTTATACTAACTTTGGAAAAAACAAAAGAATAATACCAGAAAGAATTCTACTCAAATTATGTAACTACATGAATTTTAAGTCACTAACATTTTTAGTGCTTGCTTGTTACAGTTTAAGTTATGCATAACATAATTTGGTTTTCCTCTGAATTATTTATTTAATTTTTAGATTAAACATGTCAATCATAGGAACCTTGTCTTAACAAAAGCAGTGCTTAATATTTGGCAATAACATCACATTCAAGTGCCAGCAATTTTTTTGGGAAAATAGTACATACTTCTTTGGTTTAATGAAAGATAAAAATATATAATAATTGTTTAATGTTTAAAAAAAAATAGTGCTATCAAAATTGTGCTTTAGAGCATTCAATGCTAAAATTATGTGAAAATTTCATAGTCTAGACAAAAAAAATTTATAAATTGTTTGTACGTAAAATTATTTTTAAGAGATATTTCTATTTCATATACAATATTGGAAGCTGATAATTTTATTAGTTTGTTGTGGTAGTTTGTTACAACCAAAACAGTTTTTTAAAAGGAATTTAAAGGAATGTACCTTGTTCCAAAAGAAATGTTAGATGTGCATAGTGTTTATTATGTTAAATTTGTAATGTTCTAGTATATTATATATGTTGATCACTACAGGTAACAATACTGAGAGTTGTGTGGTGTGAATATTGTAATAGGACTGACTGTAAACTGAATGCATATGTTTACCAGTGTACATGTTGTTGATACTTTCAACTATAATAATATGTGTAATAAACACAAGATTGTTTCTTCATTGACTACACTTTTGTTTTGTCCATTTCAATTGTGTATGTTACAGCCCATTATCTCAACTTGGTAAACAACAAATATGTTTCAGCGGCTGACAAACAACGTTACCGTTCAGTTGAGCTGACACCCTTGCTAATACAGGATTATCAACTGCATAAGTAATAATCTTAACTTTGACAGTCTCATTCCAATTTTTTTTAATGCCTTTTAACTTTCAGCCAATCCAAATAATTGCAGGAATACTATACACGCGAAAGTTATGTAACATTATTGGAACTAGACCTGTTCTGTTTAGAGATGAGCGCATTCAGTTTTCTTGCCTTAAATTCAAGTTCCTTTGTTTACTCTTTCAGTCAGGTAATAATTCAAGTGGTCAAGTTGGTAAGCTTCACATCAATCCATACAAGGTAAATGTTTGCATGTAATGTTCTGAATCAAGGTGAAAAATTTGGGGCCGTTGTCACAAAATCACAGTACCATTACCGTACACTTCTGACCACCCCCGTAAAAATGTGCCATTATGTAAGTGACCAACTGAACAACTTGTTTTCTTCCAAAAGTACAACTTAGTCAACATGACAACTATGTTTCAAGCAACAATAATTAAATTTAATATACTATGCCAAAATATAGAGAACAAAACATAATGTTCCATTTAATTTGAACTTAAAATGAGTGCTAATATACAAATTAGAACAATTTTGCATTCACCTCTTCTTTCGAGGGAATATACGTAGGTATGTTCCCATTAAATCTGCATATTTCTTTAAATTCAAATAATACCAAAATTGGTTGAAATGTTATAAATGGCAGAAAGTTATAATTAAATGAATCATGAGAGATATAATTTCTTTAATTTTTTTGTGCCAATTCAAGAATGGATGATCAAATTTTTCAACTGTGCATTGCCATCCTGCATAGTCTCCCATAATCTCTGCAATGGTACATGACCTGTAAATAAAGTCAGAAGTATTCAAAATTAAAAACAGTAATGAATACAAACTTTGGTTTTAACTTAATTTTGAAAAAATATATTTAAACAAAATTGCTGTATTTTAAGAGATTACCTGCAGCCTTTCGGTACACCATACACATACCTATAGTAATGTATGTCCTCGCCAGTAATGCACGGGTTGGCAACAAGGGTTGTGATTTTTAATTTTTTTCATTTAGTAAAATATTAATCAAAATCTGTGTTTGTCAGTTGCATTTCAGTAACCCTATAATACATAAGGTTCATAAAATAGTCTTCTAGATGTGCCAAGATGTCTAAACCAGCACTTTTTCGGTGTTCCCCCCCTCCCCCTTTTCCCAATTAAATAAAAATTATTGTATGCAAGGTAAAAAACCATGTAGCTTTGTTCTAGGTTTTTTTTTATTTGGAGGGGGGGGGGGGGGGGGGCAATATCCATGGGGCATAGGCACCAAGGGGAATGGTTAAGTTTTAAATATCATTTCAATGCTTGTTTTTACACTGATAGTAGGCAAAAATTGCAAGTTTTTAAGTCTTTTACTAATAAAATCTATTGGAAACCTTCTAAGTTATGAGATATGCACATATCACCTTTACAATCATCACTATGGCAACATTCAGTATTTAGATTTTTTTTTAAATTTCAGATTTGAAAAATTGTACATTAAATAATAAGTAGGGAGCCTGGAAAAAAATTAATTACCTATTTGCCCCCGGGACCTTTGTTCTTTCTCCACGGCTGAGCGATGTCACCACCTAAATGTACATGACTTCGCCTATATGCTTGTAGTTAGAACACTATTTAAAAAAAACTGCACCATATATAGCCTCCATTGTAGGTGTAGTGATATCAAGTAACATATTTATTCAGCCGGTAAGAGTCCTTGTTTGCAGTGAGTGTGATTAATTAAATAAATATTCATGAGCTTAAATTACTTTTTGTATTGAACAAGGATAGAACTAAGGGCATGTGTTGATAGAATAAATCAGTACATTAATGAATGATATTTCTTTATGAATTTTGGAATTTTTTCTAATTTCTAGATAAATAGTTATGAATTTCCAAGACGAAAACAAGATGGTGGATACAAAATGGCGTACATGACATACTGGCTGGTGATATATCTACCTTGGCATTAGTGGTGGGAGTTCATTCTATCGGTGGCTTCCATGGAGGAATAATTTGTCACCATTTTGTTTTGCTCTTGCCAAGTTTGCATGAGGACTCCATGATGTGTGTTTTCAATTAAAATTTTATAAAATTGTATTAAAATTGTTTTTTAATAAATTTAAATGTATTTCCTAATTTTTTTTATGATTATGGATCTTCAGTATGGTGTAATGATTTTTTTTTAATTTAGTTAATTATATTTTTATTAATAAAAATATTATTTTGATTTTCTCGATTATAATTACGAATTTTAAATGGTGACAATAACAATAATTGCAACGGTTACATCAAAATTCGAAATGGCGGCCATGACATCTTAATGGTCAAAGTCATGATCTCGCCAGCTTAGGGAGGCTTGTCGATGGGGAATTCAAGCCTCTTTGGGGAATTTTTGCTGTTTTAAAGGCCTAAATATTTCGAATTTCAAATTTTTTTACAGGATTTTTTCCCCTCATAATTTGAATTTTTTTCTTTTCAAAAACTGGAATTTTCACGATTTTTGGAAAATTTAACAATTTTTGAGTCACTTTTGACAAATTTTGAAGGTCAAGGTCAACGGTCAATGTCATCCAAGATGGCAGTGACATCACAATCCATGATGGCGGACCAGATCAGGCTCCACACCCAGAACCCAGGGCTGTTAAATACTTATATATACCTACTACTTAATAAGTTGATAAGGTGGAGGTAGGAAGCGCCTGCCAACCACTTGTGACGCTCCCAGCAAGTGCCAGAGCATCTGCAAAAGTCACTTGGGCGACTTAGCGGTACGTAGTTAGTGCATATCGCATGTGGTAGATATACCGTTTGTGTTGAGGTTGGTGGTACTTTTATCTTCTTATGGGTTGGTAATGGAAGTCACTCCTGATTGTATTTTTGGTTAATTTAACGAAGTATATTTTATCGGCAATTGTATGTCGTTAAAGAGGGCGGTAAAAATGGCTCAAGTCTTATGAAAACCAAATTGACTTGTGCCATTTATACCGCCCAAAAACAATTATTTCTATGTTTATTATTTGCTGATAAGGGCATTCAAATATTACAAGTTTTTCTTGCTTTTTTTTTATTTTACGTGTGAAGGTCTGTATTTTCCTGGTAGAAAGACGATAGCATTTTCCGGAGATTCAAAGGTATGCGAGCCCAATTTGTTTGTCTGTGTTGTAATTTTTTTCTCACTAAATTCCTTCCGCGGAAATATCTGTGCTGCATAAATGCTTGTAACGTTTGATAGCTGATTTTGGCTTATTAATGCGTGTGTTTAGGTATTTGTCCCTGTTGTCCATTCTTGAGGTTTTTTCTACGGCAACCAAGTGAAAATTAAAAAAAAATACGTATGACCATTAAATAAATTTAAATAAATCTTCCTTTCTCTGTCCAAGCAACATTCAAAGAACGTATTAAGGTAGGGGAGTCGGTCATCGCGACAATATAGCTGCCGTGGCTGACCAAACCCGCGCACAAAGCACACTAATACATGCGACATTTCCTGCATGTTTGATATCCATCATGATTAGGCCCATAGACTTAGGCCCTGAGACGCACTTATGTCCCTCCCTAAACATAGGTATTGCACTTTAGCTATAAGTTAGGTTAGGGACAAAATATAAATAATCTTAGGCATTGTGAAACAGGTTTTCGGATGTCAAAATTCTGCGGAGAATGAATTCTAATGAAAATGTGCATGATTGGATAAATAATAAGCTTAAAGGGAATTATGGATGTTTGAAAGCGTCATGTTTCAACATGTTATTGTATACATCTAAAACATCTGCTATTTGTTGCTGACAGTTTGGCTGTGTTAAGCAAGTCGCTTGGCATGTGGGTTTTAGCCGCGTCGAAGGCGATGATTCCAACCAACGTTTCGATCGACATTGCGAGGTAGACCGAAACGTCTGTGGAATTTTCACCTTCGATGCTGCTAGAACACACAAGCAGAGAAACTTCGCACGTTGCAGCACAGCTCTGTATCAACACTGAAGCTCATGAGACAAGTGCTGGTGTGAAAAATCACAGCGAAATTAAAATTACGGTAGTTTTCCTACGTAGTGTTAAAATATTAACAGGACTTTGTTTTAAACCTGTCTTCAAACAACCACTACTGCCACATTCCTAAATTATATCCGTGACTAAAAGAATTCCGTATGACTGTAATAAAAAGTCTATACACAAGAGAAGTGAAACTTCATGTCTATTAGGTATGAATTAAGATAAATTATTAGTATTTTTTTTATTGAACAAGAGATAATAATTAAGAATATTAAGGATGCGGGTATAATCTCAAATGAAAAAAAAAGAATTATAATAATAAGGTTAATTGCACAAATCAATAACTGTTGCGCACGCCAATTGTGGATACTTTAAATAACATAAAATAAATATGGTAGCGTCAATCGTTAGCCGTTACGAAAACTGAGGAGTAGACGAACATAAGTAGCGTTACGAGGATTCCGTAGTATCACTGCTGCGTCATTTCCACCTCTCCCCTGTATTCTGCCCATCTGGCCGTTAGAACTAGCATATAGCATGCTACGCTACGTATTCCCATTTGACCGCAAGCGCATGTGTTGGAGTGGCGTCGCCGCTGACGCACTCTGCTCCTCTACCGGTTCCCCCACCACGTACCTAACTGTTCCCCTTCATGCAAACTGAATTTTCGTAACGCTCTAAAATTGTAGCTCCCTCAGCAAAGAGGTTTCGCTTCAAAAAAAAATATTTACTTGAAATTCCTAGTGTTCGAATTTTCTTAAGTAAGTATTGGCATTTCATTATGTCTAATTTATTAACATTGTTAAGTTTCACACGTTTTTAAATGTTAAAACACGCAAAGAAATAAGTTTTCCAATGTCCAGGTTTATATTCTGTGGTATAGAATTCTTGAGACAAGAGACAAGGCGACACAACAACGCAACACACAAACAATGCAAGAAAATCGAATCGCCTGACGTCAGCAACCATACATACAACTTAAAAATTGTTAAAACAGTAGAAGACGAATTTCTTCCCGGGGCTTCTTTTGATAATCCATGTTCATTGTGAACACACATTAAACTGTCAATAATTTGATATATATATAATTTTCTCCACTGTGCGAAAGTTAAACAGGTGTGGCTGTGTACTTCTTTTTTTAGTCTTTGTTTTTTTGTAACATTTTGTTAGGCTGTGGTTTTAAATTTTCAGTTTGTTTTAACTTTTTTTTTTTGGTTCATAACATTTTTAATTTATTTTCCTGTAATGTTATTATTATTTTTGGAAAAATAAATTTCGTTTCGCCGGCGATAAACCAGCATTTTTTTTTAAAAGTATTTATTGTTCTGAGGTATAGACGAGTTTCACGAGCCGGTTGTTTTGGTAACTCGTTGCGTGTCACGCCACTGCGAGGCGCTGCTATCGCGGCCAGCGCGGAGCCAGGAGCGAGTCGCAACTTGACGCGACGCGCGAGTGTCTGCCCGGGACTCGTGTCTCGAGAGGTTTCGCGGTTGAATGGGGCTCCGTGCACAACAGCGTGTTGGAAGACTTGACGACTGACTGCCTCGTCGAAGCAGTTTCTTCGCTTTGCGCGCAGTGGTCACGTCGCAGAGATGGCTACACATCGACCCTGAAGGTAAAAAAATCGATTCTTCTCCGATTTTTCTTACTTCCTGTGTGTGTGTGTGTGTGTGTACCTCGTATCGTCTGCGCTGAAGGCAGTGATCAAAGTCCATTGCCAGTTCAGTTCCATTTGACACGTAGCTGTCTGTAGCTTCGTGTCTCTTTTTGGCGTTTCCAGAGCCTAGTGTCCCGAGTCCTTGCATGCAATGAATTTTTTGACGTGACAAAGTTTAATACGCTGGCTGTAAGCATGGAAAAGGATGACTCATTGTACCGTTACGCACATTGTCCCGTTACGCTCATTGTACGCTTGCGCCGCATCTATCTCTCTTCCACTCGATTGGAACAACCATCGATTTGACTTTTTCGAGGCATATTAAACTTGAAACACTCCCATTCATTTCCTACTTTTCATATCATCGTCCTATCCTTAACAGAATAACACATATTGGAAGAAGTTAAATAGCAAACACGTATAAAAGTTACAGTTAAAGTAATAAACATATTTGAATTAATGACTGCAAATAAAAGTAAATTTATCAATTAAATTGTAGATTTCATTTCACTCCTATGTATCCATACAAAATAGTGATAATTCAATAAAAAATATTCAATTTGATTCATAAAAGTATGCAATCATTTCATCAATGTTTTGTTATGACGTCACGTTAAACTATCGTCCGTAAACTGACTTTACAGACAAACAATTTTTTTTATCGTTTTCAGCTGAAAAATTAACTTGCTTGTTTATAAGTATTGTGTGGGCCCCAATTTAACTGATTTTTTTTTTAAATTTTGTGCACGAACTCTCAAATTGACGGCTACCTGTGGGTTTACCCAAGGTGTTACGCAATTTTACTTAAACTTTTTTCTTTTACGCGAACAAAAAAAAACGTGTAGTCTTTAACTTTTATATGCAAATCACCTCAGCAGTGTGTAATGTGTAACAGTTTTATTAGCATCGCCAGAACTCTGAACTGATTTTCACTCTACGATAGTGCATAAAGTACTCTCCACGTCATACAATTTTCGCGACGTTTAATGGTGGAGCTTTAACTATATCGTAGTTTTTTTTTGTTAATAGTAGACTACTGACCTTTTACAGGAATTTTCATAAAAGCATTTATATCAAACTATAATATAAACTTTTTTTATTATCTAGCAACGGACATTTTAGGACCTTCATAAATACATTTTTAAGTTGCCATTTATCTCCATTGTATGCCTTTGTAAAGTATAAAATTAAGAATAGTTCAAATTAAATTTCACATTTGCGTTCAAGACTTACACTGCCACGTTATCGTTTTTTGGAGTAGGTACTTTGAAGTTTGGAGTCTGATAAAATGTTTTAAAAGTTTATTGGTAACTGCGCGGTGTTAGCGCTAGTCATACTTATTAACATTTTCGCGCATAATCATCGCTCGTTCATATTTCCAAGTGCCCCGTTGAACGATGCTAACAAATTCCTACTTCATTCCTTCAACTTATTGTAGTTTCAACACCAGCACCCTATACCTGTTGTACTGGTTCGCCCGTGACCTTCAGATGAGTTATTTCTCCTTCGGGGTGTGGCCAGGGCCTTAACGGGCCCGCTCAGTCAAGTGTGTATCTGTGTTAGTGAGACCTGATGGTAAGTGTGGACGCTCGCTGGTGCTTCTAGCGCGGTGTCGCCTCTGGACTGGCGCGCTGTCTTCTCTTCGTCCATAGGACAACTGTGATATTTGAGCGGCGACCGTAACATTATATGGCGGAGAAATGAAGATAGTGTTTTAATGCAGGTCCCTTAAGTGCTTTCAAGAATCTGTACAGGTTGTTTTACGCCTGAAAATGACTTAAAACACGCATTTAAGATAATTTAACTCTTCTAAAAAAATATATTTTAAAACTTAATCAAGAAATCAAAAGCACCTTTCGTCCCTCAGCAAATTTACTAAATCCTCGGATATCTTGAGTAGTTCTGAAATCGCGTTTTTTTTCTGAAGCTCTGCGCGCCGTTAGTGTGCTCGGGTAGGCAGGGGCCTTAATTGCAGCCATGACACGATCGCCGCGTTGCATGCGATCTCACATCCTGAACCGCGATCTGAGGCGTATAGGGCTTGCTCTAGGACTCATTCGTACTCCAACCGAATCTAGCTACTGACATGCATGCCAGACTGTGATATGGGGGCTCGCCAGAGCATGTATGTACGTATGTATGCATGTATGTATATGGATAATATCACATCCGTTTGAACATTTTATAACTCGTAGGAGTAATGCACAAATATATTTTTTGTGAACACGTTTTTGATACGACCAACCATTACTGCAAAGGGTTTAAAAAACGATTGCCGGACAAAAAAAAATCATAACTATGTTCGTAGGCATAACATCGAATTTGTACAAATTATGTTTTGATCGTATAGTTTTTATTTAAAACTTTTGCTTGGAATGATTTTTTTTATTAGACAAGAAGTTAATAAAAGGGGATAGAATTTAAAAAAAAATGGGTGCGTGTACTTATGTACGTGTGTGAGAAGTTATCCTACTTCTTTGGAATCATTAAAAAATAGTTTTTAATTGCATGCAAATAATTAATTACAATAAAATAATAAAAGGACTGGAAAAAGATAGTCAACACAGTCAATAAAGTTTAGTTTAAATTTGAAAAATTAAATAAATAAAATTTAGAGAATAATAAATATATATGACACAATTTGTACTAAATATTATAAGATTCTTAATTTTAAATATTTATTATTGATTATTTAATATTTTTAAATAAAATAAATAAATTTAATAATAAATTAAAAAATTTAATTTAAGTTTATTAATTTTTTTATTAATTTAAGTTTCACTTTTCATTTTTATCAAAAGTTTTCATTAAATTATTTCATTTATTTTTATAAATATTTATTATTTATTCAATTTAATAACAAATATTAAAAATTAATATTTTAATTTGATATTCGATTTTAATTTTATCACAATTTTTTTATTAAATGTTTTATTAAATTTATTTCATTATTTTGTAAATATTAAATAATAATAATAATAACTATTTAACATTAATAATTTAATAATATTTAGTATTAATTATATTAAATAATAATATTTTAATTTATATCAATAAATAATACATACGGATAGTTAACCTCAATTATATTGGAGCACTTGAAAAAGTATATAAGCACAATTTTTTTTACTATTATTTACGGATAGTTAATAATATTAATCAAAATATTCAATTTAAATCACTACTGAATATAATTTATTAGCACATATATAATTCGCACTTGTATGAAACTAAAACACGTGTTGTGAATGTAGATACTAGAAACATGTGGATAAATATTATAAATATAAAAACAGTGATCAGAGGCGACGAGCGTGCCAACATGCGCGACTAATAGAGGTTCTATTTCTATTTTGTTGGTAGCTTTTTTTCGAGACTTAATGAGCGATTTAGCGGGCAGCTTCAACCTGTTAATTTTGTGTTACAGTGATGCGCGCGCATCTTAAAATTTCACTATCATTTTTTCATAACGCGCCTAAAGAAGTATAACTTCAAAAAATCATAACTCCTTCAGTAGGTACACTATCAAATCCGTTCAAATTGTTTGCAAATCTTATAATTTTTATCGAAAACTTTTGTCTGAAACATTTTTTGATAATAGGTATAAACCATTACTGCCATGGGTGGAAATAACAAGGGTAGAAAAAAAAATGTCTTTACTTTTTTTAATAAATTTACTTTAATTTCCATTATAATTTATTGTAAAACGCCTTTGGCTGGAAAATTTTTGATGAAACAAACTACTACCTAAAAACGGGGTTTAAAAATAAAATAAACATTTTTGGATCAAATTTGTTGGAATTTATTATTAACTATCTTAATATTACCTTAAACCTTTGTCCAAAAATTTTATACGACCACGTTTTAGTGCAAGGGATGAAAAATAATGTTTGAAGATCAAAAATAATTGCATGACTACCTTACTAATCATATTATGAAAATCTTGAAGACATTCAATGCTGGATGAATTAAGTTAAACATTCAAAATATTTTCGCTGCATGGAATATGAGATAATGTTAAATCGATCGTTTTTGTAATCGGCGAACATATAGGCCTATGTTAATATGGACAGTAAGTTCTTAAAAGGTTCCAGGAGTTTATATAGACGTTTCCAAAAATAATAATAATAATAATAATAATAATAATAATTCAGAAGAAAAATAGGAAATTCTAAACTACCTTCGCCTGTAGGCTGTGCCTAAAGGGATATTTTTATTCCCTATGCAAATTCATTTCCTCACAAACGCAATTAATTTAAAACTAGAGGAATGAGGCCTACCTAATATGAAATAATCCCATGGACTGAGCTATGTATTTAATAATATTATAGCAATACAATAAACAAAATATGTTCATATATCTGGTTAAAGCAAAATTTTTACTATCCAGTAATCTATAATTAAAAAAAAAAAAAAAAAGTATGCACTGACTTAGCATTGAACCGCGTTTTTATGATTCAACAACCGCGCACTATAACGACTAGGTACTCTACGAAGACTGTACGATTGTGAATAGAATATGTTTTCTATGACAGGAACCTTATGTTTTTAATACTTGAAATTATTCTTTACTATGACTATTTTCGTTAACCAAATATATTCCAGGGTAGTTTAACTATCATTAAGTTTCATTTGGCACACCAATACCTTTTGTATGTCGCCTAATGTTTACTAAAAATGACTATATTCGGTTTTATGTTGCTACACGTGGGTACGCCATCTTTGTGTCACATTTTTGTTCATTGACTTACCTTATATTTTCACGAAAATACTCCTACAAAATGCCGTGTACCGAGAGTTAATATGTATACATATCAAAAATATGGCCTCTATCCAGAAGCCGAGATCCTGACCACGGAAGACTTATTCAAATGAAAAAGGGCGGAAGTATATTCCGGCGACCGTTTTTAGTTGCTTTTTGCAACAAAGTAAGCTCTACTTTCAAATATAAATTAATTTCTGCTCGCTTATTTTCTGAACAAGTAAGGCCTACTGCACTTCAAGAAAAATTACGTGATCGATAACTGCTCAAGATATCAGGGGTGGTGTCTGTTTTCGAAAAAAAATCATTTGAGAATACGCTGATGACGTATTTCGTATTTTCAAACTAAAACACCTATTTCAAGAATAATATTTAGGCATGAAAAATCCGGTACAATTTCGTGAAAAAACCCTCGAGGGTCTTGCAATACACATTTAACTTCAATTATCAGTCTTATGATTTTATGGATACCACTTAAATTACATAGCTTCCTATGCTCGACGAAAATACTAGCATTAGTGGCGACACCGCGTTAGAAGCACCAGCGAACGTCGCACTTATCAGCCCGCCTCACCAGCACAAATCCAACCCCTGGCTAGTTGGGCCTCTTAATATGTACTGAAATGGTAGAAAATTAGTCAAAAATCAGTAGCAAGGTCACTCGCTTCACTGAAATGCGATTCTGATTCGATTACTAACTAGTTTGAACCATGGTTTTTTTTTTAAGTGAAACTTCTTTGCTGAGAGGGCTTCAATTTTAGAGCGTTACGGAAATTCAGATCGCATGAGGGGAATAGTTAGTAGGTGCGTGGTGGGGGAACCGGTAGAGGAGGAGACGACAGGGGAGAGGAAGAAATGACGCAGCATACTTGCACACTTGCATATTTGCATATTTGCACACTCGCATATTTGCACACTCGCATACTTGCATAGTTTAACACTTTACACACTTGCATACTTACGCAATAGGATAATTTAGCGCTCGCATACTTGCATATATATATATATATTTTTTTGGATCTGTGACCTGAGCCAATGAGACTTACGTTTACTATACCTAATAATATAATAAGCAAGAAGTTTCACTTCCGTCACGCGTGGACTCCACACGAACACACATTTATTTTTCGAGAGGGAAAACGTGGCGGACGTTGCCATGAGCTGGTAGGTTTTCTCGGGGTGCTCACGTCCACCCCACACATTTATTCCGTCAGTGCTCCTCTCTCACCCCATCCCCTCTCGTGGTCTCCAATCACGGCAGCTTATCTCCGATGACTACGGCCACTTACGAGTGGATCATAACCAATAAACATGTGGCTTTAGCCCAATCAAATTAAATTCATAAAAGGACGCTTAGCCGCCATGTGGTTTGAAAGGGAAACTCCACAGATAGCTGTTTCAGTATTTATAAGAATGTGTGAAGGTATTCAAATGAGCATTTATAAGAGTGCCCAAATTTGAATGTATGCAAGTTTACCAGTGCGCAAATATTAAAACGTGATATGCAAACATGTCAAAGAGCGCCCCACTCATGTCAGTATTGCACCATTTTTTTTAAATATTGCTTAAATGGAAATAATTTGCCAAGTTATCATAGTGGCGGGACCGTGGCTGGCTAACGATAGTTAGAAGCGTGACTGTTTTGACGACATGGACGTAAGTATCCTGACAGCATTTTTAATCTTATCGCGATATTCTGGAACGATCGTGTTGAACAAAGTGATTCACAAGTTGCGTGCAAGCTAAAAAAAAAAAAACACTTACACGAATAAAAAAATAAATAAAGTATGCGTAGTTACCACGCGCGTTAGCAGTGAAACTTCACACTTCAATAATCCCCTTGAAATTGAACAATAAATGGATGATCATACTGAAAGCTCACAGACTTGTTCAAATCCATAATTTATTCTTCCTTCCCCCTACCACTACTAAAGCATTGCATTATTTAGTTTTCGTTGCTCTGATACACATAGCCTACCGTTAACATTTTTTCCTATTATAAAAATTGTTATAGTAGAAGAGTCTACTAATGTGTCAAGCTTACATTTTTCGAAAATAAAAATTGTAAGTCTCAAAAATATTTAAATAAATGTTAACTCAAATTTAATTCAAGGAGGTTAAGACGTTTCTCTTAAAAAAAAAAAGGAAAGGTTACCTGTGATATGTATTCCTGTATCGCCTGAATTCGGAAATCGGCGCACGAGGTGAAGGGAAAATAATATTTAGGTTACGATTCTCCTTTCCCCCTTTACGAGAACGAGCGTGTCGATCCACCCTGTCCCGCCGGCGCTCGGTCCCAGGCACCGGCTGTCTGCGCCGCGCCGCGCCTCGCGATTGGCCGACGCTTCCGCCGCCGGCCACGCCCACCCGCGGCGTCGCCAAGTGACCAGCGCCCGGCCCTCCCGCCGCCCGCTCTGCCCCGGCGCGCGGCGGGTTGCAGACGCGCAGACTGGCAGGCGCGCGCGCACACCCCGCACGGGAGCGCGTCGTTTGGCCTAAAACTGTTTCAGAACATTCACTTGGCCTAAACTTTTTTTTACCTAAAGTCATTAGGCCTAAAATTATTTGGCCTAAATACGTTTGGCCTAAACATATTTGGCCTAAAACAATTTGACATAAATTTGTTTGGCCTAAAGTCATTTGACCTAAAATTGTTCGACACAAAGTCACTTGGCCTAAAATAATTTTGTGACATTTATTTGACCTAAAATTATTTGGCCTAAAGACTCTCTCCCGTGTGCTGGAGGCCGGCTAGAGACCACACCTCACACGTCTGCCTCTGTGCTTTGCCGCTTTCACTTGGCTTCAGGCGGAAAAACACAACTAAACTTTCTGGGACAGAAAAAAATAAGCATAGGTAAATTAATGGTGGGGTAAATCGGAGGTAAGATTTTCAAAAAAGTATTTTTTTTTCCACATCTTTACGTTACTTATACTAATAAAATTAATGCAAAAAAATTGTTTATACGCGTTGTGCTATCATGTGTTACTATTGCGATGCCCGGAAATATTATAGCCACAGATATATGATATACTAACCTCAGTAACAAATTTGATTTGAGTTTGTACTTGGATAGTTAGTGTGTATATGAAAGAATGATGATTTTAATATAAGTAGTAAGTGTATAATGATATAAACGAATTCACCGACATAAATAAAAATTATCGGTTTTCCATATTTCAACAAACTTTTAATAGTTTAGATTCGTTTCTGAAGAATATACTTACTACATCAATACTTTAAATAGTAAATCTTTTATGAATGCTTTTACAATTGATTTAAGAGTATGACTCCCTGAGTGGAAAACCCAGTTATGACTAAAAGGATCACATGGGGAACCGTTTTATACTGATGGTGACGGTATACTGGACTTACAAGTTTACACACTCTTGAAGTTGTCATTTGTGTGGTTCTGGAACGAGGTATAGAGTCGAGGACCTCTGGGGAAGAAAGCCTGCATGGAACGCTACAGTTAACGGCCGCAGACCAGCAACTTGGACGGAATGACAGCAGTTAGTTCCCAGGGCGACTGTGAGCTCCTGGGCGTGGAGTAGAGCTCACCGACGATGTCTTGCACACTGACAGCACAGTCGCACGACATCGGCGACCCCGCTGAAGCATATCATTTGTACCTTTAATTACGGAACCCAAAAAAAAAATTGGTTGTCTGTAAAGTCGGTTTACGGACAATGGTTTAACGTGACGTCATAACAAAACATTGATGAAATGATTGCATACTTTTATGAATAAAATTGAATCATTTTTTATTGAATTATCACTATTTTGTATGGATACAAAGGAGGAGTGAAATGAAATCTACAATTTAATTGATAAAATTACTTTTATGTGCACTCATTAATTAAAATATGTTTATTACTTTAACAAAGAGATTATTACACTATAACTTTTATACATGTTTGCTATTTAACTTCTTCCAATCTGTGTTATTCTGTTAAGGATAGGACGATGATAGGAAAAGTAGGAAACGAATGGGAGTGTTTCAAGTTTAATGTGCCTCGAAAAAGTAAAATCGATGGTTGTTCCAATCGAGTGGAAGAGAGATAGATGCGGCGCAAGCGTACAATGAGCGTAACGGGACACAGCGTAACGAGACAATGTGCATGACGGGACACTTTATCGTGCGTGCAGCCGGCGTTAATCGATTTATTAGACGTCACGTCAAAAAATCAAATAAATCAGCATTAACTTATTTTATAATTGTAAAAACATCCGTAAAAAATTGAAATCAAACGAAAATACCGAAGTGAAAAGGTAATAACCTGGCATAGGTACTGCAGATGAGCCGTAGCTGAGGTTTCGCTGGACTCAGCACTTCTTCGGTCGTGGGCCTCTCAATGGCTCTAAGTTCTTCACTGAAACTGCGGCCCGATCACAGAAGCAGGCCATGGGTGAAAATTATGTGTCCTTTTGAAGAGAGATTTCCTTTTTAGACGGCATAAGACGAGGTGATGACTCATCACAGCGTAACGGAAAAACGGAGTGGGGTGTTCGATGGCGAAGAAATATGGGAGGAAGGAAAGATGTAATGACGAATAAAGTAGAATCAGAAAACTGCAAGACTCTTCGAAGGTTTTTTGGAGTGTAACATCTTAGCTCTCGGTATACGGCATTTTGTGGGAGTTAATATCGTGACTGCGACGTAAGTCAAGGAACGGAAATGTGTAACGGAAATGTGTGCTGTCATCTGTGGCGAATGGCGCGAACCAAAACTCACACAGATAAAGAGAAACTTTATAGTATTAACAGTTTAATGAATTTTAACAATATGAGCATTATTTTAAAAAAATTCCTTTTTGGAAAATCAAGGTTTAGTTTTTTTTTTCAAGTCTTTTTCGCTTTTATCGGATCCGTTTCATTAAATAATTTAAAATTTCGCTCTGCAAATCGAATGATCCGATGGTCGAGGTAGCTGCCCCGGCAGCGAATTCTAGCGGTGGTTGCGGCAAATACTTGTGATTCCGCGTCCAGAAATGTATATGAAAAAAAAAAATTAGCTTATATTTATCACGCTCGGCATCATTAAAAAAAACCTTTTTTTAATGATATGGACCAGGTATTCAATATAAATTACTAAAGTGTAAGATTTTTAAAGAACTTATATAATTTTCATTTGTATGTCGCCATTTTTTTTCATCCTGTAAAATTTCGTTGCATGGTGCGCGCGCAACGTAAAAATTCACTCTCATCGATTTTTTCTACTTCAAAACGCACGTAGAGAAGTTAAAAAAAAAATTGGTTGTCTGTAAAGTCGGTTTACGGATGATAGTTTAACGTGACAACGTCATAACAAAACATTGATGAAATTATTTCATACTTTTATGAATAAAATTTAATCATTTTTTATCATATTTTGTATGGATACAAAGGAGTGAAATGAAATCTACAATTTAATTGATAAATTTACTTTTATTTGCACTCATTAATTCAAATATGTTTATTACTTTAACGAACACATTATTTTAACTATAACTTTTATACATGTTTGCTATTTAACTTCTTCCAATCTGTGTTATTCTGTTAAGGATAGGACGATGATAGGAAAAATAGGAAACGAATGGGAGTGTTTCAATTTTAATGCGCCTCGAAAAAGTCAAATCGATGGTTGTTCCAATCGAGTGGAAGAGAGATAGATAGATGCGGCGCAAGCGTACAATGAGCGTAACGGGACACAGCGTTACGGGACAATGTGCGTTACGGGACACTCTTTCGTGCGTGCAGCCGGCGTTCGTCGATTTATTAGACGTTTGTCACGTCAAAAATTGTTGTAAATTTGTCAGGCCCTCGGATCAGTCCCATAAACGTATTCTGGGGTTCGAAGAGAAGTGAAGAAGTTGAAGTTGTGACGCGGGCGAAGGAGGGGAAGAGCAGGCGCCGGAGGAGAGGGTCGTGTGGGCGTGGCCGCGGACGGGACACGCCCCCCAGGTCACGCGCGCGCGCTAGGGGTACTCACCCCTGGTGGGTGAAGGGGGGGGAAGAGAGACTCGCGGTCACGTGGGGGGGCAGTCGCAGTGAAGTCGCCGCGGGGAGAAGGGGTGGTCCGTCGAGCGTCGCGACGCCCGGACAGGCGCCGCCGCCTCCCCGGGCCATGAGCGCCGCCGACCAGGAGGTGCCCGGAGACGGCAGGAACATCGTGAGTCCCGCTAGCACGCACACGCGCTGGCATTCGCGTGCGCGAAACACATGCCAGTATTTGGCGAATATGAATATCACGAAATGTGAAAATAATATTAAATAAGACAAACATATGAATTGCTTGAAATTTTTTTTCTTAATCCTTTTTTAAACTAAGGTAAAAATCAACTTATATATTTTATGAGCTTTTTCTTTAACATTAAGTAATATGTAATGAAGTTTTAAACTATAAATAATCAACTTTTCGCTAGGAAACAAAAACAATATAGCTATAATTTAAACAAATAAAAACACATTCTTCTCTTAAAATTTTTATCAATATTTTTTATTAAAAGGTTATTTTAAATTTTATCGTTTTCTATAATCAACTTCTTTTAAGAAACTAATATATATATATATATATATATATATATATATATATTTAAGCCCTATATTATTTTAAACAAACAAAAACGGCATTATTCTCGTGAATTCTTATGACATTTTTTTAAAAATTATTTTTAGTGCTTGAATAAACAATTTTTTTTAATATAGTTATGTAAACGAACAAAACCTTTTTTTGCTTCTTATTTTTGATTTTTTCAACAAAGCTAGGACGGGCGTAAGTCGCGCCTACACTTCGTACCTACCAACCTAGGATTTTAAAACTGAACATTCGCGTTCGCGAATGCCTAATAACTGACATTCGTTACGTAACTTATATATGTATATCCTGCGCACGCTTTAACGAAAGAAAAAAAAAATGTTTCCAAAAGCGACGACTTTTTACACCGCAAAATAAAACACAACAAAACTAACTCTTAAAAAATAACTGCTGATGCTAATGACTTGAAACCCACACATAGTTACAAAGAGACCTCAAGGTTATTATGACGTTATTTAGTTGTGATATATCAACGTTCACGCAGAAAATAATGTTTTCATTTCAATATATTATTTCCATGGTGCATTACGCAGAATTTTAACCACGAGATACTGATTTTTGTTTTCTATTTGAGTGTGTTAATAAATAAAAATAACTAAGAACAATCCCGATTAAATCAGTTTCCAGTTGAATGAAAGACCGGATTGAAATAGGTTCATCCGTTTGTGAGCTACGAAGCCGCATGCAGTCACACATACAGGCCAAGTTTTCAAACTTTTTTCATCCCTCTTTTTATGCCAGGGTACGAGGGAGGGGGTTAAAACAATTTTCGGTAAAATGCGTAAACGTATAGGCTATTGAATTTTTATGTAGGCCCTACTATACGTTGGGTTGTGGGGTCTCACATGCTATATGTTGATTTATTTTCGGTTTTACATCGTAAGTGACAGTTAAGGGTTATTTCTGTAAATTTAACATTAAACCTCTATTGCATTTGCTGTTTTGTCACGAATAGTTTCTATAATTTGTGTAAAAAGTCACGTAAGTGATTGTATTTGTTATCAATTGCGCGAGTTTTTTACAGCAAGTATACTACACTAATTTCATATATTTTGGAAATATTTGTGACAGAACAAAAAATACAGTAGATATATAGTGATGATTACAGAAATAGCTATTAACTAACAGCAATGACGAGAAAATGAGACCCCATCTTAAGCTTTATGCCGCGATTCTTGCATCTTTTCAACATTCGTTAAGGAAATGTTAACATAGGATGTGCATCATCTTATTAATATTAGGTTAATTTTCCAAAGTATGCACTTTGCGTGACTATCTGAAAACTTGGTGACAAATTATTTTTTTATATAAAGGTAGTCTAGGTTTGAATGTTGCGCATCAAAGCATTTTGAAAATAAATATTTGTTTCAAAATAAAAACTATCTAACTGTCCTTGTCCAAGCGTAATTTCATTATTCAACAAGCTTATTGTAGTTTATTTTAAGTAATTACTACCACTGCATTTTTTTCGAATAATGCCAAAATTAGTTACAGTGTGCCCTCACCATTTAACGAACAGTCGATGTCGGGATTTAGAAGTATTATTTCGAGTTATTTCATGGAATACAAAAAACTTTTAGGATGCCTTCTGGCTGGAATGATTTGTGTTCGAAGCATAAAAAGCGCTAGCGTCACACACCGCACTTGTATATGTATGTATATGCACACATAACTATACATAGTGTTATTACTAACAAATACTTCGCAAAACTAGATTAAAGGAATTTTTTTTAACGCTGCAAGTGTAGCAAACATCAGAGTGATTTTTTACAATCAAAATTTTGTGGAATATATAAAAATAATGCTTAAATCTGAGCGAGCAAGTCCTACTCCAGTATTTATGATTATGTTTATTACAAATGTGTACACAAGTTGTAGCCTGTGTTCCACAGAAGAAGAAAACATGTGTTTGATAATTTGCAATGTTATACTTGTAATGTCACGGAAAATAGTTTTGCAACAAAATTCGAAATATTTATTTGTAAAATAGTCTTCTTTTTTAAATCCACTGGGCTGTTTTTTTCTTCGTTGACGACTAACCCCTGTAGGAATTTCAGTGGCAACTCTATATTTGTGTGCATAGTAATAATGATATACGTAAGTATTTTGCATTTTCCTTCTTCTATTAAAGATTTCCTTACCTAAAAATGTGACACTTTTTTGTTTGCTTTTTCTCTCAAAAAATAACGATTTATATACGAAACTCAAAATCTCAGCCAACAGGACCACAGAGACTGCCCGTTAAATTCTACTAGAAATCAAATGTCCTTAAGAAATCTTTGAACAATTTTGAAATGGCGCGCAGCTTCTTTACGTTTTGTAGGATTCCATTTTCTGTTCGCAAAGAAAACAATAACACAATTCAGATGACGTAGGATTTTTTTATATTGAAACTGATACACGTTTGTCATTCATTATTAGTGAAATAAAGAAGTGAATTTACTAATAAAAATTTTATTAAAAAAAACTGTTATATTCTGAAAAATCAAAACATCACCAAGTATTTTACTTTAATTAAAATATTTTATTGAACAACAATTTTACACCACCATGTAATTTTCAGAGGTTAATTGAATCGCTATTTTTTATTGGGCGAAAGTCAAGATATATACTTTTTCAGGAGACCAAAAAAAACAGTTTTTTAGCAAATAATCTAATCATTAAATGATTTTATTTGTCTTTATAATTTGTTTTAGTGTTACATTCAAAGCATTATCATGTATTACATCATATGATAATAAATAAGACAATATTTTCACTTTGGGACATCCTCCTTTTTAACAAATGATAATGGACACCCCCAATTTTAATATTAAGCTAAGAACTAAACATATAATTTTATTTACATTGGAAAAATAATAGCTTAATAAATACAGATATCCTACTATCTAAATTTTCTCAAGAAAGTGAATATAATACAGTTAAATACATAGCCAAAAAAGATTAAATTTCAACAATCAATATTATTGTTTCACTGTGGTTTCTTTTAAATGCACGAACCTTTCTGTGCAGATGTGAAAATTAATGTAACATATCTTCATAATCTATAGTCTGTAATTGACATTGAAGTTAGGAAAATATTTTACAAGTCTTAGATTTTTTTTATTTTTCAAGTGATAATTTTCCTTCACATTAAGCCATTTACCTAGGTAGTTGAATGGTGGTGTGAGAATTATAGTGCATAATTAATGTACGTTCAAGGATTCCAATAATAAATGGTCTAGCGGAAAATGTCCCAGGATGCTGTTTGTCATAGATAAAATTATGGAAGCTGCTATTGCCAAAATAAACTTTCTTTTCACGTCCTTACAGATTGCAGTTTCAATCGATAAAGGATTCTTTCTATAATATTGTTGCCACCAGTTTTTTTAAATAATTGTAAATACGGATTTGTTGTACTCACTTGCACAGCAGTAAATTTAAACAACTTGCTGCTTCATTGAGCTGAAGCATTGTGTAAATTCGATTATGTTTACGCACGTTTAGAAATCATAATAAATTTACGGAATTTTCAGCGAAGGATTGGCCTCGATAAATGAAGAATTCTTCGTAATTTCGTAGAAACTACACTGTATTTTGACTGCCGATTTCTGTTTTCGGTATAAACAGGATAAACATTCTCGTGGAAGAAATAAGTGTGTCTTTTAGAGTTTTTTGAATGTTTTTATTTTATAGCAACATTATTCTTGTTAGTTCATGTTCAAAGCTAGCGAATTAGTGCTTGCAAATTTACGAAAATGACTATACGTTTACGAACATTCCTGGATAATTTTTAACGAGCCTTCTTCGTAAATTTAAGGTGAAAATTTTAAACAGTGTGGAGACATCTCTTGATAATGGTGAAATCTTTATCAAAACTAAGAATCTATGACATATGATTGGAAGGAAATGCTTTTTTTTCTCGTGTTGGTATCTGTCAGACTCAGGAGAAATTTTTTAAAAAAGTGTATGATTTTCATCCTGACCGGAACAGTTGTCAAGAGGATAAATGAATTTCATCATATTGGTCTGGGGTGATATTCGAGTCATGTAGAAGGAAAGAACATACTTAAGTAAGCTCCTCTTTTCCCTGGCCCTCGTGATACAAATAAATTACCGCTTTGTTGGTTTTTATATTGTGAATACAGAACACTTTCACAGTAAGTTGCCTTAGATAAAATATAGTTCCTGGACAGGTATTTTTTGGCATGGGTATGTTTTGCATATAATCGCAGTCATTCCCCAGACTTAGCAGAATCCTTAAACTGGTTATCGCAGAAAAAAAACTCTCTAAAATGGACAATAAATGTTGAATACGCAAACACACGGGGAAAAGGTCAGATTTTGTCAAATGTTACATGACTAGACAGCACAGAGAATTCCGTGGAATGATTTTAGTCAGAAAAAAAATTTCCGCATAAAACGGACACAGTGGAATTACAACCAGATAGATAGTTGCAACCAGAACAAAGGCAAACCAGCGACGAAACTACATAAATAGATAATCCATACAAAAAAAACTACATCACTAACACAGTAGGCTGCGACGTTTCGGTAACTGGCCTCCACTCCCATCATCAGGCTCACACAGACAATTGCAACCATCGTTAAACCAGCAGTGGCTTGCGTACATGAAATTATTTTAAACCTTATTTAGGTTTTAAGTAGATAGCGTATCATCAGAATATAGGAATAACCAATGCCAACGTAACATGACCGAGCACAACTATGTAGCACAGTAGCTGGTAACATATGTCGTGGTCGGCAGGAACGTATAGAGCATCCCACTCTTAGATTGCAGTGTGGAAGTAAATGGGCGCATTCTCTCTCTCTCTAACACACGCCGATTGCCGTTAGCACTGTCCTTGTTTCTTCGTGCGTTGTTGCCAATTATCAAACGAAATTAAAATTTTAATTTTTGGACCAAGCTTTTTTTAATATTGTATAGCATCGAAATACGCTTCAGGCAATGCTTATTTTGAATACTTAACAATATTTTAAGTGTCCGAAAAAATTAAAAAAAACATAACTTATTCGCTGCGAACTGTTTTGAAGTATTCCGATATGTTTCACATAAAAAAAAAACCTACATGTGTATTTCATTCAGATTTTTTTATTAATAAATTAATGCCTTAGGACGCCACCAAACAAATTTTAAGACAAAAACTGTACAGGTTTCACTTAAATAATTTTTTTAATATATTGAAATGCATTTTCTCACAAACTGACACATCAAAAAGTTGACCAGCGGAAATTTTTTTTTCTATTGAAGATAGATGGGGGACGAAAGCGTGAAAAATGTTCACAATGAATTGAATTAGTTTTTAAAAGCAGCTCCATCTCAATTGCTTCTACAGTTTCCGTGGAAATAGCTGTTAAATATGTGTCTTATCAGTACAAGAGCGCGCGCTGCCGTCGTAAGAGGAAACAGGGTCGTGTGTTTAGATAAGTGGGGTTCTGTCCTACAAGCAATTTAAAATACATGGCTTTCTTAGTCAACAAAAATATTTTAATCGATTCTTGAACATAATATGTAAAATGTATGAAATAAATACGAAGGAATTTAATAGCGATCATGGTACAAAATTTTGAATTATTTTTCTATCCTTCTCAACACCAAGCATCTTATCAAACATTGTTTTAGACAAAGTTTTGGAAAATAATTATGATATTTACAAACAATTTAAACAGATTTGATAAGGTGTCTACTAAGGCAGTTACGTTTTTTTTGTCCGGTGAATATGTTTTTCGAACCCATGCAGTTATGGCTGGTCGTATCAAAAATTTATTTAGAAAACATTTTTCGGCATTAGGTACTCCGAGTTATGATACGTTAAAACGTATTCGATATTATTCACATTATGGGAGTTGTTGCGATTTTTCTGTTTTTCAAAAAATCTTCCCCATTTCGAACCATGTTCGTATTTTTCCCATAACTCACTCGACCGAGAATTTTCATTACCGTATTTTATTTATCATTTTGGACATGATTGTCCAAAAATACGGCATTTATCGGGCCCATGAAAATGTGATATATATATATGGGATTTTTAGAACATAAAAGAAAACTATAAGAAATTCTCGTCTACAATAGGTAGTTTTTATTTGAAATTTACATAAAAGTGGCATTATTACAAATTTATATGTGTAATAGTATAAAATATTATAAATTACGATATGATTTCTTAAAATGCTTCTTGTTCGATCCGAATTACAAAGACACGTATCTCCTGAAATTCGTAATGTGTTAGAGATTTGGCAACAGCGCGCGCCATAAGCCGTGTACTGCAATCTAAGAGTGGGACGGGCTATAGCTGGACTAGTTTCCAACCGGACACAATCGAATCCGTTCAAATTGTTTTTAAATCTGATAATTTTTATCTAAAACTCTTATCTGAATTTTTTTTTATATGGGCCTTTGCTGCAAGAGGTTGAAAAAAAAACGAGGGTACAATTTAAAAATAAATTATAATTTCCGTACCATATACACTTTTAGATTCGATCTAATTTATGTAAAACCTAGAACTAATATCTTCAACTTTCGTTTAAAATAATTTGTGTACTACATATCATGAATGCAAAGGGTGAAATAAACAGGGGTTTAAAGATAAATATAACCCCCTTAAGGGGCACACTATAAAATCCGTTAAAATTGTTTGTAAATCTTATAATTTTTACCAAACGTTTTCTTATACAATTTTTTATAATACAAACCATTGTTGCAAGAGGTTGAAAAAACCTGGGGTTAGAATAAGAAAATAATATAACTTCCCTACCATGAACACTATCGAATCCATTATTGTTTTTGTATAAATTTCTAAATATTGTCTAAAACTATTGTTAAAATAAATTTTTATCTAACAAACTATTACTTCAAGGGGTGGAAATAATACAGTTTGAAAGTTTAAAAAAAATCATTACTTTTTTTAATAGATATATGATCAAATCCGTTATAATTTATTGTATGGCTCCCACTCTTCATCTAAAACTGGCAGGAAAAATGTTTTGATGAAACTAATTACTACAATTAAATCGGGGATTTAAATTTAAAAAAAAAATTAAAAACTATCTTATCAAATTCGTTCAAATTTATTTTAATCAATCTTAATATTAACGTAAACCTTGGTGCAAAGCAAATTTTTATACGACCGTTATTAGTGCAAGGGATTAAAAATAGTGTTTGAATGTAAAAAAAATTAAATAAATACCTTAATTGGCATTTAATATGAAATTCGTTCTAAGAGAGAAAAATATTCTTAATATTTTCGCTGCATGGAAAATGAGCAAATATTTAATCGATCATTTTATAATATTGGAGAACTTAAATATGTAAGGTACATTAAGTTCTTAAAATGTTACAGACGTTTATAGAATTTTCCAAAAATTTCCAGAAGAAATAGGTACTTACTTCGAAATCTACCTAAGCTTGTAAACTGTGCCGAAAGGGAATTTTTAAATCAAGTCGAATATCTCGCTAAACTCTATGATATTTTATAAACTCATAGCATTTAGAAACTTTGGTATCTTGAAATTGAACTAGAATTACGTATCCTGGCATTGTTTATTAAGTACCTAATTTATTTATCTTTATACCTAAAAAAATCCTCAAAAATTACAACGATAAAGTTTAAGATTCGTTATATTATTATTTTAAAAATGATTTCTTTGAAAAAAGTCTAAAAGTATTTTTTAGAAATGAAAGTCTTGTAAAAAACCTATACATATAGTAAAATCGTGATTGGAATTGTGTAAATTGTTATTAAATTTCCCCAAAAATAATTTACGGGTCAAATTTACAATCAAGAAAATTACATTACCATAAGTCAACTAAAACATAAAATAAACATTTAATTTGTTCTTCAATTCTGTTTGCTAGAATTTAATTAAACCTACTATAATTAATAAATTTTTATTTTAAAATTAAAGTATTTTTACTTACGTTTTTATATGATTTATTAGCTATACTGTGTAAAAAGGCAAGAGAATGATCGAGAGCATTAACAGTTTTTTTTTTATATGGAATAAGTGACATCACTATGTGGGGAAAGATTCAACTAGAATGTTTTTGTTTTGTTTCATATATGCCTACGGTTATAACAGTTCCTTACCTTCCGAATAGTAGCAATGATGCTTACAGAATCACCAAAGTAAAGGACAAGTCATTACTAGCGTCCTTCAATGCAGCCTTGCTATGTGGCATTTTTTGAGGGGTTTGTTGCCATCTTTTAGTAAAATGTAACGATATTCTGTTGCTTGAGCAGCCAACTGCCGTCCACGCCATTTTTTGTTTGTGTATATGCTGTCAAAGGATTATTTTGTGCGTGTAAATATTTTTAAAAATTTCCTGAAAATAGTGTGTGTGTGTGAAAAATGTGTAAAAACAAGCAAATGACTGCCGAAAAAAAAGTATATCTTTGTTGGTACTCCAGGTTGTGTTAGCATCGAGAGAATTTGGATATATTTCATGGCTGGTTTCCCACTGAGCGGAGCCTTGAAATTAAATATATAATTATTGTTAAGGCAGCTGCGGTGAATGACACACTCTTGCTACTCGGAGACAGCATCTGGAGCATGATTGACGTCCAACGGAAAACAACAACAGACAGGACTCTGAAGGACAGCCTGCGAACAATAATCACTACAAAACCTGCGACCAGTACCATTGCCAACACAATGCAAAGGCGGCCGTTCAACGATTCATTGTTTGCTTAGTGTGTCCCAAAATCCACGCAAGATTTTAACTGTGCGCCATTCGTGCGATAAAGTGTTGCCAACGAAAAAAAAATACAGCGTGACAGCTGACAGTTCAGGGTTAGAAAAAATAACATACACAACTCTATAACGTATACTTTTTGAATCAATAGAAAAAATTACAATTATTTATTTAAAAACCCACGTTACTATCAAAATTACTTCTTACTTTAATTTGGGGACATTTTTTTTTAATACGGCCAAACGTTCGGAGACATTGGCCTTTTCCGACTAGTCAGGCCGATGCGGTCTTTACTAAATAATCCCCTTATACAAAGGCTGTACAAAGGCTGCATTAAGTGATGAACTCGTTGAGAGAGGATATCCGAATTCTTTCGACACTTATACAACATACATTTTTCAGTGTTCCTTTATTTTTTTGTTTTGCAGATTCTTCGCGTTCTATTCGAAGCAACATTTAAATTGTACGTGTTTCAGGTTGTTCAATTCGCAATAATAGATACGGATAACAAAATGTTGACAGCAGCTACCGACTTTAGACATGTTTCTACTAATGGGAGCGCCACAAGCCCCCAAAAGGTTGCGGAGGTACATGTAGGCATGGGCGTAGTCCTGGGGGGGGGGGGGAGGGAGGACAGGGGGAACCAACCCCCCTCCCCCGGGTCCGAATTAAGAAACCCCTCTCTGAGGGGGGTCCGTTTACGCTTGGAATACCGTGACTGTGAAACAGGAGTTTGGTGTCGAAACTATGTCTTATGGATAACTTCGTGCATAATTTTAAAGTCTTCTGCTTATTGCATGCATATAGGCCTGAATACGTGCAGTACACAACAGACAAGCACCCCCATCCAGAGATGGCTTGTGTTGGTTAAAGCCCACGCGCTTAACTCTCGGACCGCGCGGGCGAATCTTACGTATTTCCGCATCTGCACGTCAGGACGTGAGTGACACACGTAAGAACGCAAGGACGCAAAAAAAAACTGCTAACGCGAGAAAACTACGGTAGTTCGTCATACATGCAATTCGTCAGACATCATCGACCCAACAAAGTTGAAACTTTCTCCGTCTGGAATTTTTTTTTCACGAGAACGTGTTAAATTCCCTAATCATCCGATTTTTTTAAAAAAAAATTAATTTCGTTTCACTGTGCGATAGTTTAATAGGTGAAAAAAAAGTGATGCGTCTGGCATCTTTAGAAGTTTTTCGGAACACCGCGCTCGTACGGAAACGGAAGAAGTTGAAAAATTAGCTAGTTCTTGATTTTTCTTTTTTTGTCTTCTTGCGTATTTTATGAACGGGTATTTGAAAACTTCGCTATATCAAATTGATGCGTCTTATACTAGTACGGCATTACCGTTTGACGTCAGATCGATTGTGGATGGGCCCCTCTGGGTCGGCTGCTTGGAGAAGATCGGTGGTCGCTGCTGGAGTGTGACGGTCTTGCTTGGTTTGCTGCTAGACTTCCAGTAAAAGTACCAGTCACTCTCAACAGTCACCGTAGCCGTGATCGTATAGTGGTTAGTACATTGCGTTGTGGCCGCAATAACCCAGGTTCGAATCCTGGTCACGGCAACGTTCGGGAGACATAAATTTTTTTAATTTGAGCAATTGGAAACAATTATTTATCTCCCTCTACATTTAAATATTTTGAGAATACACGATATAAAAATTAACTTCGCTGAAATTCAATTTCAGGTTTATTGTTGGCCTGAAAATAAACAATCTTGAACGCGTCTGTGTGACCCATGCCTTTTCGTTTTCGGCTTCTCTGTTTATCATGGATCACTTCAAAAATGTGTCCAAACCCATAAAGGAATTCCGATGTTTTGACTCGAGTAGAGTTACTGTAGTTTTGTAACAGATGCATTGTACCGAAAATTATGTACGTTCGCAATAAATTCTAAAATATCTATAAAAAAATTTAGCATTCCCAACAAAAAAAGGAAAGAATTTGAAATAAAACAAATTTCCTGAAATGAAATTCTGCGTAAGCGCCTGCCGTAATGCCATCACATGAACTGTTCCTGTATCAACAATTCATAGATTGTTTTTGGGCAGTGGTGAACACAGAAGGGTGGGAAAAAAAGGGGGAGGGATTGTAAAAAAAACTATGCAACATCTCTATGAGGTTAGTATGTTATTTTGGGCGATGCAAAGTGAACTGTCGCAGTTCATGGAATCAAAACTACATAAGCAGTAAGTGATGCATGCTGAGAAAAAATATTATGTTAACTGTCCAAACCCCTTGTTGCTGACGTAAGTTCGTTGAAAACAACTTTTTTTTTTCAAATACCCTCCTGAAATTAATTCCCTTATCTGCCACTGGTTATGGGTACATGATTTAGATCCTTCAACAGTACCTACTTTTTTTTCCTTCAGCGTACGCAGTCTAGTGACTTCTTTAGAAATCAGTGGATTCGGACGTCAGACGTGGCAATTGTAGACAGGTCAGGTTCCCGTGCGACAAATGAGACGTCTTTCACGTTCGAACAAGGACACGGGTCACCCACAGGTTCGGGGTCTTAAGGAGCGCGCCTGGTCAGGGGTGTATGTGTATCAGTGAGGCGGGATGATAAGTGCGACGCTCGCTGGTGCTTCTAGCGCGGTGTCGCCTCTAAGCGCAAGTCCCTGAACTGACGAGCAATCTTCTCGTCGTCGCAGGATAACTGTGGAATTTGAGCGGTGACCGTAACATTATATGGAGGAGAAATGAAGATAAATGTGTAGATAATGCACGTTCCTTAAGTGCTTTCAAGAATCTGTACCGGTTGTTTTACGTCTAAAAATTACTCTGAAAACACGAGGTTTAGCCATTTTCACTCTTCTAAAAAAAAAAAAAAAAAGTTTTAAAAAGATAATCCGAAATCGAAAGTACTTTTCGGCCCTCAGCGAACTCTTAAGTGCTTTTCGTAAGCAGACCTCACTCGGATATCTTGAGTAGTTTTGAAATCGCGTTGTTTATTTTTTCCTGAAGCTCTGCACACCGTGTGTGTGTGTGCCCGGGTAGGCGGAGCCCTTAAGGGCTTCAAAATCTCCGTCGTCGGAAAGGGGGAAGTGACGTGTTGCTATCTCCTGGAGGAGGTGTAGGGGAGAGGGATCGAACAGGGACGTCCGCTGGCGACGTCTCTGTCCCGAAGTGCGGGAGTCAGCCACTCCGGGCGGTGGTCGTGAAAGACCCGCCGGGTGACGCTGAAAGGCTCACGGCCTTTTGTTCGCGCTCCGGGTGTCCCGTTGTCTATCTTTCCTCCGGGCCCGGAGCGACGCCTGCGACCGTCTTTTGTTGCGAGAGCCACAACGCAGTGGACGCGACGCCTCGGCGGGGCGTAAGGGCCAGTTACGTTAATTGGCGGGGTCGAGACATCCCTCCCCCACACCTTACCAACCCCCCAATCACCACCCACCTTCTTCTCCCGCCCCGCCTGTGACTCAACCTCACTGCCTCCCGTGCGCCGTCTTCACAGGCCCCGAGTCAGCCGCTCCTTGCCGCTGCTGTAAAAGTAAACGGTAGGTTCGGTCACAGCCGCCTGTCCCGGACACACACACACACACACACGGTGCGCAGAGCTTCAGGAAAAACCAACGCGATTTCAAAACTACTCGAAATATCCCGAGTGGGGTCTGCTTACGGAAAAGCATTCAAGAGTTCGCCGAGAGCAGAAAAGTACTTTTGATTTAGGATTACTTTTTAAATTTTTTTTTATGAGAGTGAAAATGGCTAAAAGGAGTGTTTCCAGTGTAATTTTTAGGCGTGAAAACAACCGGTGCAGTTTCTTGAAAGCACTTTTAAAGGACCGGCATCACGCACCTTTATCTTCATTTCTCCGCCATATAATGTTACGGTCACCGCTAAAAATTTCACAGTTTTCCTGTGCACGACGAGAAGACTGCGCGCCAGTCCAGAGAAGACACCGCGCTAGAAGCACCAGCGAGCGTCGCGCTTATCATCCCGCCTCACTAACACACATGCACCCCAATCAGAGTGCGCCCTTGAGGGGGTAGTGTCCTGTATTATTTACTTTAATTATTTCGTGTTGTTTCCTAATTATTTTAAATAACTTTATAATATAGCATTCGAAAATTATTGTCTTCCAATTATCCCTCCCACCCCCCCCCCCCCCTAAAATTAGATTGTTTAATTTGATTTTGAATTGTTTGTGCTAAAAGATGAGTTTTTTTGAACGTTCAAGAAATAATAGTAAAAATGCGATAATGTAGGGAGAAATTAAAATCAAACAAAAAATTTAACACTATATCAGTGCCAAACTTCACTACAAAAAAAATGGTTGTCTGTGAAGTCGGTTTACGGACGATAGTTTAACGTGACAACGTCTAACAAAACATTGATGAAATGATTGATCCAGAAGAAAAGGAAATATCATATTCGGCCTGAGACTGAGCCGTAATTGGTTTTTGCAACCAAACCATTTAGGCATTAAAAATGTTATATTGTTTGAGGAAGAATTTTTTTTTAATTTTTTTATCTTTTGTAAGATAAAATCTACCTCTGCATATATTTATGAATAAAATTGAATCATTTTTATTGAATTATCACTATTTTGTATGGATACAAAGGAGTGAAATGAAATGTAAAATTTAATTAATAAATTTACTTTTATTTGCATTCATTAATTCAAATATATTTATTACTTTTGAAATGTTGCGTAAGTCGTATTTATTTATACAAGAACAAAAAAAAATTTCGCAGCTGCCGGGATTTGAACCGACAACCTTCGGATCAGAAATTAGCCACGCTAACCACAAGACCACGAGGCCAAAATTGAAATTTGATAGTTTCAGATAATATATACTCGTAATAAAAAATTTGTTCACGGTAGGGGAATAATATTATTTCGTTTTTATAACACGATTTCATAACAAATACGTATCACAAATACACCAAACTTATTTATAATGTGTTACAATATTTTTTAAAACATTCTGCAAAAGATCCCGGGTGTAATTTGAATTATTATGTGTAACTGTAAAACACCATTGTTGGTTCAAAACGTTTTTGAATATTCAACATTGCTTTTAAATAACCGTATCGATTGTGCTGAAAATCGGTGGACGATCGTTAAATTACGTAATATTAATAATTCAAACGACGAAAATATGATTGAAAAGTCAAACCGATGGTTGTTCCAATCGAGTGGAAGAGAGATGCCACGCATGCGTACAATGAGCATGAAGAGAGATGCCACGCATGCGTACAATGAGCAAACAGGGCACATCCGTAGTGGAACATCCGTAGTGGGACACTTTTTCGTGCGTGCAGCCGGCGTTCATCGATTTATTAGACGTTGTCACGTCAAAAATAATTTGCTGGTTTGATATGTAAATGAATGAGGGTAATGAGTCGTTCTCATTTTTACTTTAATTATTAAAAGGGAAAATATTTCACACTCACTCTCCCTAACTTCCCTTTGACATGAATTTTAATTATTTTTTCTTCTACTGTTTTTTTTTTGTATAATGGAACATAATACGACAGCCAATCGTTTCCTTTTCCAGAATTGGTTTTCCACAACAGACAAATTAATGTTATGTTTGAATGAAATAATGTTCTGAATGAATGAAATAATGTTCTAAGTGAATGCACCATTAAAAATACGGGCTAGATGTCCCGACGACATCGGGATCTGTGGTCGCGACGAGGCGCGATCGGACGAGAGTGGAAGCATTTGGCGGGACGAACGGCGTGGGCTCGCGGCAACGTCCGCCACGTTTTGCGCTCGTTTTGCTCACGAGAAAATCGTCACGACCCTTTTTTTTTTTTCTACCTGAGGCACCCTTTCCCCGCTTCATCCCACCCGAGCCGCCGCTGCATCTTGTGGTGGTAGTCACACTCAGGATAACTTTTCAGAGCAGCGCTCAGATGATTATTCAGACAATGTTGCGATTGGGTACGCCGCAAAACGTATCCTGATCCGGCGAGCGATCTTCGCCGCCGCTCTGCCGTCGCGGTCCCACGCGATGGGTTCCTGTCCAACCGCTGTCCAATCGCTGACCGCTCGGTTTTGTGGTCTCGGTAGAGGCATTACTGACCCACATCCCCCGACGACATTCGATTTTCATCGCGCCTCCAGGATTTCGTCGCTCCGTCTCAGCCGCCGCCCCCCCTCCCCCCCCCCCCCCCCCTCTAACGTTCAACCACCCCTGAGCGCGACCCTTGGCGCCCACCAACACCGGCGATCAGTTGACAAGTGACTGTCGAATCTCTTCCTCCCCCACTTCCCGCGCGGGATTGCTTCATTTCCGCCGGAAAAACCCTCTTTCACCCCACACCCCCCGACCACCACAACTCCCCACCTCCTCACGAAGTCGTCCTTCTGCGCTCTGACTTCTGCAACTATTTTCAAATTTGCCGGCAGCAATTCGATTTGTAGTTGGGGGAGTAGAAGAAAAAAAATCTCTCACCCCCCCCCCCCTTCCCTCCTTTCTCACTCCCTGTCCCTCTAGTCCTTTTCCAGCCCGAATAACTGAATTCGCAACGACAGGAGAAAATCTCACCCGAAAACAAGGTGGGATATTACATTTTGTCGCGCGTAATTTCGCTCCGTTGATAATTTTTTTTTTTTACTTCTGCCACACGAAACATGATTGCTTTCGCCTCATGTCGTTCACTTCACGACACATCATACAATTAGAGTTTTTTTTTTATTAATCTACTGAAACAAAAAAAAAATTGTTATAGCTACCTTGCTTTATGTGTCACTTAACTTAGATTATAAAATAAACTTAATTATTAATTTAAGATGTGACACAATCTGTGTTGTATTATTTGGTTGCATATTTTTGAAACAAATATTTGTTACTTTACACTAATATAAAGACTAGACTATAAGTATAGCTTGTTTACCGACATGGTTTTATTCATATTTTGGAAGTCATGAAAAGTATTTGGTGTGAATAACTGGTTAAGGAGAATGATTTATCCGTAAAAGAGAAATAATATTGTTCATATTTGCAAGAAATTATTTTCAAAATCGTATTAAATACTTCCTGGAAGTTTTATATTGTTAGTATATTAAATGTACACTAAAACTAATTCGAAAAGTACTAATAAGCAAATATCTCCAAATTGTGCATTATATTTGATAAGTCTAAACTGAAAATAAAATATGTTTTGTACTCTTTAAACGATAGGCGCGGTTTAAATTAAGTAATTTTAACTCGATTAATGTTGGGATTAATTACCAACCACTGTTCAGATTTCATTTCCTGATTCCTAAGTTACGTGGATATTCCGTTTTTTTTTTGTTTTTTTTTTTTAAGACTTTTCCATCATGCTATAGCTGTTAATAGTTATATTGTATGTATTTGTTAAAACGTGTCAAGCGACTTGCTTCTGTATTCTACCGGCAAAAGAGCACGAAATGCTGGTATGCCACTGTACCAATTGTTTGTACTGTGCATAATGTGAATCAGTAAATCATTTTGAATTTTGAAAATTGTGAATCGTGAAAGTTACTTGGTCTCTACTGAATCATTTAAGATCACACTTTCTCAAAGTATTTTAATCTCTGAACAAGCAGTGGCGGATCCAGAGGTTCATCTCGGAGGGGGGCACTCTAGGATTTCAGAATAGACAGAGAAAAAAAAATGTCTTAAAATAACTTAAAATTTGTATTTAATCTACTCACACTGCACATAACATCCAACCACCAGATTTTATGATTCTACAAGAAATTCATTAATTATATTAAAATATTTTATTGGTTTCAGAAACAATCATTTTTGTCGGCAATATTAATGTAGCAGACAACTAGTTTTTCGGGGGGGGGGGGGGGAACTTACCCCTGGTGCCCCCCCCCCCCTCCCTTGGATCCGCCACTGGAACAAGGAGAGGTAGGCCACTGGTCGACACAGATTTCGTCCGGATACACAGAGCATGCGCGGCTCGACTAGGAACGAAAGTGATGCAGGTGAGAGATCCAGGTGGCCAAGCGTTTGGGAAATAATATTTTAGTCGCGGATCGGTTGAAACATAAGTTTTCTTATGTTGGCGCAATTGCCAATCAGTGTTTGGCGCACGGCAAGAGTTCGGGTTCGTTATGCGAGGGTCGTGTATTCTAGTCCCCGTGCGGAATATCTATATATATTTTGAAGTGAAACTTCTTTGCTGAGGGGAGTAAAATTTTCGAGCGTTGCGAAAATTCCGCTCGCATGAGAGGAATAGTTAGGTACGTGGTGGGGGAACCGGTAGAGAAGGAGAGTGCGTCAGCGGCGACGCCACTCCAACATATGCGCCAGCGGTCAAATGGGAAGACGGCAGCTGGATGTCATAACAGTCGGGAAAAAAAGACGGCAGGGGAAAAAGTATAAATGACGCAGCAGTGATGCTACGGAATTCTCGTAACGCTGCTTGTGTTGTTCGTCTACTCCTCAGTTTCCGTAACAGCTAACGATTGACGCTGCCATATTTATTTTATTTAATTTAAATAATCTACAATTTATTTACTCCTTGGAAAAGTGTTATAGATTTGTGCAACTAACTTTATAAGTATCATTAATTTTTTATGTGAATAGTGTGATTGAAAACATATGGGCATAACTCTGCGTTTTTAAAAAGTCAGAAATGCAAACCAAAATTCAAGATGAAATTTGGCCGATGCTTTGTGTGTTACGTAGTAGGTATTTGAAAACGTCATAAGTGAACTTTGTTGCATGTTGCGGTGTTTGTTGCGCAGTTCGCACGCCCGGCCGTGGCGGGTGGGTTGGAGTGTTAGTAGAAGTAATCGGTGTGTTCTGCGCCACAGGGCTCGGTGTTCAGCCCCGCCCCGCCCTGCCCGCCGCCCGCCAAGGCGCCGCCCGGCCCCGCCCCGCTCAGCTTCTTCCCGGCTCGCAGCCCGCACAAGAGCCCGCCCCGCCCCGCCGAAGGTGAGTTCAGCTACGTGATTGGCTCAGGAGGCGAGAGCGCGTGAGTGCAGTGTTTATCCTGACAGTTTGGTCCGGGGAAACTCCAGTTGCCAACGATATAACTTGTAAAAACTACAAGACAAAGTCTTACAAGTGATATCGTCGGCAAATGTGTTTACAAGGACTTTCCTTGTAAAAGTATTAACAATTTTTTTTTTTACTATGTAAGTCTAGACTGAAAAGCACTAGACCAAAAGTCATCTAGCCAAAATGCAACAGGTCGAAAGGCACTAGATCGAAAATCATTTGACCGAAAGACACCAGGTCTAAAGGGCACTAGACTGGAAATCGTTTCTCCTAAATTTCGGTCAAATGACTTTCGGTGTAGAACCTGCTACCCTGTGGGAACCCTTGAATGGTATAATGGACGATAAAGGAAGATAAAAATGCAGTTGTTGATCTAGCTGTTTTTCACTGAATTGTATGTTAAGAGGGAGAGATAAGAATTCAGAGACGCCATATTGGTTTCAAAAGTTTTTATGCTCATAACAATTTTTTATCGTTTTTTTAAATTAAAAAATTGGCCTTGTTCATGCAGGTACCGTGCATTAAAAGATTTTCAAAGCCCATGATATAGTTTATATTGAAATAAATAAAATATTATTGACAGTCATCAGTAAAAGCCAGTGACGCCCAGGTGGAAACAAAATTGTAGCTGCCAGTATTAATTTTTGACGTCAGGCATTATATCAAATTATATACTATGCTTTAACGAAACCAAATTGTTTAAATTAAACGATACAAAAATTGTTATGGTTTGAAAACCTTTTGAAACCAATATGGCGTCCTTCGGTTCTTATTTAAACATCTTAACAATTTTCATGCATTGAAAGAATGATTTGTTTGCATTGACAATATATATTTTTTTTCTGTATTTGGAGAAATGCATGCATATAAGTTACTACAATTTATTCAAAAAAAATTTTTTTTTTGCAATACAGTAGAAATGATTTTGTTGAACCAGAAAATTGGTATCTTCGACGTTAATATTTACTGTTTTAGTGTACAAAGAAAATTTTTTTTTCACAAAAAGAAATGGTGAGATGAACGAAGTACTATGTTAAATCGAGCAGACATTCGTAGATAATTGTTTGTATCGGACATTTTTTTTTACTCCTGTGTACTTGATTGGAATTAGGCTACCTGTTGGTCAGACTAAGTTGTTGGGATCCATTTTCCACCAAGGCGTTGTGTTGTTTCATCAACTCCACATTTCGGAAGGCAATGGCGAACCATGGCAGTATCGTCCTCTGATCGCAGTGTGCATTTTAATGGTCAATTACTTCTCTCTTTCCAATGCACTATTTCCGTCACTAGCACAGTCCTTGTTTCCGGAAATACGCCATAGAGAACGAAACTTTCAGACACAACTTTATGGTGCAATGAAAATGTTTGGAAATGTATCTGAAACATTATGTAAAAAAAAATTATGAATGAGAATGTTGGGAATACTTTACTTCTAAAGAGACGCGACTAGAAAGACGCCATCTTGTTTCCACCATTTTTTGTTAACATATTATTTTTATATCTTTTGATAATAAAAATTTGGGTTTTGTTTGAACACAGGGAATAATTTAACGGAACGCTTGTTATTTATTGAACGACAGCTAAAATAGTTTCTCCTGTGAAAAATTAATTGGGGTTTACCATTTAATTACTATTTTATTCTTTCCCAGAATGACTGCAGCTGCAATAATATTGCAAATAAAACTATTTTATAGTATTATAAAAAATGTAATATAAAAAATTTAAAACTTATTATAACTAACGATTGTGTACAAAATAATAAAGTTAATTTTAATACGCCGGGCGGTGTGACTGTGCCAATAGTGGGCGTCATTTTCTCTACAATGCAAACTAAGAAAGACACACTCAATAGTGCGTTCCACTCATGTGGTAGCCATTTTACTTTGACGATAAAAATGCCTCTGGGCTGATTACCCCATCGTCTCTAGGAATTAGTATATGATGTAGTGGTATTTGCCTGCAAAATCAGTGGAAATCCCTGCGAAACTATCTGAATTCACTGGCAGATTAACGACAGTGGAATTCAGCGACTGCAGTGATAAGAATTATTGTCACTGATTCGGACAATGGTTGAGCTGGTCAGATTTCCCCCTACCCCATTTCCACTCCGGGATTTTTCGCAAATATGACAACGTGGCGGACGATTGCTGTGCGCCGGTGAGGTTTTTTTATTTTTCTCGATACACTCCTGTTCTTTCCAGTCCATTCCACAAACTGCTCCACTGACGAAGAGACGTTAAAAAATATATTTTATTCCTTCATCGTTGATTCACTGATTTAGGTGGAGCAATTTCAACCTGTTCACAATCGAACATCGGACCATAGACCCATGAAACCATCGACCTATTGAAATTTCGAACATTCGAACCATCGAACCTTGGATCCATCGAACCATCGATCTATTGAAACTTCGAACATTTGAACCATCTAACATTCGAACCATCGAACCTTAGATCCATCGAACCATCCTATTGAAACTTCGAACATTCGAATCATATAATATTCGAACCATCGAACCTTAGATCCATCGAACCATCGATTTATTGAAACTTCGAACATTCGAACCATCTAACATTTGACCCATCGAACATTCGAACCATCGAACCTTAGATCCATCGAACCATCGACCTATTGAAACTTCGAACATTCGAACCATCGAACATTCGAACTATCGAATCTTAGATCCATCGAACCATCGACCTATTGAAACTTCGAACATTCGAACCATCGAACCCACGCCACATTGCTGAGAACAGACACCTTCCCCTCCCCGCTGCCTCCGAAGAAGCTCTCAGTCGGCTGGGCTCCCGCACACACGTGGCACAGGAACAGAGGACCCAAGCCACGCGATAGTGGCTCTAAGGGCGGCGCATCAACTGCTCTCGCACCTGCCCTCGAGCCAGTCATTCATCACCATTAAACCTGTCGCGTTGATTCCCCCCTCCCCCTCCTTTGCCCACACGCGCTCACCACCCACGGCGCGGTAAGTGATTGGCCGTACAGTCGACGACACGTGACGTCACTCCAAGCGATGATCGCGCGTAGAGAGTTTTGACACCACGCTCATCTACTTTGAAAAAAAAAATTAATAGGCCTCATCGACACTGGAACGTAAGAGACGGATGCAAGAGCGAAACATTCGGCGGAAACGAAACGGATGGAATATCGGGAATACCAACCTTACGTGGCGACATCCACCACCATTCCACGTTTGACTCCCGTCGGGAATTAAAGCCGGATCGACCCGGTGCGGTAGGACAAGTGATTCGACCACTCGTACGTCGTCATTCCTTTCTCCCTTACTGCAAACCAGGTTGAAGCTTCAAGACAATAGGACACCCGAGCGATCAATCATCAGTGCGCGACGTGAAACTACCCACAGTTCAAGAACGTCTCGCCCTCGTAGCACCTCACACTCCACCCTCCCGTAGACGGGAAGTCTATGATGTACATTCTATATTGCACAGACCCGAATACTCACGTTGGCAAGCCTTCTTTTCACAGACGAGAGAGCCAAACGCCCGATCGTGCATCTTCGGTTTTTTTTTTTTTTTGTTTATTGTAAATAAATATACAACTCATGATAACTAATGGTCAATTAGGTTAGGTTAGCTACATTATAAATACTTTAAAACATTGTGGACGGTTGATTTGGTTAGGATAGCTACATTAAAGATACTGTGAAATCAGGTAAACGGTTTCCTAGCCCTGGATAGCTACATATTAAAAAGTTATTTGCTAAGCAACCATGAAATGATTTTACAGTATCTTTAATGTGGCTATACTTACCTAATATAACCAACCTTCCACAATGTTTTAAAGTATTTATAATGTAGCTAATTTATCCTAATGGACCGCAAAATTTAATGCCACACCGGTTTATACAATGAGATAGAACGGAAAAAAAAAAAGCGAGCATGAACTTCGGGTTTGGCTCTCTCGTCTGTGAAAAGAAGGCTTGCCAACGTGAGTATTCGGGTCTGTGCAATATAGAATGTAAATCATAGACTTCCCCTCGTAGTCACGTCACATTTTCCTCCAGAGGACCTGACCAAAGTTTCGTTACAAATTGACGAGACCTTCTTTTGTTTGCGCTCCCGACACTTCCTGGCCGCGAGCAGGAACCTTTGCTTCCTTGTGTCACCGCAGGTTGCTGGTAGCAATTATTCCTCGGCGTAGAGTGAAGTGTTGGTCACCGGCAAAAAAAAAAAAAATGAAAACCGTCACATCAGAATGTAAAGGCTGTAAAAAAAATTGGTTACCTGTAAAGTCGGTTTACGGACGATAGTTTAACGTAACAACGTCATAACAAAACATTGATGAAATGATTGCATAATTTTATGAATAAAATTTAATCATTTTTATTGAATTATCACTATTTTGTATGGATACAAAGAAGGAGTGAAATGAAATCTACAATTTAATTGATAAATTTACTTTTATTTGCACTCATTAATTCAAATATGTTTATTACTTTAACGAAGAGATTATTTTAACTATAACTTTTATACATGTTTGCTATTTAACTTCTTCCAATATGTTAAGGATAGGACGATGATAGGAAAAGTAGGAAACGAATTGGAGTGTTTGCAAGTTTAATGTGCCTCGAAAAAGTCAAATCGATGGTTGTTCCAATCGAGTGGAAGAGAGATAGATGCGGCGCAAGCGTACAATGAGCGAAACGGGACACTTTCGTGCGTGCAGCCGGCGTTCATCGATTTGTTAGACGTTGTCACGTCAAAAAGTTTGTTCGGAACAAACATATGATGAAACGAATATTTATTACTGTAGCAAAATATTGTCGGCCTAGCCAAATTTTACACGTAAAAAAACTTATTTCGTTCACTTAACCAAGTAGATAGTTGAGTTGACGAAACCATTTTTTTTTTGGGTCTGCTACTACAAAAAATTTGTTTGAAACAACTGTATGATGAATATTGGTTTCGCCACGTACAAACAAATATTTGCACAGGTGGTGTAGTTTACCATTGTGAATTTAAGAACTGACAGCAGTTAGTCAACGAGAAACATAAACCACTAAAACCGTATACACGGAGTGATAATTGAAGAACAGGAACTGTTCGTAGTGACAATTCTTAATGCGTGAACTAGTTTTAAGAAAAGTGCAGTCATTGTGTTAATGTTTGTTGCAGGTGACTTGTTCCAGGAGTTCAGGCACGCCCAGGAGGCGTGGCTCCAAGAAGGTGAGACGAGATTGTTGTCTGTCGTTGAAAAAGCCGTTGCCATGGATACGCAGGAGGCATAAACAATTCACTGGCGAAATATCACAAATAAATCATTAAATTCATTAAAATCTGATTTTCACATAGTATGGCGGATGTTTGTTTGTATTTGTACCAAATGTTATAGTCTGATTTTATAAACGACTGTATAGTTAAGCTGTTCGGAAGAAAATTAGATTAAAATATTACTGATTAGTATGTTTGTATAAATTCAAAATCCAGAACGAATCTTTATAATACAAATACAATGATATGAAACAACGTCAGGTTTTCACACAAAAATCTTGGAGATATCCAGTAATTGTCTCAGGTGTATTGTGCCATACTGTCCCACCCAAAAATATTGCGGAAATGGTGTTTGAACACGTCCGATATGGCTGGTGAATATTAATTAGAATCTCCGTCGTTAAAACAGTCACTTCCATAAACTAGTCGTTTAAAACTTTGTTCACAATACAAACACCACACTTCAGCTAGTATTTTGGGCGTCTAACCAACATGGCGTCGCCTTGAGATAATAAAAAATGCTTCAACCGTTTATCACGAAAATCACGCAGACGTAAATATTCCCTGCGTAAAGAAATGTCACTTTTTTTGTATACTCTAACAGACATCCGTTTATTTATATTAAAACCATAAATTGTAAACAAGAAATCTTAAACACAACACATTTAAGTTCACTAGCAATTAAATCTCGCAAACGCATTTAACTGCATTGAAATTTGGTCATACGAAGAAAGTCCTAAGAGGTTTCATAACCTCAAAAATGCTCCAGATGCGTCCGTCACGAGACACAGTTTTCGACAGTTCAGCTGGGAAAATAGGCCGTTCAAAGTTGGTGACACTGAGTAGCCGGCGCTAGTCTAGGGAAGCCTAAGATGTACATCAAGGTCTGTCCCTGCCCGAACACGCCCGAATATTCACCTTCGGCCAACCTCGGGTTTATTTATATATATATTTATATTTCTCTGTAGCTATACTAACCTAACTAACCGTCCATAGTGTTTTAAAGTGTTTTAATGTAGCTACCCTAACCGACCACTTTAAATATTTGAATTCATTTTTCCTGCGCAAAAATAAAACAAATCCCGAGGTTGGCCGAAAGTGAATTGTTCGGGTGTAATCGGGCAGGGACAGAACTTGATGTACATCTTAGGCTTCCCGCTAGTCTACGGCAGAGAACAGCACAAATGGCGAGGAAGAAGGAAGATAGGAAAGAGAAAGAGAGAGTGAGTTAAGAGAGCAGCGAGAACCTTCGGATGATCCAAGGAACATTATTAATCGCGTAGCTCTAGTTCGGATGTCGGAAGTCGCCTCGTAAATGATAATTAATGGAGTTCACCCACGAGGGTAGCATAGAGCCGGATTATAGACTAGAGAGAGGGTGGGGGAATATGAAGCCAAGAGGGGAGAGGTATACAGCTGTCGCACCAGGAATTGAACTCCGGAACTTTTGCTCATCGGTAACGAACTCTAACCACTCTTGCTTCCAAACGATGAATTCGTAGTTAGATATTTTCATGTGTAACATCTTAGCTCTCGGTATACGGGATTTCGTGGGAGTAATTTCGTGCATGGAACGGAAGTCAGTGAACGGAAGTGTGTAACCACGGTGCTGCCATCTGTGGAGGACGGCGCGAACCAAAGTTCACAAAGCCAAAGAGAAACTATATAGTACTAACGGTTTAATGAATTTTTGACAAAATGGGCAGTATTTTGATAAATAATCCTTGTTCAAAATCAGGTCCAAAGCAGGTTTTTTTTTGTATTTTTTCTAGTCTTTTTTTTCTTCGCTTTTTTTCGTAATGCGAATCGAATGATTCAGTAGTTGCCGCGCGGCAGCGGCGGTTGCGTAAACTACGTGTCGTTCGCGTCGAGAAATGTAGTTGGAAACACAATTGTCGAACATTTATCACTCTCGGCATTATTTTTTTTTTTTTTAATTGGTTGTCTGTAAAGTCGGTTTACGGACGATAGTTTAACGTGAGAACGTCATAACAAAACATTGATGAAATTATTGCATACTTTATGAATAAAATTGAATCATTTTTATTTTAATAATAAAAGAATAAATACTTGAAATTATACTAGTAATCAGATTTTTAAAATACAAGAATAATTAACCTTTCTTGCCGAAATTGTTGTTTTAATAAGCAATGAAAACCACATTAACTTTTCACTTCACTTTATAAACAGTCGAGTGGAAGAGAGATAGAAGCGGCGCAAGCGTACAATGAGCGTAACGGGACACAACGTAACGGAACAATGTGCGTAACGGGACACTATTTCGTGCGTGCAGCCGGCGTTAATCGATTTATTAGACTTTGTCACATCAAAAATTCTACGTTACAATTCGTGTCCGATTTTCGTATTACAACACTGTATTTTGTAACATGAAAACGCGTGATTTTGCTCGTTACCGAAGTTAGATATTACAAATCTCTGGCGACTACTAAAAGACTCGCTCAATTGCGGGTAAAGTCCTCTCAGTATTACATTTAAACTTCGCCGTTAAGTCTCGGTCTGACACGCCACGTCAAAGCGTTTTTTTGTTTTTAAATCATTAATTTAAAAAAATTGCTTGTCTGTAAAGTCGGTTTACGGACGATAGTTTAACGTGACAACGTCATAACAAAACATTGATGAAATTATTGCTTACTTTTATGAATAAAATTGAATCATTTTTATTGAATTATCACTATTTTGTATGGATACAAAGAAGGAGTGAAACGAAATCTACAATTTAATTGATAAATTTACTTTTATTTGCACTCATTAATTCAAATATTTCTATTACGTTAACGAAGAGATTATTTTAACTATTACTGTTATACATGTTTGCTATTTAACTTCTTCCAATCTGTGTTATTCTGTTAAGGATAGGATGATGATAGGAAAAGTAGGAAACGAATGGGATTGTTTCAAGTTTTAATGTGCCTCGAAAAAGTCAAATCGATGGTTGTTCCAATCTAGTGGAAGAGAGATATATGCGACGCAAGCGTACAATGAGCGTAACGGGACAATGTGCGTAACGGGACACTTTTTCGTGCGTGCAGCCGGCGTTCATCGATTTATTAGACGTCACGTCAAAATGGGTTGTACCGAAAATTGTAACTCTGTACTTCCCTTGTATTTGCTGTTCTGCCACAAGTATTTCCAACGGATTTTCACCTTTTGTAATGTCATGGATGTAATAATGCGCACAAGTCTTTGTAATTGTCACCACTCGCGCTAGTGTTCACAGCAGTCATATCACACTTAGTAAAATATATGCTGGAAATATTTGTTGTAAAAGAACAACTACAAAGGAGGCATCGGTTAAAAATTTTTATAAATATCCCTTTTAAAAAAAAAAAAATGCGAGCTAGTCTTTAAATACTCGCCAGATATCTAACCTCGGTGACGAACAAATACACGTGTTCTCATGTTGCAAATACACTCGGACTCGAAACTTAAAGTGGAATTCTATAAAATAAAAAAAACGCTGAGCGTGATAAGTATATTACGCGAATTGTGCTTTCATCTACAATCCTTGTCGTGAATCACACGTAAGTTTCCGCACCCGCCGCTAGAATTCGTTGCCGAAGCAGATACGTAGACTATAATCGAAATTTTAAACTATGTAACGAAACGGCTCCGATAAAACCGAGAAAAAAAATTTAAAAAAAATACTTAACCCCTGTTTTAGACGTGATTTTCGAAGAATTTTTTTTTTTTTTTTTAGTGCTGTCCATCTTGTTGGAATTTATGAGACAATTAATACTATAAAGTTTCGCTTTGGATTTTTGTGAATTCTGGTTCGCGCCATCGCCACAGATGGCAGCACCGTGATCACACATTCACCAAATGACTCATGTCAATTGCCGTGCACCGGGAGCTAGGATGTCACCCGTGAAAAAAAAAAAAATTGGTTGTCTGTAATGTCGGTTTAATGTGACAACGTCATAACAAAACATTGATGAAATGATTGCACACTCTTATGAATAAAATTGAATCATTTTTATTTTAATAATAAAAAATGAATAAATACTTGAAATTATACTAGTAATCAGATTTTTAAAATGCAAGAATAATTAACCTTTATTGCCGAAATTGTTGTTGTAATAAGCAATGAAAACCACATTAACTTTGTCACTTCACTTTATAAACAGTCGAGTGGAAGAGAGATAGATGCGGCGCAAGCGTATAATGAGCGTAACGGGACACAACGTAACGGGACACATCGTAACGGAACAATGTGCGTAACGGGACACTTTTTTCGTGCGTGCAGTCGGCGTTCATCGATTTATTAGACGTAGTCACGTCAAAAAAAGGGTGGGGGGGAATTATCACCACGTGGTGAGACACCTTAGCCTTAAGTGGCGCAGCCCGCGAGACACCTACGAGCCTAGACGCGCGGCTGTTTGCCTGTTCGCCCCCCCCCCCCCCCTTCTCATCACTCCAGGCCCCGAGGGCTAATCAGTGTAATGGCCAGTTCCGCAGGGGGGCCTCCCAGAGTGCCGTCCAAAACAGATTAACTAACACCCCCCTCCCCCCTCTCGCAACCGCCTCTCAACCCCTTTTGTCTCTTCCTCGCCAGCCGACCTGCACACGTGACCTGGCCGCCCCTGTGTCCTGCCGACAACACCCAACCCCTCCCTCAATCTCCCAGCACAGAGCGGGCAAACATGAAGCATATTCCACGTCACGCTAATCACGCCAGTACTTCCCCCCCCCCCCCCCGCGTTCGTTGAAAGGGTGATAATACCATGCAAGACATTTTTTTTTGAATTCGGTCAGATCTACACAGAAAAAGCAAAGAAAAAAAAATTATCTGTAAAACGTATGAAGTATATATACATGTATATAGTTTACTAGTTGCAGTACCCGGCGTTGCCCGGGCTAAACACATGGAGCTTTATTGTCTGCGAGTTAAAGCAAACTGGATAGCGCTATATGACAGTGTGTTGGACATAGTAAAATGTCACACAATTACTGTTTGTAGGTTTATGACCTATGATTTTTTGTTTACCCATGGCGATCGGTTATTTATTATTTATTATTAATTATAAATTATTAAGGCCATTGATCGAAATAAAAACTCTCCTATCTCTCAAGTTGGAAAAAATTACACATAAATGCCAATTTTCATCGAAATCGGTTGACTTGGTGAAGAGTTCACTGGAAAAAAAAACATCAGGACACTGGATTTATATAAATTAAAATGATAACGTGTTATTTACATTTTTAATGCTTGGAAAATAAAATGGTGGATGAAAATAATGATAGTAGCATTTGAATGTTGTTGTTTCTCCAATTTTTTAAAAATACAAAAACAGGGTTTCACGTCAAACATTGCCACCGGCGGAAGGCGACGAGAAGCCCTCGCGGGATCATCCCGCCCGAGGTGGACTCGAACCAGCACCCAGCGCGATGGGGCTCGTGTGTTGCAGGCAGCAGCTGCGAGACGGACGACAGCGAGCAGTTCGTGCCAGAGTACGAGCTCTCCAGCGGTGAGTGTTTCAAGTAGTTCCCGGGCCCAACCGCTAGATGGCAGCTTTCCGTAATTATGTCGCCGACACAGCTGTGTGTTGCGTCAGCTGTCATCAAGCAAACACACCGGTGAAATTTATTTTACTCTTATTTTGGTTGCCACATATTTTGTGGTGTGGCATACCAGAAATTGTAACATCTCATAATCATTTACGTGTAACATGGAATTTTAATCTTTTACCAAGCAATACATGTCTAGTAGTTGCCCAACTTATCTAGTTACTAGTCAGTGAGGGGAGTTAGTCAAGGCGCAAATTGCTGCAATGGCTGGCCAATCCCCGTCCTAGCACAAGACGCAAGCTTCCTTACTCGCATGACTTAAAAACCCTGAATGTTTAGAGAGTATAGGCTTCGGCCTGAGACGCACCTAGAGTCTTTCCCTAGCCCGGACCCCTCCCAAATACACTTAGTTTTAATTTGGTTAGGAAAATAAAATCAACCTTTGGGATCCTTAGACAGGAGGTGAAAGTTCAGTGGGTCAGGTATTCCATAGAAAATAACGCAAAGAGTCTCTGGCAGTCACTCAACATGGTGAGTTGCGAGGGGCTCAGGCAAACAAAAACAAAACAAATTGGGATCCAAGTAATTTGATTTGCTCGTAGTTATGGTCTCACCCAACGGATAGCGTCACATGTCGCTCAAAATATGGTTTCAGTTTCCACTGTAAGAGTCGCACTTTTATATTCCCCCCCCCCCCCCCCCCCCCCCCTTGTTCGATGGTGAGCGTGAGAGCGCGTTGACCATAGACTAGATCAGGCCCTCTCAGTCAAATGTGCCTTCGGGTCGCTTGAATTATTTTGACGTGACAACGTCTAATAAATCGATGAACGCCGGCTGCACGCACGAAAAAGGATGATTCATTGTCCCGTTACGCACATTGTCCCGTTACGCTCATTGTACGCTTGCGCCGCATCTATCTCTCTGCCACTCGATTGGAACAACCATCGATTTGACTTTTTCGAGGCACATTAAAATTGAAACAATCCCATTCGTTTCCTACTTTTCCTATCATCGTCCTTTCCTTTACATAATAACACAGATTGGAAGAATTTAAATAGCAAACATGTATAAAAGTTATAGTTAAAATAATCTCTTCGTTAAAGTAATAAACATATTTGAATTAATGAGTGCAAATAAAAGTAAATTTATCAATTAAATTGTAGATTTCATTTCACTCCTTCTTTGTATCCATACAAAATAGTGATAATTCAATAAAAATGATTCAAATTTATTAATAAATTATACAATAATTTCATAAATGTTTTGTTATGACGTTGTCACGTTAAACTATCGTCCGTAAACAGACTTTAAAGGCAACCAATTTTTTTAGAATCACGTAAGGTCCGTAAGCGAGTCTTTCAGTACTCGCCAGCGATGTGTAAGCATCGGACCTCGGCAACGAGCAAATCCGTGTGTTCTCGAGCTGCAAATTCACTTGCAATATGAAACTCGGACACGGAATTCAACGTAGAATTATGTAAAATAATGCAGAGCGTAATAAATATACACGCAAATTGTGTTTTCAACTACACTTCTTGACGCACCCACCGCTAGAATTCGTTGCTGGAGCAGCTACGTCGACTATTGAATCATTTGATTAGCTGGCCGAAATTTTATATAATTAAACGGCTCCGATAAAAGTGAAAAAGACTTGAAATCCGTCTTGTTAAACTTCACTAAACAGTTAATACTATAAAGTTTCCGTTTTGGGTTTGTGAACATTAGTTTGCGCCATTCGCCACAGATTGCAGCATCGTTTCTACACGTTTCCGTTCCATACGTCGAAATTACTCCTACTAAATGCAGCATACAGAGAGCTAAGGTGTTAACACATCAAAAAAGACGAAATATTTAATGTTTTTTTTAATAAACCTTATTTTAATTAATTTTTGAAGTGAAACTTCTAATGTGACTTCCAACAAGGTTGCGTTAAACGTTCTACGCTCCTGGGGAGGGGGAATAGAAAGAGACAGAGCGAGAGTGAATGCGTGGCACTCGAATAAAGTTTGTCTTAAAGAAACAACATGAGTTCACTAAAAATCAATTTCTACCCCTTCCTATTTTTTTTTTCCACATTACGAAGTTTCACTTCTTCCGCGCGGAGGGACTCCACGCACTATTTTTTTTTTATCAATCAAAACAACATTATCATGCATGTAAATTCATTTTATAAAAACACAGTAACAAGGCACGATTGAACGAGCAAGCCAGTATTCATAGAGTAAGATCATCCTTCGAGGTCAGACCATGTTACAATTTAAAACATATTTGCTGCTGAGAAAAAAAATCGGCAGTGATCAAAAGAAGGAAATGGAGAGAAAGCGTTTGCAACGTGAAATTCTTAAAAAATTAAAATAGCTAGGAATTATTTTTTTGTTACGTTTACTGAAAGATTGTTTTTTTTTCTTCAGAAACTGGGTTTCGGTCGTGTAATTAAAACGGAAAGTAATGACTTGTAGAATGAGATGAAGAAACTTCAAACATACGTTTAGAGTGATTTCAAAGTGACATACTTTTTGACGTGATAACGTCTTATAAATAGATGAACGCCGGCTGCACGCACGAAAAAGTGTCACGTTACGCCTGAGCCTAGCGTGTAAGAACCGGCCAACCACCGTGCGGGAAAATCTTCTATAATACCGAACAGGTTAAGGCGGGTTTTTTTAAAAGCAGCAATTTAAAAAATTTGATTTATTTGTCCAATTTCGTCATTTCAAATTAACAATAATTTATTGACATTGATTTGATTTCAGTTTATTTCTATAACTAATTGTTAGTGATTATATTTAAACAAATTATTTAAATTAAATTTGCAAATAATTTAAAAAAATATTTGAAAATTAAAAAAAGTATGCAATTTTTCATCAATGTTTTCTTATGACGTTATCACGTAAAATTATCGGCCGTAAACCGACTTTACAGACAACCCCCTTTTTGTAGTTTTATTGACGCTTGTATTTGGTAGTTAGTCAAACGAACACCTTGTTCCGAGACTTCCTAAGCGGGACGAACGCGAACGAGGACAGACTTGTGACAGAAGCTACAATCATTATTATTTATATTTTTTTTCAATAGCGGCTGTACCTCACTTACCCCGAGCTGCGAGTCAATAGAAACCAGCGGGTCGGGGCGGGAGTTATTAAAAACTTCTCCCCCGGGGTGTGTTAGCAGAAGTGGAGCGGTGTAGGGGGGAGGTTTATGGTGAATGATGTCGGGGATGCTACCCTCTGGCAGACTGCAAATATCTGCCAGCCCTACAATAACGCTCTCCTTTTTGACCCCCTTTTTTATTTTCTAACCACCCCCCCCCCCCTCACTCCCCGGCTCAGCACCCTTGTTTGTGGATGTTGTTTAGTTTGCACGCGTCTGTTTGCGCGACTGTGAACACGAGTGAAACAATGAATTAATTAGTTTACGCGAGTTCTTTGGCAAATTTTCGAAATTTCGCGGTTAGGGTGAATTGGTTTCATCTGCTAAAATTTGGGTAAAGAAGGAGGGGGGGGGGTGGAGGTTAGGTTCCAGTGGCTGCAATTTCTTAGGCATCAGGCTGTTACGGGACAGCCACATAATCCCATTTTCCTTCCTAGATTGTAACGTTCGCAGTAAATAAAAATAATAACGTATCCACGTGATGTTTTGAATGGATTTCGAAGAATTTGCAGTCGTTAATGAAGTGCGACTTCCGGAAACTGTATACCTACATAGTTTTCCGTTCCATTGTTTCTAGACCCCATAAACAACAATTTTAGAACTAGTGCAAGTTTTTAATTATTATTCTCGCATGTTTTTGAAGTGAAACTTCTTTGGGCGCGATGGAAAAAAAAATTCTGAATTTTAATGCAACGTTTTCCGTGAAACATTGTTGTGAAACGTTTCAGGCGCAAAAAAGGATAGATAATAAGACAGAAGATGTGCGCGTGCGCTTGTTTTGGAAAATAGATATAGGTATCATGTACAGTCAGCTGTGAGTGCCTTGTGTTTTATATTTGCTACCAGCGCGCTCACGTTCCTCTTTGTTCAACCAGCAGCGTAGAGAGCGCTGTTTAGACAGTCCCTGCATTTCCCGTATAGATGGCGCTACCTGTTATGAATTTCGTACTTCGTTCAGAGATTTGTTGTGTTTTAAATGACAGAATTGTTTGAATAAACAATAATACACACAGTTTTTCTTTATGGTGTATTTCAACAGTGGGTAATATTAATTGTTAATTAATCATTATTGAATTATCAATAATTATTTATGCCCTGAGCCGTTATTTTGAAGTGAGTAATAATTTTGTTCATTCATGTTTATTCATAAAATTTTCTTCTTTTTCTCTTTCTCTCTGTGCCGTTTCACCCCTTAGGACATACTTTCGAGTCGAGGTTTGAATTATCAAAGAAGTTTCACTTTCACCACGTGTACTGAGTTACACACGCTTTTTTTTTAAAATTAATTTCCTTACTTAATGGAAAAGTGTTGTCTTGAGAATTTGTCGACCTATCGAAGTTAAAAATATCTACAATTTGGTCATCTGAAATATTTTTACGTCTCCATCGATTATACCTTAGACTGCGCTGGAAACTTAGTTTAATATATACATTTTCCATACATTCTTTAGTTTTTTCCCATACTTGAAGGATAGTGAGAATCATCATATTTGACACGCTTATGACAGTTGGATGTGTCAATATGCCTGACAATTTTTGTGGTTCCAGCTGTTATATAAGTGTGAAAAGGTTTAAAAAAAAACAGTGGAAACTTTAAAAATTTCATCTAAAATTAAAATCTATATGTGCGTTTAATGTATAACTGCGAAAGAAACGACGAAATTCATAGGACTAAACTTGTATATCGTTTCCCAATTATCTATATTAAAAAAAAAGTCTGCAACAACTTCAAGTTTCATTTGTTAATTTGAATTCTTCCGTAGTTAGAAATTTTTTAAAAAAAAGTAAATTTTTGGAATATTCCCCTTTGGTTACGGGCTAAAAATATGTAATATTGCAAAATTTACAGTTCGCGAATGTGGTTTAGAATTATTATTGTTGAGTGAGTCGCACATGGGAGTTCGAATATACATTAGAAACAATTATTTACCCCCCCCCCCCCCCCCAATTCTTAACGCATTGCCGCACATTTTGGCGTGTTGTGGTCGAAAGCCTAAACTTGCTCTGCTTTCGCGGTCGCTACGGTGTGTTACGAGGCTCTAGGGAGGAATCAACTTCCTCTGCGCTACCCTTCCTGCATGGCTGAAAACCCCAGCGTGATCAGGCGTGTAGGCTTCGGCCTGGGGCGCACCTAGAGTTTTCCCCTAGGCCAGAAAACCCTCCCGAATAAATACGCCTGGTTTAAGTTAGTTGTTGGGGAAGGGGGGGGGGAGATGCACATCAGGACACTTGACGGTCGTTATTCGTGACCGATGGCACCCAGACACCCTTCTTCTCGTCCAAACCCTACTGAGTAGCGTCACGATACACCTCCCCCCCCCCCCCCCCCCCGCCTGTAGTCATAGCGGCTCCACTGAGCGATTGTCCACGCGGTGTCGCCGCTGTTAATAATTCATGCCCTCCGCCCGCTCTGCGGCTGTTTGGCCCCGGGGGAGAAAAAAAAATGGGGGGGGGGGAGGGGACTCTCTCGGATCGCTCGAGAAGTCGCGGACAAACGACTATCGCGAGGAGAAGTGCTTGCTCCCCCTCTGCGATTCGACACGGACTACATACCTCTCGTGGGGTGAGGAGCGGTTAGCCGTGTCGCTGCGACTTTCCATGTGCTTCTCGCCCGCGTTTTTGGAACAGAGGAACAGAGACAGTTGTTCCCCGTGGTCGCTGCAAAAAAAAATATTTCTTCAGTGCAAAACTACAGGTGCCTCAAACGTGATGTTGTAACAACCAAATTATATATATATATATATATATATATATATATATATATATATATATATATATAGTCCTTTCGTAGGGTTCATATTGAAAAAAAAAACATTCTTTAACGCTGTGTCTACAGCTTATAACTCTTTTTTTTTTATAAAGCACGGAATCAACAAGACATCACCAAACTTACCACTTAAAATTATAATAAGATGTTAGAAAACAAATTTGTCCCCTGTGGTTTCTTTCGTTAATTCATGTTTATCAGGTAAACATTTTTCAATAATTTAATTTAAGTGTTATATTTAATTCACTGTGACAAAATTGTAACAAGTGTGACCGAAACAACTTCTTGACCTATGCACATAACGTCTGTATGTTTAAATGTTTTTTTTTTGAACACTTTTTTTCTCTCTAAACGAGAGGCGAGGATTCAAGCTGAATCGCAAAAAGGTTAAAAGTTGCTTTGTTTCGTATAGCGCGTATTTTGTAAACGAGTATATTAAAAAAAATACTTCGATATTGAAATTTTTTGCAGCCTGTGTTTTTGACGTGACAACGTCTAATAAATCGATGAACGCCGGCTGCACGCACGTAAAAGGATGACTCATTGTCCCGTTACGCTCATTGTACGCTTGCGCCGCATCTATCTCTCTTCCACTCGATTGGAACAACCATAGATTTGACTTTTTCGAGGCACATTAAACTTGAAACACTCCCATTCGTTTCCTACTTTTCCTATCATCGTCCTATCATTATCAGAATAACACAGATTGGAATAAGTTATGTAAATAGCAATCATGTATAAAAGTTATAGTTAAAATAATCTGTTAGTTAAAGTAATAAACATATTTGAATTAATGAGTGCAAATAAAAGTAAATTTATCAATTAAATTGTAGATTTCATTTCACTCCTTCTTTGTATCCATACAAAATAGTGATAATTCAATAAAACTGATTCAATTTTATTCATAAAAGTATGCAATCATTTCATCAATGTTTTGTTATGACGTTGTCACGTTAAACAATCGTCCGTAAACCGACTTTACAGACAACCAATTTTTTGCGTTGTTTAAAAAACCCGGTCCTAAGTTGCAACCCGCGCGCGAGTGAATCGCCGTGTCCCGGCGTGCAAACGAGGTTTGTCTGCAGCTTCTTGTAGGTGGGTCGTACTGATAGCTAAGCGACGGTGTTGTTGAAGAGGAGGGTTGGGGGGGGGGGGGGAGAGGGGGGGGAGAGAGAAGCGGCGTCTTATGACGTCGAGAGCGCATCTATGCGCTGGCGTCCCGGCGCGCGGCGTCTACATCGTCGTCGTCTGCCGCGCAGTGATTAAAAACTCCCAGCGGGGCGCGCGCTCCCCAGACGGTCTGGCTGGGAGCAGGGGTTCCGCGTGCTCAAGGCCTTCAAGAGACGCCAAGGACGACACTGGCTGGTGAGTCAGATGCTGCATCACCCTTAAGGCCCCCGCCTCGTCAGGGGTGTATCTGTGTTGGTGAGGCGGGATGATAAGCGCGACGCTCGCTGGTGCTTCTAGCGCGGTGTCGCCTCTGGACTGGCGCGCAGTCTTCTCGTCGTCACAGGATAACTGTGAAATTCGAGCGGTGACCGTAACATTATGTTGCGGATAAATGAAGATAAAGGTGTAATGCAAGTCCCTTAAGTGCTTTCGAGAATCTGTACTGGTTGTTTTAAGCCTAAAAATTACTCTGAAAACATGCGTTTTAGCCAATTTAACACTTCTAAAAATACCGTTTAAAAACTTAATCCGAAATCAAAAGTACTTTTCGACCCTCAGCGAACTCTTAAATGCTTTTCGTAAGCAGACCCCACTCGGATATCTTGTGTAGTTTTGAAATCGCGTTGTTTTTCCTGAAGCTCTGCGTACCGCCCTTAAGGGCCCCGCCTACCCGGGCACACATACGGTGTGCAGAGCTTCAGGAAAAACAACGCGATTTCAAAACTACACAAGATATCCGAGTGGGGTCTGCTTACGAAAAGCATTTAAGAGTTCGCTGAGGGTCGAAAAGTACTTTTGATTTTGGATTAAGTTTTTAAATTGTATTTTTAGAGTTAAAATGGCTAAAGCGCATGTTTTTCAGAGTAATATTTAGATGCAAAAAAACCGGTACAGATTCTTGAAATCACTTTTATCTTCGTTTCTCCGCAGTATAATGTTACGGTCACCGCTCAAACTTCACAGTTATACTGTGACGACGAGAAGACTGCGCGCCAGTCCAGAGGCGACACCGGGCTGGAAGCACCGGCGAGCGTCGCGCTTATCATCCCGCCTCACTAACACAGATACACCCCTGACGAGGCGGGCCCCTTAAGGCCCCCACCAGCTCCCAGTCCGCACTGCTCAGCCCGAACTGACAGTTAGGACTGAATTAAGGCCCCTCTGCACACACGATCAGTCCAGGTGCTCAGTTTGGACCGAACAGTCGGAACTGACAGTTTGGACTGAACTGGAGCCTTCTCCACACACGATCAGTCTCATGGTGTTCCTGTTTGCCGCTGGATGCATCGTTCATTCGTAGTAGAATAAGGAATAACCTTTCGGATGTTGCAACAGCAGTCGCACTTTTATTTAGAAAAAAAGGCGCGAATAAAGGACACCCACATACACCCAGCGCAGCCGTACGCCGCGGTAAAATAAACTCTCGTCATCGTAAAGAAAATACCAACTGCATAGGTTCTGTTCCGTAAGGTGCATAGCCCCCAATGGATAAGTTTTTAAAATTGTAGTCACTATAATACGGCAGCAAAATTTAAAAAAATAATACATTGCGAAGCGTTGTTTTTGAGGTTTGGTAAGGTGATTTGTTCAGCTTTCTTTATGGGGGATTTTTTTTTTCTCCAGTTACTTTAGGTAGGTAATGAAACTGTATGAAAAGTCCAGTAAGGGTCAAAAATCAAATCTAAGTTTGCTCTACGTTGATATGCGTAGCCGTTTCCTCACAATCGTATTGTATGTTGTTTTTTTTACCGCGTTCTCTCGCTCTTGACACAATTGAAATGTCTTTCGAAACTGCTGCCTCGAAAAATTTCCTTAGTTGTTTCAATTGTGATACTACTTAATATCATCGGGCATTTATACAAATCCACTTTACCTAATTATATGTTTACTAGCCGGGTGCCCAATGGTATTTTCACAAAATTTCATTCCCTATTTAACCCACTTAGGGGATGCATTTTTCAAAAATCCTATCTTACTGCTCACCTACGTTATATAAGGAACTCATGTGCAAAATGTTATGCTTATAGACCTACCGGTTTAAGCTGTGCATAGTCTGTCAATCAGTCAGTGTAATAGTTTTATTAATTAGATACATATACGATGGTTATTCGTAAAGTTAGCTCCGTTTTGTCAATAAAAAAAAATTGGTTGTCTGTAAAGTCGGTTTATGGACGATAGTTTAACGTGACAACTTCATAACAAAACATTGATGATATGATTGCATACTTTCATGAATAAAATTGAATCATTTTGCAAAGAGATCATTTCAACTATAACTTTTATACATGTTTACTATTTAACTTCATCCAATCTGTGTTATTCTGTTAAGGATAGGACGATGATAGGAAAAGTAGGAAACGAATGGGAGCGTTTCAAGTTTAATGTGCCTCGAAAAAGTCAAATCGATGGTTGTTCCAATCGAGTGGAAGAGAAATAGATGCGGCGCAAGCGTGCAAAGAGCGTACTGGGACTCAGCGTAACGGGACACTTTTTCGTGCGTAACGGGACACTTTTTTGTGCATAACGGGACACTTTTTCGTGCATAACGGGACACTTTTTTGTGCGTGCTGCCGGCGTTCATCTATTTATTAGACGTTGTCATGTCAAAAAATAATAAACTCGCTAGAAAAAGTTTTTATTGGCAGTTTAAGTTTACTACATATCTTCGATCACATTTTCACATATCGCCATTCAGTTCCAAAGACTTTTCGTAACGCCTGGGAATGGAACGGACTCCAAGGACTTCGAATACGCAATGCGTGTAGCCTGAGCACAGGCGGTTAATAACCATCTCCGGAACACGTTTCAGGTATCTCCGTACTTGAATCGGAATATGAATGCTACGGTTTTTATTTTTGGAACGATAAGAGCGTCGTTTTGGTTGAAATAACAAAATAGGAAAACTATCAAAATTACGATTGGCAACTGATTTAATTTCCAGGCGGCCAACTTCTAAACGGAAAAGGTTAAAAAAAACTGGTGCAGCATTGAGAAAAGTGCTTGGAACCGCATGGAGATTATGTGAAAAACGTAAATTAGGTCTGCAGCAAGCTAAAGCTGCCATCAATAGAAGAAAAAAAAAACTTTTTTTTTCGCGAGTTTATTATATTTTTTTAATGACCAAAAGGAGCTAACTTTGCGAACACCCCTCGCAGTTAAACTACGACGACGCGAATAATGTTCGAAGACTTTCACGGCCATTGTCGTCTGAAGTAAGCTTGGCGCCGTGTCCTTGGCGAATAATTCACCGACGTTTCGGTCTACATTGCAGTGGCCATCATCTTCAGGGAGCAGTTTACCTACTAGTTGGTGACTGCTCCCTGATGATGGCGATTGCAATGACGACCGAAACGTCGGTGAATTATTCACTACAGCCCAGAGGCCAAGCTACTTCTTTACGACGACGTGTGCCAACATGGCGCCCGGGGTGGGGCCTTAAAGAAACGCGGTTCTCGACGCAAGGAGGAATGAGAAGGGGGGGGGGATGGGTGGTGGTGGTGGGGGGGGAGAGGTTAAGGAGGAGAAGTCCCCGACTGCGACGGTGGCGCTCCTGGCGGCCTGCGCCTGACAGCGCCGCGGGTCCTGCGAACAGCAAGGGCGTAAGGACGCAGCACGAGAGTCCTTGGTTCGAGGACACCTCCTGACAGGGAAATGCTGGTCCTGAAGCTATAGCCACACGTGAGCGCTACACGAGTAAAGTACAGGCTGTTAAAGAACGTCCCACTTTCCAATGGTATATCTTAAAAGTTTAATTCAGATATCCACAACAAATCACACATCGAATTGAAGGTCAAAACAAACTAGTTTTTTTTTTAATACAAATTTTCAATATGTGTGTCATTTAGTTATTCGTCACACGTCCAACCTAAAGTCCAATTCTTACCGCACTTTGGTTAATAACACGCTCTCTACAGTTCTGTCTCTCATCTCTGGCTAATATTACGTAGCGGCGGGACGTAGACAATATCTTTTATAAAGTCTTTGTAGCAATATAACCTAAAAATTAAGAACATCATTATTTATTTTTTTAATACCTACAATTACTATGCAATGTGTATTTTAAAGTAATTTAGGTGTTATTTTACTAACGTGATAATACAAATTTGTTGTGTGATTATATTTTTTCGTAAAAATTGCGAATAAGTCTCTGATTTTTATTTAAAAATATTTTCTTATGTTACGCAATTATATTTTACAAAGTTAGTATTTCTTATTTCAAATTATATTTGTATTTTTTTTTTAATTCTATTATTAATATTAATAATAGTTGCTTCTATTATGATGATTATTATTAATTCTATCATTCTAAGTGTACGAAAAAATGTTGTGTACATTATATTGTTATCATCTTTAAATATCTATTTTTAATATTTTTTTAGATCCTCGATTCTGTGTGGAAAACGTTACAGATGTCTTCAGACGACAGGTAAAGAAAATTGAAAATAACAACTGTTTGTTTATAGTTTTAAGTTTCCACTTCTGTCGGCAGTCCTCGTGACTGCTTTGAAATTTTTTTATATACCTATTACTTTTTCCAAATCTCTTTTTTCCTCTCGCGGAAAACAATTTTTTCTTGTATCCGCCACTGAACCTACTTTATATATATATATATATATATATATATATATATATATATATTTGTGCTCTCCATGGAAGTAAACAAGGTCTGTGAGGTTGGGTTGCGACGAGGAGGGGACTTACGCCCTTGTCGCACCGACCAGGGCGTCTTCTCTCCGCGGGCACGTCATACCGTCTCCCGCTGTACCGAGATTATGTTCTTTCTTCTTTTGATGACATTACACTCGGGGACATGAAAGACTCGACTCGACTCTCTCGGCCGCTCTCTACCTGCCGAGGAGAAACTTGGAATGGATTTATTTGTCAATCATGTTCGGCTTCGGGCCCCGCTGTGAACCGAAACACAAAGTAATATACCCCCACCCTCCCCTCCCATTACCCCTCCCACCCTTTTTACCACGTGGTGACATGTCACTCCTCTTCAAACATCCGTCCCGGTCCCTGACTTGCAACTGCGACATCTTCGTGAGCTGTATCGCCGCACAGACAAAGTCTCTCTTCCCCTTTGTGTGCAGTAATTTGACACGGTAACCGTACAAGACGTAACAGAAAATACAGGGTGTCCGTAACGGATTGTCCCAGTTTCAGTGGTACGTTACCGTATAAGAGCTCGATTTAAGACTATTTAAAACAAATCGTACATCAAACTGAAGGTAAACTAGCCTGTTTTTGTGCACCTTTAGGTTATGCGGCACGCATTCAACCTAAAGTCCAAATCTTCCCACACTTTATCACGTCCGGAGTAATGGGCAGCAATAGCCTCTTCAATTCTGTGTCTCAACTCTGGCAAATCATTAGGCAGTGGCGTAACGTAGAGACGATATTTCATAAAGCCCCAAAGGGTAAAAAATATATCGCGTGGCTTTATGTCAGGTGAACGTGGAGGCCAGAGAAAAAATTATCTCTGTCGTTTCGATTATTACGGCCAATCCGACGGTCAGGGATTTGGATGTTCAACCACTCTCCTACAAAGAGATTATATTGTGGAGGGATGAAGTTACAGATTCACTCTTAGCAAATTGCAGAACACAAAAAGCTTTACGCTCAGGAGTCGCCACCTACGCGAAAGGTAAGCCTAAGATGTACAAGTTCTGTCCGTGCCCGAACACGCCCGAATATTCACCTTCGGCCAACCTCGGGATTTGTTTTATTTTTGCGCATGAAAAATTAATTCAAATATTAAAAGTGGTCGGTTAAGTTAGCTACATTAAAACACTTTAAAACACTATGGACGGTTAGTTAGGTTAGTATAGCTACATTAAAATAAACAGAGAAATATAATTTTTTTTTACCTAACCTAACTAAAACTAAGTGTATTTTGGAGGGGTCCGGGTTAGGGAGGGACCTAGGTGCGTCTCAGGCCGAAGCCTATACGCCTATTCATGCTGGGATTAGCCATGCAAGAAGAGGGTCGCATGCATCATGTGCTAGGAGGGGATTGGCCAGCCATGGCAGCGATTGGCGCCATGACTAACTCCCCTCACTCTTAAATCTAGACTATAACTAGAGATAGGTTGGGCCCAGGTAAAACCTGCATAGACACAGGGAAAACCCTGGGCACATTAATGCGGGATGCAAATTGAGAAATATAAATATATATAAATAAACCCGAGGTTGGCCGAAGGTGAATATTCGGACGTGTTCGGGCAGGGACAGAACTTGATGTACAACTTAGGCTTCCATTTCACGTAGGTGGCGCTGCAAGTGAGAAAACAACAAAGCAATACTCGCGCATGCGCTCATCTAAAAACTGTTTGAGTTACTTTTTAATTGTGACCTTGAACCAAAACCTAACAACGCTTACGGTTGATACTATTAAAATTTAATACTGGAACATGCACTAATGAACGTATGCTTTAGACTTGTTTTTGAAGGCAGTATAGGGGCTTGGTAATACAAGTGCTTTTAATCAGCATACACCAGGACACAAACCTTATCCTGGAGTAGGAGTAACAGACTATTACATTTTCTGGACTTTTTTTAAAGGTATCATTTCATTGCGAAACGCCTTGTGTTATATCTTCTGGATTGATAGTGTTACGATTGGGGAAAATAGTTACAGAAAGGGCAGTCCAATTAATTAATGACATTATTATTAGCTTATTTTTACACTTTCAATTAAATTTTATCAAAAAGGTTATCTGTTCACAAATTAACCACAATTTCATAAGTCTACTGTTCACTCTCTCCGCTCCGACGGGCCTGCCTCGTCACTAGCAGCTTCGTAACAATAGATATTGAAGATTGATTCAGGTTATTTATTCACATATAGGACAATACAGCACGGAAATTGTTTACTTTTGTGTCAAACAGCAATTTATAACAAAATACGAAACTCACTGAGAGAAAAATAAACTTGCCGAGAGGGATGCAAACAAAAAGAGGGGGGTGGGGGGAAAGAATAATATAAGTTAATCAATATTTCCCGTTATCGTCAGACATTTCCACTCATTAATGCTGGTTAAAATATTTTAAAATATATATTTATAATTACATTTAATGTCTTCATTATAAAGTTTTACAGACGTAACACTAAAAAAGTTATTAAATAAAAAAATTCTTTTAGAAGGCCTAAAAATACTATCAGTCTATCTTAATAGATAACTCTTGTGAAGAAGAGTAATTTATTTTCATACACAATATTTTTTTGTACATATAGAATTTTCTTGATTTTTGTTTACAATTTACATATATTTTCGAGAATTAATAAGCTATGACGGTTATAAGTCAAGATTTTATAAATTTAGTGTGGATTTAAATTTGCTCTAAATGGCGTGTTTAGAAATTATGATCACCCTAGCTTATGACAGCTCTAAGATATGTGAGTTACTGTTCTTAGAAGTGAACTTCTTAATTATGCGTGGATCTCACCTCAATATGAATTGGCAGCGAATTACAAAAATGGATTGCATAAATATTTTCTCCATGAAAAAAAAATCACCTCGACGTGGTAACTGTCGTGGAGATCACTCAAAATTTATTTTTTTACCAGCCTAACTTAAAGCTATGAGGTATGCGCGAGGGGTCTGGGTAGGAAAGACTCTTAAGTGCGTCTCAGGCCGAAGCCCATAAGCTCTAATCATGCAGGTTGTTAGCCATGCAGGTGAGATAGTCACACCTTTCAATATATATACTGTATAGAAGTCGCCAGCCCAGGTTAAAATTTCTAATACGGTTTGAGGTAGTTGGTTAATTCACCGCCGCAATCGCCACCATCTCTAGGGCATCGACTTGTGGTGGTCCCTAGCGGACAAGTGTCGAACTCTTCAAACACCCCTTCCCCCTCCCGTTGAACGACCTTGAGCTGCAGTGAATGATGGATCAGGGGGTGCGGGGAATGACAGCGGGCGACAGCGCTGCGCTCTAACGTGTAAATAACAACTAAGACGATACAGGGCGTTACGGCGGTGCACTGCAGCGGTGAAGTTCCCAAGCTGCTCCTCATACGCTTCTGAAAAACGTAGAGTAAATCCTATCCACTCGCGACTTCTATACAGTATATCTATATATATATTCAAAGGTCACACGGAGTCGAAGTTTATCAACGTCATACCTACATACAAACATCCAATTATAAAGATAGGTGGTAATACATCACCGTAAAAAATATCCAATTTCGTCAAACAAAACTATAAATACATTTTTTAAAGTTTTTTTTACTTTTATTTATAATTTAATTCACACGGATAATTGCGTCATAAAAATTTGAACCGATATGTAATTACAAATATCAGCGCTCTCTGTGAATGTAGTATGTACGAAGGACTGCTTGTCGCAGCGGCGGCGGGCCAGCCCGTGAAGCGCGAGCCCCGCTCGCCGGCGCTGTTCCGGCCCTGCTCCCAGCTGGCGTCCTGCGGCGTCCCGACGCCCGCCTACGGCCCGGCGGCGGCGTCCTACGGCGGCGCCTGCGCCCTGCTGTCCGAGCGCCCACCCTGCCCCGCCAGGTGAGACACCGCCACCGTCTCTTATCTCTGAAAGATTCGTGCAATGGGAGCGCATGACTTGATGTAAGCTTTTGGACATGCGCCATTGCTAAGCACATGTATGCATGTCTGTGGAAGAAAACTACAAAAAACACCAAAAAAAAAAAACACAAATTAAGCAAAAAAATTGCTGTTGTCAACAGGATATAAACACCACATAATATTCCATAACAGGAATATGGTCAACAAACAAAGAAAAACAAAGAAAAATGGACTAAGAGAACGTATGTCTACATACATACATGTGCTTAGCAATGGCGTATGTCCAAAAGCTTACATCAAGCCACCACTATCTCCACGCTCTCTGCGCTCTCCACACGCTCCCAAGGTTTAAAAGCAGTTTTTACTACTATTTAAAATTTTGATTGTGTGATAGTTCTTCTTTTCAGGGATTTTTTTTTTTGTTTACAAAACTCGTTCGATGGCTGTTTTGACTGTTACTCTGTTAAAAAAATTTAGTTATGAATTTACTAAGAACGCTGGCTAAAATATTATCCAGGGATCTTCCTAAATTTACTTACTTGAATCCTATATATATATATATATATATATATATATATATATATATATATATATATATATTCTTGGTATATTAACAATACATTCAAAAACTTGTTAATTTGCCCAATTGTATGTTTAACCTCTGTTTGGACCTAAACATAAAAACTTGGAAAGGAGAATTATGGAGTGGTTTCAATGAAGATTCGGTAATTTTAAATTACGAAGTTCGTTCATTAGCGTTAAAATTCTTCGTTGTGTCATTCCGTATTTTTGTTGTGATTTCCGAGTGTGCAGTTTCTCTGTTTGAGTTTTCTAGTTTCGTTTTTTTTTTTTTTTTTTTTTCCGCCCTGTGTGTGCAGTGGCGGATCCAGAGGTTCACCTCGGAGGGGGGGCACTCTAGGATTTCAGAATAGACAGAGAAAAAAAAATGTCTTAAAATAACTTAAAATTTGTATTTTATCTACTCACACTACACACGACATCCACAATAAATTAATCAATTATATTAAGATATTTTATTGGTTTCAGAAACAATAATTTTTGTCGGCAATATTAATGTTGCGGACAACTGGTTTTTCGGGTGGGAGGGGGGGGGGGGCACTTGCCCCTGATAACCCCCCCCCCCCCCTTGGATCTGCCAAGGTGTGTGTGTGTGTGGGGGGGGGGGGGAGTTTTGTTCAGTGCGGGGGTCGTCTGCGCAGGTACGCGCCTTCAGGTCAGAGGTCAGCCGACTCGACGGGCAGATGCGAGCCGGACACCTCCGGGTCGGCGTTCTTCGCCTTCCCGGCCTCCAGCTTCAGGTGAGACCCGACTCCGCGCGCACAGGAGCGACGTCTCCTACATAAAGCAGTCGTTTTCCTGCCCTCCCCCCCCCCCCCCCCCCCCAAAAAAAAAAAAATTTGGTTGTCTGTAAAGTCGGTTTACGGACGATAGTTTAACCTTGACAACGTCATAACAAAACATTGATGAAATTATTGCATACTTTTATGAATAAAATTGAATCATTTTTATTGAATTATCACTATTTTGTATGGATACAAAGAAGGAGTGAAATTAAATCTACAATTTAATTGATAAATTTACTTTTATTTGCACTCATTAATTCAAATATGTTTATTACTTTAACGAAGACATTATTTTAACTATAACTTTTATACATGTTTGCTATTTAACTTCTTCCAATCTGTGTTATTATGTTAAGGATAGGACGATGATAGGAAAAGTAGGAAACGAATGGGAGTGTTTCAAGTTTAATGTGCCTCGAAAAAAACAAATCGATGGTTGTTCCAATCGAGTGGAAGAGAGATATATGCGGCGCAAGCGTACAATGAGCGTAACGGGATACAGCGTAACGGGAAAATGTGCGTAACGGGACCCTTTTTCGTGCGTGCAGCCGGCGTTCATCGATTTATTAGACGTTGTCACGTCAATAAATAAATAAACTCGAGCGAGTCTTTCAGCGCTCGCCATAGACTTCTACATAACATCGAACCTCGGGCAACGAGCAAACGTGTTCTCATGTTTCTAACAAACGTATAACACGAAACTCGGACACGGGATCCGACGTAAGAATTCTTTTAAACACGATGCCCGAGCGTGGAAAAATCTAACGCTAATTGTGTGTTTTCACGTGCATTCCTTGGGACGTGAACCGCACGCAGTTTCCGCACACCGCCGCTAGAATTCGCTGCCGGGCGCAGCTACGTCGACTATCGAATCATTCGATTTTCATCGCGTAACTTTTTAAACTATGTAATAAAACGGCTCCGATAAAAGCGAAAAAAAAAAAGACTTCGATAAAACTCCAAAACCCTGGCTTGGTACCTGAATTTCGACAAGGAATTTTTGTTAAAATGCTTTCTCATCTTGTTAAAAATTCCCTAAAAGTTAATGCCAAAATGTTTCCCTTTAGGGTTTGTGAGCTTTTGGTTTGCGCATTCCGCCACAGATGGAAGCACCGTGGTTGTTACTCATTTCCGTTCCTTGACTTCCGTCGCATTCACGAAATTAATCCCACCAAATGCCGTGTAGTACCCAGAGCTGAGATTTTACACATCAAAAAGATTTCTGCGTGTGTATAAATAGTTTTTTTTTTTAATGTTTGATTCAATTTTCTTGGAATACACATGTTCTGGATTTGAATTTAAAACATTCTTTCTCAACCCTACCCCCCCCCCCCCCCCAAAGTTATTTAAAATTTTGTGATATATCAGTGTAGGTGGTATATTATTTACGGTGATGCAGGGGTGAAATGTAACAACGCGTGGAACCACAAGCTAAACAGGAAGTGACTCGTTTTGAGACTGATAATGTAACAGTCCAACCCCCGTTGCTGTTGACGTTAAATATATATTTTTTTTTGAATACACAGACTAAAATTTTATTTTATTTTTCTAAACTCTTTCCACCCCCTCCCCCCCCCCCCTTGAAAATATGCCTTTATCCGCCGCTGGCCCCGCGATAATTCCCGCGCACAGACCTGCGGCTCTTTTAATTGAGCGGGTCTTACCGGCGAAAGTAATTAGTATATCTTGATGCGGCTTCAACCCCGCAATGGCGACGAAAGAAAACAGATTAATTTAAGTGGTCGTGGGTTGCGGAAGAAAGGGGGTGAAAAGGAGGGCGCTGGGGGGTGGGAACTGGGAATATGCTAAAAGTAATCAGGATTACGTGCTCGGCACCCGGGAGGGTAGGAGGGGTGGTCGGGGAATAAAGGCCGCGGGGTTGTAGTGGTATAAAGAGAACGGGGTAGAACCGGAGAATAAAGCTGCTTACGTATACTCCTTCCTCACCCCTCTGCTTCCATGGCCACCCGTCCCACTAGTCAGCAAACCAAACCACCCTTTTATTTTATTTTTTGCCCTATTCCGCCGCAGGGAAACCGAATAACTAAGACGTTCATCCACCCCTTCAGTTGGGGGGGGGGGGGGGGGAAGAAACGTCCTAAGATTCTGACGTATGAAGCAGCCTTCTCCACACAACCCCGGTCCAAATTTATAGTTTCGACATAGACGCGATGGGGTTGTAAAGAGGCGGGTGCCAGCCCCAGGAGTCTGCTAGGGTAAGAAGGGGGAGGGAGGGGGAGGAATGCAAAATAAATTAATACCGAATGAGGCACTGAAACATTTAGGACGCAATTACTGCTGCCTGCTTCCGTGGAGAGAGAGAGAAAGAGAAAGAGAGATGAGGGTGGTAAACAAAAGCAAAGCGTAAACGTTTGCCTTTTCGGCCGTGGTGCTACGAGAATAAGATGGTTGAATCTGGCACGTTAAATCTGGAAGTGTTACAAAAAAAAATATTTATTTATATTTTATTTGGGCTAAGCGTCTGATATCGGGGAAATCACCCCAGCATTTTAATGGCGTTATTTGGAGACACCAAAGATAACAGGCTCCAGGATGGCCGGACCAGGAATTTAGAATTCGAGTTCTCTGCAACGGGAGTCCAGTGCCTTACCACTGCGTCGACTAGCACCATCGTCTCCCACCAGGAAGGCTGGACTTAAAAGCTAAGGCTGAACGGCAAACGCCAGGAATGCTGGACTCAAAATCCTGTTCGGCCAGCTAAGGCTGAACGGCAAACGCCAGGAATGCTGGACTCAAAATCCTGTTCGGCCAGCTAAGGCTGAACGGCAAACACCAGGAATGCTGGACTCAAAATCCTGTTCGGCCAGCTAAGGCTGAACGGCAAACACCAGGAATGCTGGACTCAAAATCCTGTTCGGCCAGCTAAGGCTGAACGGCAAACACCAGGAATGCTGGACTCAAAATCCTGTTCGGCCAGCTAAGGCTGAACGGCAAACACCAGGAATGCTGGACTCAAAATCCTGTTCGGCCAGCTAAGGCTGAACGGCAAACGCCAGGAATGCTGGACTCAAAATCCTGTTCGGCCAGCTAAGGCTGAACGGCAAACACCAGGAAGGCTGGACTCAAAATCCTGTTCGGCCAGCTAAGGCTGAACGGCAAACACCAGGAAGGCTGGACTCAAAATCCTGTTCGGCCAGCTAAGGCTGAACGGCAAACGCCAGGAATGCTGGACTCAAAATCCTGTTCGGCCAGCTAAGGCTGAACGGCAAACACCAGGAAGGCTGGACTCAAAATCCTGTTCGGCCAGCTAAGGCTGAACGGCAAACACCAGGAAGGCTGGACTCAAAATCCTGTTCGGCCAGCTAAGGCTGAACGGCGAAACACTAGTTCCACATACATTCTTTAAATTATTTATGCAATGGGTATTTTTGATTTAACACCATTACTTGGACATAACGCCATTGCAGTTTTGCTTTGTTTGTCATGGGAAAAAAATAATACCAGCACAGACGAACATAGTGGACTAACAACAGTTTCAACAATTACAGTAAATGCAGGCAGACAATCAAAACCTGACAATGGAGAAAATATACGAACACAAGGACGAATATAAACAGATATTATGGACAACACAAAGACTGACTGCATTTACTGTTATTGTTGAAACTGTTTCGTCGTTATTATCTTTGAAAGATTTGTGCAATGGGAGTGCATGACTTGATTTGAACTTTTGGACATACGCTATTGCTAAAGCATGTATGTCTGTAGAAGAAAACTACAAAAATACAAAACACAAAAACACAAATTAAGCAAACATTTTGCTGTTGTCAACAGGATATAAACACCACATAATATTCCATATCAGGAATATGGTCAACAAACAAAGAAAAAAACAGAAAATGGACTAACAGAACAAAAAGAAACCACAAATGATTACAGCACAAAAATATTGAACCCATATAGAATATTATGTGGTGTTATATCCTGTTGACAACAGCAAACTTTTTGCTTAATTTGTGTTTTTGTCTTTTGCATTTTATTGTATATTCTTCTACAGATATACATGCTTTAGCAATGGCGTATGTCCAAAAGTTCAAATCAAGTCTTGTTTCGTCGCTGTAAGCCCACTATGTTCCTCTGTGATGTTATTATTTTATTTCATGACTGAATTACTTCCACGGGATTCTTGAGCTGTTAGGTGTGAATGTATTCGTCTTTGCTGTCGTCGTTGTGTAATCCGTAATACCTGTTTAGGTACATCGTTGGGTTTATCTGCTTGACATGGCTGATTTAGGCTTGTTCTCTATGGGTTTTGTGTTTTCATTTTTTATTTCTTATTTTGCGTTCTTGAATTTTTTTTTCCGTGACAAGTGCAAAACTGCAATGGCTTATGTCCAAGAAATTTATTTAAATTAAAATAAGTTCTACACATTAATAAGAGAAAATTCAACAAGCTTAATCCACACCAATCCTTTAAAAATAAGAAATCTCCAAAAATTCGTGTTATTTTTTGACGTGACAACGTCTAATAAATCGATGAACGCCGGCTGCACGCACGAAAAAGTGTCCCGTTACGCATATTGTCCCGTTACGCTGTATCCCTTTATGCTCATTGTACGCTTGCGCCACATCTATCTCTCTTCCACTCGATTGGAACAACCATCGATTTGACTTTTTCGAGGCACATTAAACTTGAAACACTCCCATTCGTTTCCTACTTTTCCTATCATCGTCCTATCCTTAACAGAATAACACAGATTGGAAGAAGTTAAATAGCAAACATGTATAACAGTTATAGTTAAAATAATCTCTTCGTTAAAGTAATAAACATATTTGAATTAATGAGTACAAATAAAAGTAAATTTATCAATTAAATTGTAGATTTCATTTCACTCCTTCTTTATATCCATACAAAATAGTGATAATTCAATAAAAATGATTCAATTTTATTCATAAAAGTATGCAATCATTTCATCAATGTTTTGTTATGACGTTGTCACGTTAAACTATCGTCCGTAAACCGACTTTACAGACAACCAAATTTTTTTTATGTCAACTCAGAACGCCCACTCCCAGGCCGGGTTTATAAACTACTCAAGGAACGTAACCACGCAACGACGCTACACGCAAACCAACGCAAGAAAATCACAGTCGTTTATAAAGCAGGCAAGTCGCATAACGTCACCAAACGTATAACTTCAAATTTTAAAACAATACAAAACAAATTTATAACCCAGGACTGTTTTGATTATTAATATTTATCATGAAAACAAAATAAATTGTCAAAAATATGATGTGAAAGTGCTACTTCCTTTCACCGTGTGATAAAGTAAAAAGAAACATCATAACCACATGAACTATTAAAAATCTTTGGAACACTTCAATTCAAATACGAGCGTCAGTAACGCAAGCCAAAACGAAAGAAAGTTGTAAGTTGGACAATGCTTTCGTTAGCGTTATTGCGACTTGTGGTTGCTGAACATTTTGCGTCTTGCGTTCTTCCGTAGTTTACAAACCAGACCTTATTCAATTGAATTACCTTCATCACTGGATCATGGGTGATTTGAAACGCCCTGAAAGTATTGGAAGCCGATTACATGACCGAATCCCTTTACGATCAGGACGAAAGGTAACATGTGGACCAGCCAATGGATGAATGGCTTTGTAATCTATTGTGTAAAAAATAACCTTGGAAGGTCTCCTATCTGTAAATATTTTGTCCGCGGTATTTCACGGTCATAGACAGACCATTAGTTAAGGTGCTGCCAAATTCGCGTTTTTTTATTTTTCGCCAGGCTGAAGACTCCGCAAATATGTGCGTTATGACTTGTCCACTGTCATGTTTTCATGACTTTTTTTTCTTTCTCTCCGGGTTGGGCATGATTGTGTCAGACGTTATTAAGGTGTTAACTTGCTTCTAGATACTCGGGGAGTTTCTATGGAGAGAGTCTTTGGGCGTTGCCGAAGCCCATATTTGGATTGAAGTGTTCCAAAAACTTTTATTTGGTTATGTGCTTACGACATTCCTTTTTACTATATTACACGGTGAAAAGAAAACACTTTCACATCATATTGTTAACAATTTATTTTGTTTTCGTGATAAATATAACCCGATAATCCGTTATCCAACGATACAGGTCATTGATCGTACTTATAAAACATTAGCAGTCCAGGCTGCTTCTGGGCAACACGGCAATTTTCACATGTCTCTATCCCAAAGGCGTAATCAGTTACGGGCATGGAGGCAGCCATTGACCCTCCTAATTTTCTAAAGCAACTCATGACAACCTTAAAATGACTAATATGTTGCTCAATTTATGGTCACTGAATATGCAAAATTAAACAGTAGCCTTCACTTTATTCACGTGCCAGGACATACTCAAAAGGCAGTAGTATTGTACATAAAGTGAAACTTTAATTCAAGAATTTCGGGTTTTTTGAAAAAGCACTCGAGGGTCCTTATATAACCTTAAAAATGTGTTTTAAAACGTCATGTTTAAAAACAAATGCCCCTCCCCCCGGCTTGACGGGTTGGATAGTATCCCATACAATTGCTCCCCCCCCCCCCCCTCAGATCCCGAGAAGCCGGAGTATCAAAAATTTATTCCCTAAAGATTCCTTTGTCCAACTTTGCTCTTGCAAAAAAAAAAATCCTGGCTACGACTACGCCCTACATATTTCCTTGAAAGGTTTGAGAAATGTGTGAAATAGCTGATCAACCTCCGTGGGTGTCCAAGGTTTACAAGAGCCAGAAGTTTGTTTTGTCATTGCAGGCCCAGCTCCCCGTGTGACAGAATACTTGCGTCTTACAGCCACGTCTCAGTGAAGAAAGAACCGTCAGACAGAGACTTCGATACCGAACTGAGTGAGTAGTCTTTCTTTTTTTAAGTGAAACTTCTTTGGGCGCGATGAGAGTGAAATTTCAAGACCTAATTTTTATGCAACGTTTCAGTGAAACACAGTTGGTCGTGAAACATTACTTGGCCAAATAGATATTAAGAGGGCACTATGTTATATACGTTGCTAGGCTCGTTTTTGGTTCTCTTTGAGCGATGATTCGTACCGCGCTAAAAAAAAAAATAGAACCGAGAGAGATAGACGAACGAAAGAATAAGACAAGAGAGAGTGCAAATGCGCTTGTTGCAGAAAATAGATATAGGTATCATACAGTCAGCTGCGAGTGCCTTGAATTTTATATTTGCTACCAGCCAGCTCGCGTTCCTCCTTGTTCGACCAGCAGCGTAGAGAGCGCTGTTGAGACAGTCCCTGCGTTTCTCGCATATATAGAGATACCTATTATGAATTTCATATTTCGTACAGAGATTTGTCGTGTTACAAATGAAATAATTGTTTGAAAAAAAAAACAGTAACATGCACAGTTTTTTTCTTTATGGGGTGAGTATTTTTTTATTGTTTATTAATCATTATTTTTTTGATATCCTGAGTAGTTATTTTGGAGTAATATATTGATTAATTCATGTTTATTTAGAAATTTGTCTTCTCTCTCTCTCTCGTTCTCTCTCTCTCTCGTTCTCTCTCTCTCTCTCGTTCTCTCTCTCTCTCTCTCTCTCTCTGCCATTTTACCCCTTAAGATATACTTACGAGTCTAGGTTTGAATTGCCAAAGAAGTTTCACTTTTATCACATGTACTGAGTTACACGCGTTCTTTTTTTTTTTTTTTGTCTCGGCAGTGATTAGTGCTTGTCATCCGTGATCAGGGCCGGATTTAGAGGTCTGGAGGCCTCGGGGAAACAGAGGAGCGGAGGCCCCCTGGCCCCAAATTATTTTCCAAATAAAATGAACATTTTTTTTTCAGTCGAGTTTTCCAATAAATAATTTATTGTGAAATCAAGTAGATTCTCTTAGTATTAAAAAAACATACATAAATATAATCGGAGACAAGAATTATATGAAATTAAATTTTATTGTTAATGACCGCAAACCTTCCGTTTGTGGAGGCCCCAGGTCTTTCGCCCCGGTTGCCCTCCCCTAAATCCGGCCCTGTCTGTGATTTGTAAAATTTTTTCAGAAAATTCAATTTCTAAATATTTATTAGCATTTTTTTTTTCGTGCTAAAGCTAGGGGTGGAGGATAAATTCAAGAGTTCGGTGGCCTTTAGGATAGACTTCGCAATCCTACAGGAACTCCAACGAACGCCACCTGCTCATTTGCCAGTAAATGGCGATAACTATTCACTGGGACGACCGCTATTCGAGACCGCTTCTGTTCAGTGTTTCTGATTGGTCCAGAGTCCTTAGGAGGAACTGTGGCCCAATCGCAGAAGCAGGACCCATAGGCAAAACTTTTAAAGTTCTATCCCATCACGAAATGTATCCGCCCAAAGCTTCTAATTCTTGTTATACTCTAGTATTTAGTAATAGTCTCCAGTCTATAACCACTCGGAGGAAATTATTTATAATTCAAGGAGGTGTATCTACAACTAGGGGTGGATACAAGGCTGTGTTAATTTTTTTTTAAAATAGGAAATATATATAAAATTAGAATTGATGTTTACAAAAAGAACTTGCATCAAGAACATGGAACTTGGACTTTTATATTATAATTCTCAACAGTTTAAGTTTCAGGTGTTGAAACAGCTCAAGTTGATTGTCCAAAATAACATACTGCCTTCACTTAAACCTAACAAATTAATTCATAAGTTGTGAGGGGGGCCATATATCCCTCCTATCCTAGCTCCTTTCTTTGCGTTCGCCACTTACTACATACACTATCATGTCCTCGGTTTGACGTTGTAAAGCGGGGACACTCTATACATAAATAGGTTCTAGTGCAGGGTTCGGGGTGGGGAGCAAAAAAAACCTACCGCCATCTTGAGTTATGCCACGGCTGCCATCTTGGGTGATCGTGACATTTTTACCTTGACCTAAAACCCTGCGACAGAACCGACATTAGTATCAAAAACTTTTCCACGAATTTTTTGTAATAACAACAACCATTAGCTCAAGGGATTAAAAAATATGGTTTAAAGGACAAAAAAAAACCGTATCTCCTCTTAAGGGAAAATTATCAAATACGTTCAAGATTATTGCAAGTCTTTAATTACTACCTAAAACTTTGGTCTGAAACAAATTTTGATGCGATCAACCCTTACTGAAAGGGGTGACAGTCGGTTAAATTGGTACTTTGGCACTTTTTGATTCAACTTACAGAAATATACCTGTGCCTGTAAGTCAAGCCGTGGTTTTTTTTAACAGGTATTAAGGCTAAGGTGTTTCATAAATTTCCCTTCTTCAATGCATTATCCGCATTTAGTCACCTGCATTGTCGAATAAATAAAAAAAACACGTTTATTTTGTACATGATTGCTACACGTTAGTTTATGATTGAATAATTAACTTATTACTTGAGGCATTTTTTTTTTGCGAAAAGTTTTCGAGGCTAGTTGAGGATTAAAATACTAAGGCGTCATATGAGCTTCGTTATTGATTTTCTTTCCTGCTCATGTCCAATGTCGGCACACCAATCACAGCCGCCAATCACAATGAAGAAACAGCTGGTGGAGGCATACTGCATTGCAGCCTGATTGGTGATCAGATCTTTCCTCGAAAAACACATTCCCCTAATTATTGCTATTTAAGACCGCATTCGGGAACACAACTATTTTTGAAACAAAAAAAATCCCTTTCGGCACAACCTACAGACGTATGTATATTTCTAAATACCTATTTTTTTTCTGGGAAAGTTCTGGAAACATATACTAATTTCTGGAATATTTTTAGAACTTAATGTTCATATATTCTATATATTATCAGATTTCACGAAATTATCGATTAATCATTATCTCATATTCCATGCAGCGAAAATGTTTCGAAAATTTTTAACGCAATGCATCTAGCATTGAATAGGTTAGAACGAATGTCATACTATGCCTACTAAGATATTTATGCATTTTTGACCTTCAAAAAATATTTTTCATCCCTTGCACTAATACGTGGTCGTATAAAAAATGCTTTGGACCAAGGTTTAAGATAATATTGAGATGGTTTAAAATAAATTTGGACGACTTTGTTAGTAAGAATGGTCTGATTTTTTCTTTCAACGATTGTTACTTTAACTACTTGCATAAATGGTTGATTACATAAAAAATTACTTAAGCCAAACGTATTAGACAATATTTATAAAGTTAAAAATAAAAATAACGGTTCGTTTGTGTACATGATACGGGAATTTTATTATTATTTTTTATTACACCCCTGGTTTTTTTTTTAATTTTGGTTGTAATGGATAGTCTTATCAAAATTGTTTCAGACAAGAATTTTAGATCAATTTTAGAAGAGTTACAATTAATGGTTATAGATTTTATAGGTTATGTAATAAAGGAGTTAGTTATGAATTTGTTTGTCCTTTAAACATTGTTTATTTCATCTTTAGCAGCAATGGTTGGTTATATCAAAAATTGTTTTGACTTAAGTTTTAGATGAAATTTATAAGATTTAAAAACAATTGAACGGTTTTGATAGTGTAGGTACTTATAAAGGGAGTTATTAATTTTATTTTGTCCTTCGACCCTTGTGAATCCACAACTTTCAGTAATGATTGGTCGTATAAAAATGTATTTCACACGAAAGTTGTAGACAGTATTTAATGGTTTTACAATAAAGACGAACGAATTTAATAGTGGACCTATAACGGAAAATATTACTTTTTTTAAATTCTACCCCTATTTTTTCAACCCCTTACCGCAATGTTTCGTCTTATCAAAAATAATCTCAGATAAAAGTTTTAGATAAAATTATAAGATTTACAAAAAAATTTAACGGATTAGGTGGCGTGCCTACTTTTTGTCCTACAAATCGATTTCCCCCCCACCCCTTTGTAGTTATCATTGGAAGTATCAAAAATTTATTTAGACAAAGTTTTTTTGTCATTACTCGTACGAGTTCGAACGGATCCCATTTTTGTCATATCACGGTAGTTTAACCGATCTTTCTGTTCTTCAGAAAAAAAAAACCTTCCCTAATTCTACCCCCTGGTGGGATTATGCCCATTAACGTGTACTCGTCCGAGATTTTCTTTTCCTTATTATATTTGTTGGTTTGGAACTGATTTGTGCTAAATTACGGCATTTATCGTATCCACAAAATTATATATATATATATATATATATATATATATATAAACTGTAACGGCTACAATAGGTACCTATTATTTCTTCGCAATCCACCTAATATACAATATCGCTATTTTTATATAATTTTCATCATTGTAACAATTAATATATCAAGAGAAATAAATATTTTCAAAGTGTTTCGATTTCCGTTGAGGCATCAAAGTCGGTTAGGTTCTGGGGTACGAAGGTCTGTGGTGAAGACTCTCTGATGTGACTGAGTCAAGAGTGTTCTTTCCACCTTCGTTGGATCGCAAACAATAAAGAAAAAATCCGCTCGCGACCCTGTGAGAGCTATGCTGGCGTAGACACTTTGAGACCGCGAAGGGGTGTGTGGTCGATATGGTGGGATTTTGGTTCGTAGGGTTGAGAGGGGAGGTTTTGGCAAGTGGTGAAGGGAGGGGGTTGGGGGGAGAGGGAGCTGGCGACAATTTCCTGAGCTTATTTTCTCTGACGAAGCTTTTTGTGAGCCGGGGACGTGAGCCACATGAGAAATTAATCGAAATCCCGGGCGCTCGGAGTTCTGGAATAATTTCTCGTCCTTGAGACGTCAGCCCGGCTTCAAGAAGGGTTTTTTTTTTTCGGCGGCGTCGCTGAGGACATGTCGACACTGGTGACATATCGACACTGACATGTCGACACTGACATATCGACACGGGGCACGCCGAGAACGACCCTAGATGACGAAATACCCAGGAAACATTTTCCTGTACTATTACAAAAGATTCCTTTGGAAACCAGTTACCAAGAAATAGTTTGTAATAAATACTACAAGAAAGATATATTTAACAACACGTAGCTACGTTTTTTTTTTGCATTTACGAAATACTTTTTTTTTAGATAATACTTTGAATATCTTTAGAAAAGATAATCGAGTATTCAAAAATTGGACTATAGGCCTACTTATTAATGTGCGCAGTTAATACTGGAAAGCTATTCAGGGAACGGTTTACAAATAACTTTTTTTTTAACTATTGGAGGTACTGGAACAACAGAAAGGATAAATGCATGGGTTACGAATCTGAACCAAGAATAAATTTCTGTGAACACTGTTTTGTATGGATGTAGATGTTTTCATGTAAATTTAAAATTTTACATGAATATATCTTTTCCATTAATAAAAATAATACTGCGTGTAAAACAGTACACTTGATAGAAGATAAACTTCATTGGCACTTGAAACCTCGACTCGTTAGTATATCGTAAGGAGGTAAAACGGAATAGAGAGAGAAAGAAGACAATTTTCTAAATAAACATGAAACAACGAAATTATTACTCACTTCAAAGTAACTGCCTAGGATATCAATAATTATTGATCAATCAATAATTATTATTCAACAATAAATATTACTCACTGTTGAAGTACATCACAAAGAAAAATTGTGCGTGTTATTGTTTCTTCAAACATGTATGCCATTTGAAACACGACAAATCTCTGTACGGAATATAAAATTCATATATATATATATATATATATTCGCTATATATGCGGGAAAAGCAGGCACTGTCTCAACAGCGCTCTCTACGCTGCTGGTTGAACAAGGAGGAACGCAAGTGCGCTGGTAGCAAATATAAAATTCAAGGCACTCGCAGCTGACTGTATAGGATGCCTATAACTACTTTCTGCAACATGCGCATACGCACTCTCTCTTGTCTTATTCCTTCGTTCATCTATCTCCCTCGGTTCTTTTTTTTTTTTGAGCGTGGGACGAATCATCGCTCAAAGAGGAGAATGAAAACGGGCCCAGAAACGTATATAACATAGTGAACTCTTTATATATTTTTGGCCAAGTACCGATTCTCTGGCCCATTTCGCGTCAGAAACTTTTCACAACCAACAATGTTTCAATAAAACGTTGCATTAATATTCGGTCTTGAAATTTTATTCTCGTTGCGCCCAAATTGTTTCACTTCAAAAATACTTACAGTGTATAAAATCAGCTGGGACCAAACTCGATATGCATGGCTCGGTTGACGGTGTTGCGACACAGAAAGAGCATGTGTTGAACAATTTTATTAATATTCCTTGATCTAACAAATATTTCTTTGACAGTTCCTTGATTTTTTTCTCAGCAATTTGTTTCGTTTGCTATTATTGAACGGTGTCTCTGTTTTCCCTGGGGTTGGTCAGCCTGGTGTCATAATTGTTCGAGAGTGTTCATTTGAACCGTCACGCGTGAAGAGTGTTCGGTTTACAGTTAAAAAAAAAAAATTCGAGTGCATAGCAGGCGAAGCACACGACCTGTGCGGAATCGATTCACAATCGAAAACCATTATGTTTATCTTAGCCGATGAAATTTCGCGATGTAGCCGACATCTGTCGGTTGTGTTAGTAAATACCTTTACTGTCTATCAAAGATGTATTCCTTGACTTCGACCAGTAATTCGTGAACTCAATTTGCCAACTTATAAATTATTTTGGTTATGTAAACATTTTGTTTGACCATTCTAACTACGTTATATTTACATTAATTTGCTATTGACTTTTTTATGAGTTATAACAGTAATTTTTAAAGCAGGAATTACACCTGAGCATTGTAATATCTCTACAAATAGCTTGCCCCAATATGGTTGATAAATATAAGCAGTTCTCTAGTCCCGCCAAAATTTCATCGCACCCAGCTCTCATTGGCTGCTGCGCCATGCGTCCGTAAGAGAAATAAAATAAATATATTCATTTCCCTGGCATTCACTCGCCCGTCTTATTAACGTAAAATATCCCCGCTCACACCTCTTAGAGATGTTAAATTGAAGTTTGGTAATTATTGTATACTTAATATTTGTAACCAATAATCTAAATTTGGCTTGCTTAGGTCCGAAGCTATAATTAATTACTGTAACAATGCATTACCTTACTTTTTCGTAATTATGAGGAATTTAATTTCGTAATTACATAATGTCTAGTGTTTAAGACAGAGAAAGTTCTTACTAACAAATAAAGTTCCTTAGAAATCCATGCAGTACTTTTTAAATCATGAACTGACAACATTATTTATAACTTTATATTTAATTTTTTGACTACACACCTTATGTCAAATGATTTTTTTTCTAACTTTTGTTCATAATTTTTCTGTAATGTACAGACATGTTTCTCCGAACAGTGTTACTATCAGTAGAGAGGGTAAAGTTCAACCCATGTTTCAACTGTAGGTTTGGAAAACACGGCAGTCAATTGTTCTGCGCACTACGTACTGTTACTGTAACTGTTATTCTTTTCTTTTTCAATTGTGCGCATGACGTATGTATATGGATTCGCTTCAAATAAACTAAGAGTTCTTTGTAAGTTTCAGATAACTGGATATTTGTATAAACTACGACGTATTTAAACTTCCGAGTCCTGTATTTTTTTTCCCCCGTTATATACAAAATAAAAACTCACAAGCGGAAGAAATAACAGCGTTCTTAGCAAGTTTTTCGGAGTTTTGCCGATACATCAAGATTATTCTTGTTGATTCGTGCTCGAAGTAAGTAAACTTAGTACTCGTTAATTGACGAAGATGACGGTAAATTTATAAGTTACTAGCTGCAGTACCCGGCGTTGCCCGGGCTAAACACACGTAGCTTTATTGTCTGCGAGTTAAAGCAAAATGGATAGCGCTATTTGTGACAGTGTGTTGGACATAGAGAAATGTCACACAATTACTGTTTGTATGTTTATGATCTATGACTTTTTGTTTACCCATGGCGATCGGTTATTTATTATTTATTATTAATTATAAATTATTAAGACCACTATTCGAAATAAAAATTATCCTATCTCTCAAGTTGGAAAAAAAATTACACATAAATGCCTATTTTCATCTAAATCGGTTGACTTGGTGAAGAGTTCACTGGAAACGAACATCAGGACACTGGATTTATATATATTAAGATTTGTAACAGTGTTATTCGTGTTACTGCAACTGTTGTTTTTCTTCAGTAGTGCGCACGATGTGTAGGGATTCGGAACGCACCCTCCCCCCCCCCCCCCCCCCCCCCACCCTCTCCCGGCTCGCGCGACCTCTGCGCCCCTCGCGGTTTTGCATGCGACGAACGGATCACATCCCGGCGGATAAATCGAATTAGCGCGCACCCCGAGCGACCGAAAAAAAAAAAAAAAACCCTCTTCGCGCGTGGGGAGAGGGAAAATAATAAAAATAAAAAAAGAGAAGGGTGTGAAGGGATTTCAGGCCTCTTCCTCCCTTCTTCATCTTCACATCTCCTCCACCCCTTCCCCCCCCTATCCTTAACATCGGCGACACCAGTTGACTTCTCAACAAGTTGCACCCTACTCGACTTGGCCCTGCCTTTTATGTCTCCCCTCCTTTTTTTTTACACAGACAAACAAAAAAAAACTCATATCACAACCTTGAAAATTTAAAGTGTGCGTCGTCTTCAAGTCAGGCATGTAAAACAAAAAAAAAATTATATCCGCCACCAAATATTTAGTCAATAAAGACCACCAACCAATTTTTTAGCGTTGACAAAAATGTGCTTTACTAGTGACAGCAAGAGTTAAAAGAGTATTTTGGTTATTTTTTTGAGGCTACAAAATTATTGTTTGTGGGGTAATTTTTTTTACAGAGTGTGAAAAGCCATAAGCAATGTATATATTTTTTGGTTTTAAAATAGTTTTGGGTTAACCTCTTGTAGACAGAGAGGTTGTCAGAGACGGACACGCAACGGACACATTGCAAGACAGTTCAAGAGGGTGTAATGAATCGGCCATGGGTAGAAAAAGGCCTGGTAAGATTACAACGGAAGTTTCACTATATAAGAAGCATTAAAATGTACTATCTTTAATTTTAAAATTATTTATGAGCTAGATATGTTCTGCACTTTTTACCTGCTACTTTCGGAAATTCGGGCAAAATCTCTTAATTTAAAATTTTTGCCTGCCAAATTGCGTCGTGGTCGCTCGATGCCATTTTTTCCACAGCATTAAAAATACACTTCATTAATCCCGATATTTGGGATATTATATCATTAGTATCTAGAATTATCAACAAAAAGTAAATTGGGGGGGGGGGGGACAAAAACATCAAGGAAAAATGACCGTGATTTTCGAATAAGAATATAACCTCACGGAGAATGTTTTGCGAATGTGTAAACGAATTTTGATCAGCCCTGGGTGATCGAAACTAGCTCAGCTAGCGACAAAATGTCAACGAATTTTTTTTACACATTTTGGTAAAATAAGACTTGCTGATGTATGACTTAAAAATCTAATAATTACTTCAACTGTAAAGGGGGAAAAAAACATATGTGCAATATTAAGCAGTATTTTGAAGTGTAATTTCCCGAACTGCACACTCGAAACATTTCGTAGACCTAAAATAGCGATTTTTGTGTAGAAAAAGACTTGCAGTTGTATTGCTAAACCCCCCTGCTGACACGTAGCTAGTACTGTAACCTCGCCCAATCAATTTTCAAAGCCCTGAAAATTTTGGGGGCAATTTACCCCCCCCCCCCCCCCGAGGGATCCAATGGTGCCCGAAAACCTCGGACACACGGAAGGGGGGAGGGGGTCGAACCCCGGAGCACATTTTACATCATGCCCAGGCCTCTTGAATCGGAAACACTCCAAATCGAAAGAGAATAGATTTTTGAAATTTCAGAAATTTTGTTGGTTGTCCTCCGGAAGAGGGGCAGTCGCTTGGGCAAATTTCCCACCATGCCCCGGCCTCATGAATCGAAAAAAGCATGGTATTTGCGCATAGCTCGAAAGAAGTGGTTTTTGTTCCTATGATCCTTTTTGCACTCTTTCTTCAGGACAGTCATGAAATTATTGTATTGTCATCAGAATTACATATAGGTACTTGCAAAGTTTCAAATCTAACGACGATTAGAAGTAGGTCAAAATCTACATCCAAGATTTGATTACGAATTTACTACTGAAGCTAGTAAAAGCGTGTTAAAAAGAGGTAACGCGATGGAAACACGAAAAAAATAAATTCGTAACTTTTGGTAGGAGTAATTTCGGGAATGCAACGGAAATGTGTAATCACGATGCTGCCCATCTGTGGCGGATGTCGCGAACCAAAGTTCACAAAGGCAGGGGGAAACTTTAAAATATTGACTGTTCAGTGAATTTTTTACAAGATGGACAGTATTTTGATAAAATACCTTTGTGATAATCAGGTCCAAAGTATATTTTTCTGGTCTTTTTCACTTTTCATCGGAGCCGTTTCGTTATAGGCCTATAGTTTAAAATATTGGTCTGCTAATCAACTGTTTCGATGGTCGACGTAGCTGCTCCGGCAGCGAATTCTAGCGGCGCGCGCGGAAACTGCGTGAGTTTCGCGTCAAGACGTTCGGCATTATTTTAAAGTCTTCTACGTTGAATTTCAGGTCCGAGTTTCGTACTATCACAAGTGTATTTGCGACATGAGAAATCTCTGACGAGTGCTGACATGGGGTCGTTAAACGCCGAAATATCATAACGCTGAAAGTCAAAATTGACCACAACGCCGACAGCTAGAAAACTGCTGTGTACCACAACGCCGAAATAACAACTGAATGAATTTGTGTGTTTATTAAATGTACCTTAACGCCGAAATACCACAATCAAACCTAACCTTACCTAACCTAACCTAGCGTAATATAACCTAGCCTATCCTAGCCTAGCCTAACCTAACCTAGCCTAGTCTAACCTAACCTAGTCTAACCTAACCTAGTCTAACCTAACCTTTTGGTAGTCCTGCATTGACATTTTTCGGCGTTAGTGTATTTCGGCGTTGTGGTCAATTTGGCATTTCGGCGTTGTGGTATTTCGGCGTTGTGGTATTTCGGCGTTGTGGTGCGTCCCCACAGCCATGTCGTGTCTGGTGTTCTCGCGTCGGCTGCGCAGTTTCTGCGACCGCGAGCCGTCGGGGGGTTCGGAGGATAACGGAACGGCCCTCTCGCGCGGCCGATGAGCCGTTCTTCCTCCGCGGCGGGTCTCGGAACCAGCGCAGCGGGCAAAGCCTTCCTCGTGGTGTGTTGACTTCCTGCCCGCCGCCCCAGCTAGTCTTCCCCCCTCACCCTCCTCCTGCCCCTCACGCCCGGCTCCCGCGCAAGTTTCTCTTCCCAAACACCAAACAATGCCCTCCTATATCGCTAATTAGTGGGCCGTGATGTGATCTGCCCGTTGTGGCGGCTAGGGGGGAGGGTGGCGGGGTGCCCCTGGTAAACTGCGTGTTGTATCAAGGCGGCCCCTGTGTTGACGCCTTGCAAACATCGCCCCTGAGTAGTAGGGTGGGCGGGGAGAGAGGCTAGCATCCCTCTCTATCTCTCTCTCTCTTCCACCCCTGTGGGGGTGGCAGCTCTTCCCAACCGACGTCGCTACCATTTTCATTAGCTAAAACTAACTGTTGATGACTCAGTCGTCGGCTCTTGGCTGGGGGAGGAGGGGGGGGGGGGGGCTCAAGAAAGAAAAAGGGCCATCTCACCTTTTTTCTTCCCCCTCCCCTCAACCAACATCGTCCACGTCCTCCTGATGCCTCACACCAGCTAGTACATCTTGTCTTTCTGCTTTCCAGCACCGACGCAAACCTTGCAGTGTGGACAAAACTCACCGCTCACAAATTTTTTTTTTTGAAAGGCAGAAAACTGCGCCCAATGAATGAGCTTTGACCGCAAACAACTGACCAGTTTTTTTAATGTTCTTTTTTATTAATCTTGACGTCTCGTTGACAGCGCGGTCTTTAAAGTTTATAAACTGCGCACGGTACGCAACAAGTCGCGAAACGGCACCAACCATAAACTTAAAATTTGAAAAACAATATAAAACATAATTTTGTTATCCCCAGGCTTCGTTTTGTAATTTGTATTTATCATGAAAACCAAATTTGATTTAAAAGTGTTATTTTCCTCCACTGTTGTGAAAGTTCGACAAGTGAAAACACCACGGGCTTACGTGCACAAAACGTCTGCGTCTTCAACGGTTTTCGGAACAATTATTCTGTTCAAATGTGGCGGTCGGAAACAAACATAAAGTTAAAACGCAATCAAATTGCAAGTTGAAAAATACTAGCGTTTCGTTATTGCGCTTTGCGTGGTTTATAAACAGGTTTTCTAAAAAGTGGTTGATGAACATTTGCGCTTTGCGGTCTTGGCGTAGTTTATAAACGGGGCCTTAGAGACGTTAGCTCACTACGTCACAGGACCGGAGACGGCCTAGAGCGACTTTCAGGAAAACCCGCGGGGAAAAGCTGTAACCCATGAGGGCTGATTATGAACACACATTTTGTGATACAAAACACGTCAACTCTCGAAGGTCGTGGAGGGTCATGCAGGAAAAAAGCTTCGTGATTATGAACCCTACATTTTACGTTAAACTCCGGACCAATGGTGTTCTGACGGTATCCACCGTAATATTTGAGTAACTTATGAGCACACTTTCCTGAAGTATGTATCGCACCTGTGCTACGTAATACACCACGTGTTGTGCCAGTCGGTGTTGCGAGACGAATAAGTGGTTAGCGCTATAATTGAACTATAATGAGTATTGAACAATTTGAAATTTTAATGGCACGATTTTCTTTTTTTCCAAAGTTTGGTGTGTTAAGGAGCCAAACCTATTTACAATGAAGTTTAACGTAAACAATATTTGAGGTTAGGAATTGTTACTTTAGAATTTTTCTATCTATGGTTTCATGATTTAAATTGACGACACGGATTTATTTACTCCATATTTAAATTAAATAATTATGTAACTAATCACCAATAGTTTTAAATGCCTTGAATAAAAATAAAATTTAAAAAATTACTTATAATTTATATCAGTGAAACGAAATATTTATAAGTTTCTGACAAAATAGTTTATTCAACGAACACATCAATTATTCAGTGGGGGGCTTGCCTTTGACGTCACTGATTTGTACGTGACTCATATTTCTCGTGGAAAACGCGCCGCATGTTGGTTCGTAATCACCGAATGCGGTACGCGTTTCGTTAAGTGTAAAGGAGGACGACCTTGTAATGGGAGTGCGCCATCTTTATCTCTGCGTCACCTCGGTCGACGCAGAACTACTCAACACTATCGTAAATAGTTCGATCAGAAACTAAAGATGATTTTAAGTCGCACGAGTGTAAAAATAAAAAAAAAGACCACGATTATTATGTGAGCTGACCTCCGTGGCACAGACGGCTTTTGGTGTGAGGTGTTCTGGGTTTTCGAGTCCCGGGTAAGGCATAGGGTATGAATTTGAATTTGTCTATAAAAGAAATCATTACTCTTGACACACAGAAAAAGAGGCTAAACTGAATAATTGTGCGTTAACCTTGACAAAAAGAAGTCATTCAACTGATGGCTGGTTTAGATCGTTGGCAATGGGTAATTACCAACGAGCCAATCATTTTAATAAAATTGGTTTAAAAAAATATTCGTTCCATCACTCGCTTCCCAACAAGTCGATCGGGGTTCGATTCCCAGGGGGTCGAAAATGTGGAATTTTCACAGCAGGGAAACGCGGTGCTATGTGGGCTCTTCATTGAAAATTTTTTTTCTTTGTACTTTTACAAGGACAGTCATTGTAAACTCAGTTGCCAATGGTATCATCTGTGAAATTGCAGAGCAGAGCCTTGTACCATATGCAATTTTACAAAGCTCTGCCTTGCAGTTTTACAAGTAATATCTTTGGCAACTGTTTCCAAGGATTTTCCTTGTAAAAAGTACAAAAAACAAATTTTCAGTGTTGGATCCAAAGAATGTGTATCGTTGCGGCTTCACCGTGGGAGGGTTGAAAAGGCAGTAAATTAAAATGCAAATACAAGAAGTTCCTACTCTATTTCATTGATTTGTTTTCTGGTAAAATACTAACTTATCCCTATGATGATTACACACTACCGACTGCAAAAGCATTGATTTCTTACTAGCCTGGAAAAAAAATCATAATAAACAAAGGAATTTGGTTAAATGAATGTCCGTTGTACAGGCCCTTGTGCTCGTGTTACGTTGAGTTAGGGGCTTATCGGTGTGACCATCCATGTGTACACATGTTCGCGTTCGGTTGTTTCCCGGCCGAAAGCGATTCATCAGCACGGTTCGGCGAGACAAGAGTTGCAAAAAATAAAAATATATAAAATATACACGGGCAATAACCTCATTTAAATGAGTCGGTAAATAATGAATTTATTAATTATGGCGGGGCAGCAGATTGGTTTTTTGATTGGACAGAGGGATTAGGGCTTATCGGCGCGGTCAAACCGCGCGGAAAGTTAAACACAACGACCAACGATACGTTTAATTTTTTTTATGATTCGAAAAACAATAAAAAAAAAACAAGAGCGCCAGGACTTCGCAACGTTAATTGAAAAACGGGGCTGCGAGCGGGAGTTGGGAAGAGGACACGAGAACAACGGTTTAAATAAAATTTAAAGTAGCGAAATCCGTTATTAAAATAATCGGCCTACATCCCGAAACGCGCGCTGCCATTGGTCGGAAACCCTTCCGAACATTTGGCAGTGCTCGGCAGTAGTCGGAAGGATTCGGCTTTACTCCAGTTGTGCGCAGATACAAATGTGGGTTGGCAGTATCGGAACACTTGCTAACTCGGTACATGGAGTATTGGTGGCCATTAGACTTTACATCATAAAATGCCTGTAAGGTACCACAACTTTACATCACACTTTAAATTTTAACTCGACGCCTAAACATTTAAGGAAACACGCAAACATTTAAATTCAAACGCCGTGACACTGACATTCACGCCAATTAGCGTTATCTGACTGGTGGAAAATCTTCTTTCTCGAAACAGCGCAACACTTAGTTGTGTTTTAGCTTGAAATAATTGATTTATTAAAATTTTTATCCATTATTTGGGTACCTGTCAACAGTCATAGCTTTCAATAGGCAAGCACTTAACAAATATTACGGAGAATGTAGACAATGACATACGTAAAAACAAAGACACTCATAAAGAAAAATGGGACATATGATTAAAAAACAAACACATGACAAGGACACTAAAAAAGGAAACAGAAAAATTAACATTATCCGATGTATGCGAGGGAAATTCATGAAACAAACCCCTGGAGCTTCTAGTCCAAAATAGGTACAGCTTACTCAGAATTTAAAAAAAAAATATCAAAATCTATTTTGCAACGGAGCATGTGTGATATATTTCATGGCTTGACACGGAAGAGAACTTGGGCGCTTGTTGAAGTCATTATTCGCCGACCGGCGTCATAATTATGACAATGTCTTTGCCCCTGCAAATTAATCAATGAGGTATTTCCTCTCAAAAGTTCTAAACTGTTATATGTTAATAAATATAAGGCTGTAGCTAATTATAAACGCTTAGGTAAATGCTATTTATGCAATGTCATGCCAGAAATTTGGATGAATAAATTAACATTGTAATTATATAGAAAATTAGAAATAATATATTTATATCCAATATTTCAGGTTATAAGAATTTTTTTTGCACATGTAAAATTTACTGCTCGCAATCCAAATTATTAGCAATAAATTTAAAACGTTTTAATTAATTCAAGGCATTCTACGACATTTTCAACTTAAACGATGTCAAAAAACACGCATGAAAATAACAGTTGGAGGCAAAAATCTCCCCAGGACAAATCGCGAAAACACAGGTATTCTTGTTGTATAACGTACTTTAAAAACATTTTTAAAATTTCGTGGCCTCGCACGCAAAAACACAGAGTAAAAAAATTTGACCGTTTTACAAGGAACCATCTTCAGCATTTAATTACATAATTATTTGTTTGTATCGCTACAAAGCAAAATATTGTTTATTTTTATCATATTTTAAGTAATTGGAGTGTATAGAAAAATGTACAAATACACCGTTCAGTTTTAGATTTACAAGAAACTATTTGACAAACTGTCTCCAAATAATTTATTTGTAAAATAACAAAAAAAAAATTCTAAGTGACCAAAACCACTAATCAATGCCGGCCTTGCCACAACAAATCGATTCCCTTAGAGATCAGACACGATTTTTAATGATATTTTTCCGTATTTTCTGAGTTATGCTCTATTCGTGAAAGATGGTTATCTTGAAAACATCCAAATCTTGCATAGACTGCTGTATAAAAAACCTAACATATATTAAACGGTTTCTTGTTCTTGTTATCGTGTCGTTAAATTAAACCGAGAATGCATTATTTGGAACATCGTTATAGGTTTACGCCGAGCTCGCCACAGTTTTCCCAATACAAGCCACTTATCGTGCCGTAAGATTTACCGTTTTATAGTTTAGCAAGAAGATTAAAATTATTAGGGATAACCTTTATTTTTGAGTTTAAAAAAATGTTATTCAATGAGGCTCTTGTAGTTTATGCACATAAAAATAGCAGTAAACAAAAATACTTAATAAAATTTACTTTTAATAATTACAGCTTGACCTTGTTCCTTACGTTGGTTTGAAATGAATGGTAGATTTTTTTTCTTCCTTACTATTGAAATCTAATGTTGTGTTCGTAGTATCGCCTTGAAAATAATCCGAACACCGAATGTTTACGAGAGTAATTCCTACGCTGAAGGTGTAACTCCTGTCGTGTTTCGAACGGAAATGAAGTCCAAAGAAACGACGTGACGAAACATGTCGATTTATATCTGCCACCACCACTGAGGTCCTTTCAGGAGAAAAAAAAAATTTCTAATAAATTGTTTCCGCGTTTTGTTTGGATGTTTGTTGTGCGGCAGGAAAACTAGGGTGACGCCGTGACACGTTAATTTGTCAGCGCGATAACCACAATAACTCAGCAGAGGTTGTCTTTCTTTGTAAGATACGAGTGAGAATGCCCAAATTGTCCCAAATGTCGCAAATACTTTGCGGCTTCTCGAAACCAACACAGTATTTGCTCTTGCTTTTTTAAAAAAAAAAAAAAAAAAAGATCAAATTCATGTTTATGTTGCAAATAATTTATAATATGAAAAACGAACACGAAATTTAACGTAGAATTCTTTGAATTAATGCTGAGTGTGATACATATATACGCAAATTGTGTTTTCAGCTACATTTCTTGACGCGAAACACGCGTAGTTTCGGTACCCGCCGCTAGAACTCGCTGCTGGAGAAGCTACATCGACTATTGAATCATTCCATTTGCAGACCGAAATTTTAAATTGTAAAATGAAACGGCTCCGATAAAAGCGAAAAAGACTTGAAAATATACTAAACCCCGGATTTGTACCTGATTTTTGACAAGAAAATTATATTAAAACACTGTTAATTTTGACAAAATTCACTAAACAGTTAATACTTTGGCTTTGTGAACTTTGGTTGGTTTCATCCTCCACAGATGGCAGCACCGTGGTTACACATTTTCGTTCCATTCACGAAATTACTCCCACCAAATGCCGTATACCGAGAGCTAAAATGTTACGCATGCCAAACATTAATGAGGTATTAGTGATTTAAACCCAAAATATCTCAGATTAACTTGGAGAGCGTCAAAATTACAGAGGAGGGTATGATTTTCAATCCTGGTATTCGCATCCATCATGAACCACGTCTTTTTTAAAACAGTTATACTAATATGATGCCACAGTCTTTCGTATATGAAACTATGTAGCGTAGAACGACAACGCAGCGGGTTTTTAATTGTAAAACAAACAAAAAAATCATCTACAACTTTCGCCCGAAATAATTTTCAAACGACCAACCATTACTGCAAGGGGTGTAAAATGACAGAAAGAAGTATTCATAACTCCTTTACGATGTACACTATTAAATCCGTTCATATTGTCTGTAAACCTTATAAATATTAACAAAAACCTTAATCTGAAACAATTGTTGATACAATTGACCATGATTGCAAGGGGTGGAAAAAAACAAGGGTTGGAAGACCAAAAACAAATCACAACTCTCTTAGTAAGGACACGATCGAATCTAAAGTGCTTACAGAATACTCGATTTGTCTTTTACATGGTTTAAAAAAAATTAATGCTTGTACAAAATATCAAAGAAAATGTACAATTCTGCGCCAAAATTCGTAAGCTCGACAAATAATATTTAGTATTTTTTTACGAAAAAAAAAAGTGTTATATACGTAAAAAAAATAACCATAACGATGTTTTATTGTATTTATTATTTCAAACTATTTCTTGGTAACTGGTTTCCAAAGGTATATTATTTGGTAAAAGCAACAAAATAAAATTATATTTCTGCGTGTTTGTATGTTTCCCATTCACGTGTCTATAGGATAGTGCGTCTCCCGCGGAGCAATAAGTCTGTCTCGGACATGTGAGCGTCCAGTCGAATCGCACGATATTAACGGCCGAAGGGAGGCGTGACACCCCTGCCCCCTGTCCCCTCCCCCTCCCTCTCCCCCTCCCCCTCCCCCTCCCCCTCCCCCTCCCCCTCCCCTTCCCCTCCCCCTCCCCCCTCATCACTGGTCGGAAGCAGCGTCACCAACAGGTACAGTCATTGATTGATCGATCACACGCCATAAAGAAGTCCGCCGGCAGTCACACAAGGCATTCGACGTTTTGCCCGCGCGACCCTGCTCGGAGCATGACAGAACTACAGTCCAGAAGAATATATATATATATTTTTTAAATCAAACATATAAAAAAAAAATCCCTACTCACAAATTCACGCAATTCAACGCAAAAAAAAAAATATATATTACCATTTTTGCACCTTATCAAGTTGGCAGCGAATTAAAAAAAAAATACGTGGTTACAGGATCACAATTCTTACAGAAAATACTGCTTCAAAAATGTCTTAAAAATTAGGTCAAATGAATGTAATACAAACGTCATTAGGAAAAACTATTTTACAGAGTGAAGAAAGTTTGACACTCAGCTTTAAGCCAAATATATATATATATATATTTTTGATTTTGGACAAACGACACACCCCAAAAATAGTTGGCCACTGAAATACTTATGTTTCTTTTAGTTGAAGTACATGTTGTGAAAGTAACATATGCATTCTTTAAAATATTCATTCAATGGGTATTTTTGATATAATACAATTTTTTTGGGCACACGCCATTGCAGTTTTCCACCGTATGTCACGGGGAAAAAAATTCAAAAAATGTGTGTTTGTGCCTGATGATGGTAACAGATGCCAGTTTCCGAAACGTCGCATCTGTTTTGTCATGAGAAACCTTCTGTGTTCGTCGGTGCTTTCTTCTTTGTTTTTTCCATAATACCTGTTTAGTTTCATCGTTGGTTCCATATATTCGACACAGCTGATTTAGGCATCTTCTCTTTGGTTTTATTTTTTCATTTATGTTTCTTATTTTGAATTCTTGAATTTTTTTTCATATTATAAACAGTGCAAAACTGCAATAGCGAATGTCAAAATAAAATTGTATTAAATAATTTGTACATGTTTGTGAAAATTCGGCAGTCCCACGTCATTGACACATATATACAAGTCACAAGGCTCGTGAAAGTATATTTCAAGCAGGGATTACAAAAATGTTCAATAAAAGACAAAGCATCATCTATGTATGGCTCAATTGAGATGTTTCTGAGGCAGGAAATGTGTGTCTTGACGTGCTATGCTCCTAATGTAGAACATAATATAATTTGTAAATTTATTTACACACATACATTTCGGCCAAGAGCCGGTTTTAAACAAACACGAGTATTTAATACCCCTATCAACATCATGTCAATCTTAATAAAAATGATTAAAAGAGTAATTAGGATTATAATATTCTAAATATGAAAACACAAGCATGGTTAACTTAAATTTCATTATTGTTAAGATAATGAAGAATGAGCACAGACAGAAAGTGATCAACCAAAATCTTATGCAAGAAAAAAAAAGTTTGGTAGTTAATACCAGTGACGTGTATTTTTTTTTTTAAATTTTTTTTACAAAATCTGTTTTGGAATGAAAATTAATCCCTTTGAACTATTTTCTCCAAGAAGTCTCCGATCAGTAATATAAAGGTACTTTTCGTGTAGAGTCATACATTTTTGTATTTCATCTTCTCAGGACGATGCCTTCTTTGAAGGTAGCCAGTTGCCAATATTCCAGACGTTTTTGTAACACTAACCGACAAGTTTCAAATTCACGAAGTAACACTTGCTAAACCATAACGGTCACCAGGCGCTCAGTCAGAACTCGGAGTACTTCCGGAAGTGAAATTGGAGTGACGGCGTACTCGGTCGTCTATTGGCTGAGTAGGACAGCAGGGAATGGACTAGCCTATGATAGCCTATGATGATTGGTCGGTTGCCGCTGAGGGATATCTAGCATTGGGCAAGCCCTTGGACTATGATTGGTGGAATGTATTCCGCTACATTGCTAGTCAGTCATGCCATTTTTTTGTGGCGCGCGCAGCAGGGAAATTTCACTTCTGAATGCATGATTGTTCTGAGGTCAGAATAAGGGCTTTCAAATGGTCAGTGAGAAAAAAAGAAAACAAGGAAGGGAAATGAGTTGGGAAGTCATCTTTTGTTACATATTTGGGGAACGGCTGGGAAAACGACGTGATGTTGTTTGGAAGAGCAGGTTCAACAAACACAAGTCTTCAGTTCCGTTAAGGGGCCCGTCTCGTCAGGGGTGTATTTGTGTTAGTGAGGCGGGATGATAAGCGCGACGCTCGCTGGTGCTTCTAGCCCGGTGTCGGCTCTGGACTGGCGAGCAGTCTTCTCGTCGTCACAGTATAACTGTGAAATTTGAGCGGTGACCGTAAAATTGTATTGCGGAGAAATGGAGAATAAGGTGTAATGCAAGTCCCGTAAGTGCTTTCAAGAATCTGTACCGGTTGTTTTACGCCTAAAAATTACTCTGAAAACATGCGTTTTAACCATTTTAACTCTTCTAAAAACACAATTTAAAAACTTAATCCAAAATCCAAAGTACTTTTTCGGCCCTCAGCGAACTCTTAACTGTTTTTCGTAAGCAGACCCCACTCGGATGTCTTGAGTAGTTTTGAAATCGCATTGTTTTTCCTGAAGCTCTGCGCACCGTGTGTGTGCCCGGGTAGGCGGAGGCCGTAAGATTTAAAAAAAATGTTTATTTCCCTGTGCGCGCGCTCATGCACTCATTCGAAGTTTGTTCCTCCCCGATGGTCTGAGGGTGAATAAGGGTCAGAGGTCGATCCACCCCTGAGGAGCGATGCTGTTTTCTCTCCCGCAACCCCCCCCCCCCCCTCCACACCCTCCTTTTCCAAAACCCCGACCCGCACCCTTTACAAGCCACTAATCGCATTTGTCGGTTTTGGAAATTAAAATTCATCGCTAATTACTCGCCGAAAGGTTGGGAAGCCGGGGTACAGTCTTTTCCCCGCCGAAAGTGGGAACCCGCGGCCATTTCCCATTGATGCCGTATTATTATTTATCCCGGCGTCCCGCGAAAACACACGGCGCCTGATTGGCCGTTAGCTCCTCAAATGAGCAAACTCGATTGTGACCTCTGGGGGAAAAAAAAAGGTGGTGGGGAAGGGAGGGGGTGGGTTAAGATGATTAACGTAAGGGAGGGTTCGGCGCGGGGGAGAAAGCTTTTTCAAACATTCATTCCACTCATTTAGGTTTGGACTAGTGTTGGGAGGGAGGTGGGTTAAAAAAAAAAAAACCAAGGGGGTAGAAGGGTGAGGGATATTGATGCTGCAGTTGGAGGCTTACTGGGAAAATGTGCGCGGCACAAGTAGTTAAGTGCAGAATGTCTACCCCTTTCCTTTGCGCAGAAATGCTTTATGAAGTTTCGACAAAACAACTTATTTGCTACAGCGAAATTTTGAAGTCACCAACATTTCTGGTAATATCCCTATATTGACCAAATATATATATATATATATATATATATATATATATATATATATATATATATATATATATATTTGTGGTGGCCTCAATAAAGAATTTTTTTTTCAATATGTTAAACTGTTTGTGGTCCCAAATAAAAACATTTTCACAGACTTCTAAAAGTGAGGGTTTTTTTTCAATGCACTTATTGAACAAATTTTCTGAATTTTCAACAATAGCTGAGTTTCTTACAATACCTACTACTTTTATAGACACGGTAGCCCATTGAAGCCTAATAATTTTGCAGATTAAAAATAACATATTTCAGTGACTACTGTCTCCATAGTTCTACCTGTTGGCTGGTTAACCAACAGTACCTAAACGTATCGGATGATTTTTTTTAAATGATGGAAGACTTCATTTTACACATGGCAGCGTGAAAAACTGCCATTAAAATTCGTGGAGGTTTCTTTGGTAAATTACTTAATTATGATTATTGGCCACTTTTCCGTTGCGAAGAAAAGTGTGATGGTATTGGTCGAGTTAAATATAACGTATTTCTTGAAGACTTCCATATACATTTATACATACGTACAAGCGAAATTTTGGAAGATTGATTATATGTTTCTGAATCACGTAGTTTCCACTAAACCGATTTCAAATAAATTTGGAAAAGAGCTAGTTAAAAAAAATAACACATATAAATGGTGTATTTCATTAGGAAGTTGCGACCACAAGAAGTGTAAAAAAGGCCAATAAAATTAATTAATTTATTAAAACACATAGAATGTAAAATATATATTTTTTGATATGGCGATCGTTTTGAACTCAATGGACCATGAAACGTAACAGTATGCAAAAATTACCGGAAGTCGCACCACTGTATGATAGTACGTATGTTTTTTTTTACATGCTTTATATTAGCTTCACCTGTATGTTTGTCTGTCCGTCTGTAACTCTTTCGACTAAGAGTGAGTGGCTTATCACTGTAAAATGTCCCACCAATTTCATTACGTTCGTTAGCCGGGCGGTCTAAGGCGCGCGACTTCTATGACGTCAGCTTTCGGATTCAGCGGTCGTGGGTTATACTCCCGGCCACGCCGAATAAAATTTTTTTTCCGGTAAATTCTAAGATTATATCCATACATCTAACTGTAAATGATTCGGAGAGACTTTACCATTTCTTTGTGACGTTGCAACTCCAAATAGTTATCTCAGATGGTAATAGGTAGTGTCGGTAACTCATTTCCCTATGATAATTATACATAAATATAGTTTAAACAACTAAAAAAACATGCTTTTAAAGAATATCAAACTAAAAAGTTAAAAATAAATATAGTTTAAAAAACTAAAGAAACATGCTTTTAAAGATTATCAAACTAAAAAGTAAAAAATAATTTTAAAATTTAATTTATGACAATAGTATATAAGCAATACTAGTATAAATGAGAAAAAAGCATGGGGCACTTAATATAAAAAAAATATGGCACAAAGCGCCTCAAGCTTTTTTCTCATTTATACTAGTATTGCTTATATACTATTGTCATAAATTAAATTTTAAAATTATTTTTTACTTTTTAGTTTGATAATCTTTAAAAGCATGTTTCTTTAGTTTTTTAAACTATATTTTTTAATATACGTCAAAGTAGGGAAACTAGTAAATATCTGTAAATTTTATGGAATCTTAGGAAAATATTTGTGGGAAACGATTATTTACATTAAGAGGGTTTCCAATATATATATATTTTTTTTACTATTCTTGCCTGTGTTTTGTTTTTTGACAGCATTTGAAAACTACCGAACGGATTTCTATATATAATTTTTTATTTTTATTTTAGTAACGATTTTCGCTATCTCAAACACTAGGATGTATGTCATTAAGAAATTCCGCCGCTTTAATGTTTAAAAGGGGTTTAAACATGGTTTTACAACAATTAATCAAAATATTTGAAGCTAATGAATTTCTACGGATATTACAGGTACAAAAAAAATTACCAATCTCGTTTCATCGTATAACACTATTGTCAAGCCTAAATAAAATAAATGAATCTTTAATTTTTTTTATAAACGATCAAAAGTCATTTCAGACTCCAAAGGCAGCCATTTCACGGTTGCCGTTAGCGAGATGAACTTCCGAAAAGTAGTAATTTTTTTAACTCGCAGGGGGACGGACGTGGTTCTCTCCCCCCCCCCCCTTCTCCTACCCCTTCACATCCCCACCCCTTGCCGACCGGAGGTCTTTTCCGTTTGCACAGTCATGTCCTCCTCCTTGCAACCGATATTGCAATATGAATGACCTCCTCCCCCCCCCCCCCCCCCTTTTCACCACAACCCGTCAGCAACCTCACCCCTCCTCCTCCTCCTATCCCGACCCCTGGCCCTCTACGGGTCGTTTTTTAATTCATCACGCGAAATTAAGCGAAGGTTTTCACTTAGCACGTGAGTCCCCGGCGCGGCGGCCCGGCATGGCTAACACCGCCTGCGTCAAGTTTTCATCGCGGTGCGTCACGTACAGCGTGTCTCACGCGCAGAGCAAGGGGAAGCCTTCATTTCACAGACGAGATAGCCACACCCGAAGTTCCCCGAAGTTCATGCTCGCTTTTTTTGTTTCCGTACCACAACAGGTGTGTATTTATTTGGGGGGGAGGGGGGGGAAATTCGCGGGTTTAACTTCTAAGATGTCATTCTTAAAATTTTTCATTAACATACATCATAGGTTAGCTACATTGTAAATACTTTAAAACATTGTGGAAGGTTGGACATATTAGGTAAGTTATAGCTACATTAAAAATACTGTAAAATCATTTTATGGTTGCTTAGCAAATAACTTTTTAATATGTAGCTTTCCAGCGCTAGGAAACCGTTGACATGATTTCACAGTATCTTTAATGTAGCTATCCTAACCAAATCAACCGTCCAAAATGTTTTAAAGTATTTTTTTATGTAGCTAACCTAACCTAATTGACCATTAGTTATCATGAGTTGTCCAAAATAAACATTCACGGACACTGCTGTAAAAACAATTGCAAATAAATACCGTTGCCTTGTTTATGGTCTTTCCTTTTATCAACACCGCCATATTTATTTACAATGAACAAAAAAAAAACCGAAGATGCACGATCGGGCGTTTGGCTCTCTCGTCTGTGAAAAGAAGGCTTCCCCAGAGCAAGTGGCACCCGGTGTTGCCAGGTTGTCACCACCCGGCTTGCCAACATTAGAAATCGTATTTTAATTTTTTTTTTTATTTTCCTCTTTGTTGATTTTTCTAAGACCATAAAGTAATGTACCTATAGACAGTTTTAATACAAAAAAAAAGCTTTCTTTCTGATGGAGAATGTGTATTTATTTCTGTTGAACGAAACTACGTAGGAAAATGAGGAATTTCATTTGTATTTTCGTGAATCATCAGTATAAATCTGTATAACAATGACTCTCGTAAAAATCTGCCAATTGCACAAATTTTGATCGCTAAAAACACCAATTTTTTTTTCATCTGGAGCCACGCCTTTCATGTTATATTTAGGAATGCATTGTGTCTAGCACACCAATGGCTCACGAGGTCCAAAGAGCCTCACAAAACATGCAACTTTGAGCCAATGGTGCATCATATGGTGTAAACCAATAATGGCCCATGATGCAGTAAAGAGTTGAAATATTTTCTACAGGTGGTTTTTTAAGTCTTTGAAAAAATCGTGTCCTATTTTCCAGCACTCACTAAGCTATTGGAAATTCAAGCAAAAAAACAGGTCATATTAAGGGCCAGATATATAGACACCTGAAGGGCTGCCCATCCAAGGGGCAACACTTCAGACAACCTTTCAAAAACATCAGTGTCAGAAAAATCCTGAAGGGCTGCCCTTTCAAGGGGAAACAATTCAGACAACCTTTCAAAAACACCACTGTTAAAGATATCCTGATGGGCTGCCCTTCCAAGGGGCAACAATTCAGGATTATAAAATTACGAAAATAGACACATTTTAAGATACTGGAAGGGCTGACCTTCCAGTCGCTTCACAAACTAACCACTGTCAGAAAAATCCTGAAGGGCTGCCCATCCAAGGGGAAAGTTTTCAGGATTATTTAAACACTTAAAGAAACATGTTTTCAAAAAGGGGATGGTATGCCCTTCCAGTCGCTGTACAAACAAACCATTACCAGAAAAATCCTGATGGGCTGCCCTTCCAAGGGGCAGCATTTCAGTCGCCCCGGGTGGCCAGATAGGAATTTGCGAGGAAGCGTCACTATATTTCATTTCGGCCCGCAAAGACGCGAGCATGTGTATCGACAGACACAGACGGGGCGAGGGGAAGATAGGGCTTAAACCCCAGCCCCGGCAGCGCGCGCCGACCCTGAATAATGAAGCAGAAAGCTTTTAACGTCATTTTAACTCAGCGCTCCCAGCGGACGCGCTCCTGAACTACGCGCGGGCTGCAGAAGGCTGCTTCGGCGGGGGGAGGGGAGGGGAAAACAATGGCGCCGTGTCTCAGCCTCTGGCCTTTCGCTCTTAACCTCTCCCCCTTAACTTCTCCCTCCCCTTATCCCGTATATACACTCGATACACTGTTGTCTTTCTAAGGGCCGGTTTCACCAGTCGAGTTGAAAATCCCGATGATGTTATCGAGATAAAAAGTTAATCTTCCATTTCTATCTCGATAAAGTTATATGTGTTTCACCACATATTATCTTTCTCTGAGAAAATCGAGATAAGTTTAACTCGATCTTCTGAAATTATCGCGATTTTCTGTTTGTAAACACCTTTCGTTATCAAAGTTTGGCTAGAAATTTCGTAGGCTACTATGGCGAGCCAAGGCTGTAATTTGTCAAAGAAGCAGAGAAATAAAAATACATCGCAGCAGGAGAAATACATTCTTTTAGATTTAGTAACTGAACATTTCAATATCATTGAAAATAAAAAAACAGATGGTGTTTCACAGCAAAAAAAATTAAGCAGTGGCAAATACTTGCAGATACTTTCAATTGTATGTCTGGAGAACATCACAGGACTGCAGAAAATTTAAAAGCGGTGTGGGAGAATCTCAAAAAGCACACGCGAAAGACTTCTGCTGATCAACGAGTTCAAGTATTAACTGGAACAGGTAATATATTTTTTGTCTGTATATCCTGGTACATTATATTTAGGTACAGCAATAAATATTGTATGCATTTTTATCCATAATGCAATTTTACGAATTGTAAACATGTGCAATAACAATTTTTTTAGTTACTTGAATTAATTGTAATATATTAAAGAGGTATCTTGGGTGGAGTTGGAATCAGAACTATAACCTTTGCACTGTCAAGAAGACACTTCGCACTATACCACCAGTGGATATGAAATATACACCACATAACTAAATTAATTCTGTATTTTTTCAGGTGGAGGTCCTTCAAAAACAGTTAGTAAGGATCCCATTTGTGAGAGAGTGCAGAGCCTAATCAAACCGACTATCGATGGTGCCAAGAATCCCTTCGATTCAGATTCAGATGCAATAATATTACCATTTGATGCATCAAATAGGCCTACTGATGAGGATGACAGCATTCAACTGGATGTCGGAGCAGAAGTGGATGTTTCTTTCGTGGAGACGGCAGAGACAGTTAGTAGGCCTACACTTTATTTTGAGAAAACCTAATGGATGTGTCACTGTGCATAGTTATGCTTATTAATCATGTATAGCTATAGCCTATGCACTGTGTTAACTTTATTTCTCTCACATAATGTTCAAATTTAATTTTTCCACAGGTAACTCTTCCAAATGGCGACTGGATGCATTATACTCCAGCCATGCTCAGCAGTCCTGTGTGTTCTGCCCTTCGACACTCCAATAACAACTCGGCTATCACAAACACAGTGCAGACCAATACTACTGATTCATGCAGTGCAAGTAGTGGGAAGGCAATGCCTCCTAGCAGTAGGGGAAATGCTTCAGTGCAATCTCCCTTTACTAGCAAGCGGCGACCAACCCCGGCCACCAAAGTGAAAGAAGTAAGTGCTGTCAATGCAGCAAAAATCGAACTAATTGAACTTGCAAAAAAACATGCAATCGAGGAAAAAGAAGTTATGAAAGAAATCTGGGAACTGCGGTTACAACAAGAACGAGAAAAAGTAAAGCAGGAAAAGCTGCAAACTGAACTTTTATCTTTACAAATCTTGAAAATAAAGAAAGAACTAGAACATTTGCAGTAATTTAATTGTTCTTATGTATTAAACATTTGCTCAACTATCATGACATAATTGTTATATATTACATGTATATTTACAAAGTGATATTCATTGTGCCTATTAACAAACAGTTTCAAGTACAAATGTTAAGAATTATATAAAAGATAATACATGTTCGCTTATGTCACATTATTTTGTATGATCTAAGCAGTTGTACAATGCAAATGTATTAAAATATTCCATACATCTTGCTATATGTAGTTATTTTCACCAGCAAATCTTCAAGTTGATGGCATCTCTGTGTGACATATAGATCAGTATGACCTACAACAAACTGAAAATACACAGAGTGATAAATAATCGTATCTTAAATAAGTATTACAACACACACACATATATAGGTATTTAATTATAGGTATATGTAAATTTCATTTACCTCCTGAAATAGTTTTCAATCAGTAAATGCCTGACACTGTCATATCTGGGCCTTCTGTTTGCATTTTCGTTGTTCTGCTGTACATTTCCTTCCTCAAGCAACTGTTGCCAAGGGAGGTGGAGATTGAGGTTAGGGTCGTCTGGAGGGAGTTCTTCCCCAGTTTGTCGCAGGATATTATGCAGCACCCCAGTCGCTACAATGATGGCAAACGAATGTTCTAATGACACTCTCAATCCTAAAGATAAGACTGGGAAACGTCGCTTCCAGCAACCGAATGTTCGCTCTACAGGATTTCTTGACCTAATTTGCGACTCATTAAATAGGTGTTCCTGTGGACTTCTGGGATTATCTAATGGAGGCATTAGATATGACCTACAAGCATAGCCCGCATCAACAAGTAGTACAGAATCACCATACTCCCCTCTCTCAAAACATGCCCTTCTGTTGCTATTGTTGAATATGGTACTATCATGTGAGGAACCAGGCCATCGTGCAACAATATCTGTAATTTCCAATTTTGTATTACAAATTACTTGCACATTCACAGAGAAGTAACCTTTTCTGTTACGGTAGAATTCTGCATTGTTTCCACCTGCAACAAACATAAAACAAGCTTGTATGTGGATTGCAATGTTTAATAAAAAGGTAGCATAAAATCAGTGTTTAAACCAACCTGGTGACTGGATTTTTACATGAGTGCAATCCATAGCACCAATAGCCCTGGGAAATTTAGCAATTGCATAGAAATCCCTTTGTGCTAAATTCAGTTCTTCCATCGTCTCTGGGAATTTAATGAACTGCGGTCGAAGAGATGCAATTGCGGAGCTAACCCTATGTATTATTCGGTGAGCTGTGGGTTTACTAAAGCCAGCATAATCCCCAATGGTTAGCTGGTTACAGCCTGTAGCATAAAATCGAAGTGTAGCCAGCAGTTGGTTCATTGGCGACACTGACATATTCCTGTGAAAGACGAAAAAAGTATGTTGAAGGTTGTAATGTAATGTTCGTATAAATGAGTTTTATTTTACTTGTCTATGATTTCATATACATATTTATTATTCTACAGAAACAATTAACATTAGGAAATAATATTAATATAAACTTACTTTTCGGGAAACTGTAGTTGATTTTCTATAAGTTCCAAAACAAACATAGTCGACTGTTTTGAAAGGCGAAAATGTATTTTAAAGTCTTCTTCATCATACATTTCAAAATAATCGCTTCTATCTCGCATCCATCGTGGCCGACGAACAATGGCATCTTCTTCATCACTTTCATCTTCAAAAATCAAATTGTACATGCCTCGAGCCATTACAATTTTTAAAATCTCCTCTCGTCACTTCGTTTTACAATATTATCTCGATAATAAGACTTTAACCACGAAAATCGGTGGTTAAAATATTTTATCTCGATAACACTAAAAGATCGAGATATTCGGTGTGGTGAAACGGGATATTCAGTTAATCTGGATAATTCATTACTTTATCGAGATAATTTCGCTTGGTGAAACCGGCCCTTAGACACACTCGCACAAACTCATGACTTAGAAACACACATGATAGATTTTTTTTTTAAGTAAAAACTTGTTTAGCCGCGTTGAGCGTTTTTTGGTAGGGGCAAAACTTATGGGTTCGCGTCACCGACATGCTAGTGACGTGTTGCGCCAGACTGGCGAATCGCAGCGGCCTATGTACATGTATACGCGTATATACACTAATACATTGTATATACTCGACTGCATCATGTGCGTGTTGGACTCTTTTTTGGATGGGTAAAAACTAGTGAGTTCGCATCACCGACATGGCTGTGGTAGCAGTGAGTAAAAGCACGTGAATACATGTCCTAGGTCTGACATCACTGGTAAGTCATAGCTAGCTAATGAATTTTTACGTAATTTTTACATACCACTGACATTGTTGTGACTAAAAAATGATGTAAGGATAAATTATATCATGCTGACATCGTACTGATATAATACCAAAATCATGTTCTTACGTACATTTGAAGTATATATGATGTCATATTACACATTTAAAAACAAAGCTTTCAAGTTTTCACTTCTGTTGATAGTCCCCATGACGCTTTTTTTTTTTTTTTTTTTTTACGTGGTTCTAGGTTATGTACATTTAAGCGTTACTTGTTTATAGGATACTGCATTTCTAAGTAGTGATTATCTAAACTTAAGTTATAAATGTTGTATGTTCGGTGTTTCTAGGTCTTATTGTTCTGATTCGTGATGCTGGATTTTGTCGAGAATTTATAAGTTACGACTGTTCTAAGTTGTGACTCTCCGAGTTATGTGTGGATCTCGATACACTCACCCGTTATTTTTTTCCCCGGAACCCCCCTCCCCTTCTTCAGCCCTCGTGGATTATCCCATCCCGAGGATGTTAGCATCCTGGGGCTTAACTGTAAGCCGATATGTTGCCAATCCGCGCCGAGGAAGGCAAAATGACCCCTCATCTCCTTTGATACCTCCGTCTCTCTGGGAACGCCGGCCGGCAGACCGACGCGACGCTCTGTCTTCGAACCGCCAGCTCTCGGCTGGAGGATTTAGAGAACAGCTGAGAGTGGCCTTGCGCCGAGCAGGATGACTGTACCAGGTCGATCTTGGAACCCACAGTCAGGGGCGTAGCCGGGGGGGGGGGGGGGGGGGGGGGTTAGGGGTTCAATCCCCCCCCCCCCCCTTAGCACCAAATCTTTAATTAATTTCTTATTCATCACAAAAACAAATTTCATATTAAAATTAATAAAAATTTTACCATTACAATATTTAAATTTAAGAACCAAAAACTGCTAAAATAGCACTATTTTACACCTTAAAATCCAAATTTTCCCGGGGGAGGACCCCCGGACCCCCCGCTTTAATACGGGGGGGGGGGGGGCATGCTTCTTAACACCCCCCATACACAAATCCTGGCTACGCCACTGCCCACAGTCCGAATCTCAGCTCATTTCATTTGGGAAGCCTAAGATGTACATCAAGTTCTGTCCCTGCCCGAACACGCTCGAATATTCACCTTCGGCCAAACTCGGGATTATTTATATATATTTATATTTCTCTGTTTATTTTAATGTAGCTATACTAACCTAACTAACCGTCCATAGTGTTTTAAAGTGTTTTAATGTAGCAAACCTAACCGACCTCTTTTAATATTTAAATTCATTTTTCCTGCGCAAAAATAAAAACAAATCCCGAGGTTGGCCGAAGGTGAATATTCGGGCGTGTTCGGGCAGGGACAGACCTTGATGTACATCTTAGGCTACTCATTTCATTTACCACCGGAAAGACACCATACCGGTTTTAATCAGTTCCATGCCATACTTTATCCTTAACGTTGGCTAGCATTTACGCTGCCAGTAAATACAAAGGTTTGAATTTAACGTTCACAAAATAATGACACTGTCATAATTACGCTATTTACTGTCGCCACTGGAGCGACAGTGGCTCTCTCTCTACCGCTCGTCTCGATGCTTCGCACTCACTACTCACGCATTCGCCACGCACTCAACAACGCCGTCCCAGATGCTCCGAGCTTTACACACGGAAGCCCGTCACTCGTCGCCCGCTATCGCTCGCCAAGAGGTCTCTTCAACCTCGAATTCTAGCGTCGGGTGATCCAACATGAGAACTCATGAATTATGCTCGTTACCGAGGCGAGTAGGTACCTAAAGACTCGCTCACATTTTCCTATTACATACATTAAATCTTAATATTTTAACTTTTACGCAGTGAAATAATATATATATATTTTTAACAATTTCGTTTTGTTTTTATTATAAAAAAGGGGCATGTCTGTAAACTCGGTTTACGGACGATAATTTTTACGTGACAACGTCATAAGAAAACATTGATGAAAAATGGCATACTTTTTATAATTTTCAAATATTATTTACAGTTTTTTACAAATTTAATTTAAATTATTTGTTTAGATGTAATCGCGAACAATTAGCTAAAAAGCCCCGCCTTAACCTGTTTGATATTATAGAAGATTTTTCTCGCACGGTGGCACGCTCGGCTCAGGCGGGACGTGACAATTTTTCGTGCGTGCAGCCGGCGTTCATCGATTTATAAGACGTTATCACGTCAAAAAATGAATTGTTAAATGAAGCCAGGAAAAAAATATTTTGTTTTCTAATGATGTTCAATTTTGAAGTGGCACATTTGGCGACGTGTGTGTCAACTGTCGTGTATCATGGACGACCGCGAATTACTTGCGCTGGTTGCTTGTTGCAGCCCGTGTGTGGAAGGGGAGGGGAAGTGGATAGGCGAAGGTTTTTAGTTTTATTATTACCTTCTTTTTTTTTTGTCAGGACAGCGTGGAGCAAAGCTGCGGAGCCATCGGTGCGGGATGAAAAGATAATCAGCTTGCGGTTTCTTGTTCGTTTCGGAGCGGACAGCAAGGGGGGGGGGGGGGGGCCGCCTCTCTCTGCCTTCGGTTTTTGTGTCCAGTCGCTCCCGACATCCGGAATTTTTTTTTTTTTCGGGAGGCTTAAAAAATATAAATAAATATCCGTCTCCCTCGTTTCACCGCTCTCTGATTTTGGTCAGTGTTGCCCCTTCCCCTCCCCTTTCAACCCCAAATTCACATTCTCTCCACCTTTACACCCGTACACAATCCTTTCCCCTGTTGCACCTTCTCTTTTATTATCTTTTTAAAAAAAAAAAAAAACCTTCACCCATTCCGCCCCACTCCTTCTTCATCCAACCCCGCGCTTACAATAATAATACAAGCGTTTCGCTTGAAAAAAAAAAACACGTTTACCTGCTCTTTTCTCTGCTTTTTCTCATAAAAACGCAAAAACCCTCTCACATCGAACTGCCCGACGTATGCGGAAGAGAGAGGAATGTAGAGTCTGGTAAAGGTGGGGGGGGGGGGGGTTGCAAAAAGAAAGAAAGAAAAAAAAGCGTAGCGAAACGTGTAAAGTGAATCCACGGTAAATCACGGGTAGGGAGAAGAGGGTGGGTACGTAGTAGAGAGAGAGAGAGAGGAGAAACAGGGTCTGACTGAGAGCCCGTTTTGTCGTGGGAAGGGGTGAGAGGAGGGGGGGGGGCGGAGCAGCTAATGTGTTTAATGCCTGTGATGTTACGTATTACGGTTTAGACGCCGTGAATTAGTAAGGAGGGCGAGTGTAGGTAGCAGTAATCTGGCCAGAACACCCGAAAAGGGGGAGGAGGGAACCCGTGTATTTTTCATTAGGAGAGTTGAAGAGCCAAGTGCCCTGCAGGGAGGCAGGGGTGGGTTGGGGGGTCGTTGGAGGTTCATCGTGCCCTGCCTCGTCGTGTCCCAGGAGACCACGCATGCACGCACGCACACACGCACACACGTCCTCTGCCCGCTGAAGGCTTCACCAAGGAGGGAATACAACGAAACAAACACGACTTGTCCGCTTCGTTGGCTGCGGGTAACCAGCCATTTCGACGTGACAACGTCTAATAAATCGATGAACGCCGGCTGCACGCACGAACAAGTGTCCCGTTACGCACATTGTCCCGTTACACACATTGTCCCGTTACGCACATTGTCCCGTTGCGCTCATTATTCCGTTACGCTCATTGTCCCGTTACGCTCATTGTTCCGTTACGCTGTGTTCCGTTACGCTGTCAGCGAGTGTAGTAATAATAGGTTATGTTACAATTGACTAAACAATTATGGTGATTCATATAATTATTTGATTACAGTTTATTTATATGAAAACTTGTTCATAATTATATTTAAACTTTATAGCTAAACGCCAGTTTTTAAAATTAATTACAAGTCGTCTACACGTGAACTGTTTCGTCGACTGTTTATAAAGTGAAGTGAAAAGTTAATGTGGTTTTCATTGCTTATTACAACAACAATTTCGGCAATAAAAGTTAATTATTCTTGCATTTTAAAAATATGATTACTAGTATAATTTCAAGTATTTATTCTTTTATTATTAAAATAAAAATGATTCAATTTTATTCATAAAAGTATGCAATCATTTCATCAATGTTTTGTTATGACGTCACGTTAAACTATCGTCCGTAAACCGACTTTACAGACAATCAATTTTTTTTATGGATAGAAATGAAAGGACACCACATGTTTCAAATATTTTTTAATATTTTAATCGAATCCCCAAAGTTAATGATAACTAACTACTGCAAACAGTTTCTCCTGTGAAGTCATTGACGTTTAGAGTTGCATTCATCCATTTTTGTGAACGACAACTGTAATGATACTATCAGTATCCACTATTTTGTAGGTCTGAAAAATCTGCCTTAACGAATGAAAATTCGCAAATTCTAAATGATAAGCAATATTATAAAAGCTTTTTTTTTTCCACATTTCTCGGTCTCTCATGCTATGGTCAATTATTAGTTGTTTATCATTGATTTCATTTGAGGGCTGAATATAAAGTTTTAACTCGATATCTACCTTGTTGTTTTGTAACAAAATATAAAACATATATTCTGTACATCAATATAAAACTTTAACAGATGTTCGGTTGTCTGTTTGACTGTTTTTTTAACAACACACTGGACCGATAATGACGAAACCTTTCAAAGCTTATGATTAGACTTTAAAATCTGGGATACATTTTAACTCCCTAAGATGACACGATACGCAGTTATAATAAAAACGCATTTCTTTCAAACCAAGTGCAATACAAACGGCGAGGGTTATTTCTCTATGACCACCACACGGTTATATAGTAAGGTCTGGCAACTTCCTATCTGTCTTTTCCAACGCCCGTTCCCTTAGTGGAGTTTGCGGCTTTTAGCGAACGAATGCCATTAATAACAGTTATTTTTGAGTTTCCTCAATAGTAGTAAATACGAGGGTTATTTTTTTTTCAACCTCCGATCGGCTGTAATAAAAAAACGGGAATGAATTGGGAGATTATTTTAATGTCAAAAGAAACGTACATCTTTACTCTATTTTTCCACATAATCACCGTGCAGATTGAGGCATTTGTCGTACCGATGAACCAGCTTTCCAATACCCTCTGCATATAATGATGCCTCCTGCCTATTCAGCCACGTTTTAACAGTGCCCTGCAGTGTGATTACAGTTTCATTTCTCCATGGCATGCCCATTAATCGATACCCTAATCGCTCGTACACGAATCGACACGTCTCGAAGTGTTTACCCCCTTCCACCAACCATGTGGAGCGGCCAACTCACACCTCAGTTGAAGCTTGGTTATGGGAATGTCAACATGGCTGCAACGATAAACTGTACGGCGAAATGCGAGCTGCGAAATGCGAGCTGCGTGTAGTCATCCGTTTCTTACAGGCAGAAGGGCACATTGCAGCAGAAATCCATCGCCGAATGAAACGTGGCTGGATAGGCAGGAGGCATCATTTTATGCAGAGGGTATTGGAAAGCTGGTGCATCGGTACGACAGATGCCTCAATCTGCACGGTGATTATGTGGAAAAATAGAGTAAAGATGTACGTTTCTTTTGACATTAAAATAACTTCCCAATTCATTCCCGTTTTTTTATTACAGCCGATCGGAGGTTGAAAAAAAAATAACCCCCGTAATAGCCGGTCTGGCAGAAAGCTCCAATCTGAGGATTAAAGATTGTAGACGCCATCTTGAACTGTGACGTCCCAGGAGGCGTCTTAGATGACGTTGACATTCAAAATTCGCCAAACTTTCAAAAAAAAAATTTTAAATCCTACAAAAATCTCAAAAATTTCTCTATTTCGAGAGCAAAAATCCTGTTTTATTCCTCAAAAATTCAAACATTTGTAATTCTAAAAACCTCAAAAGAATTTTGCCTTTTAAAGAACCAAAATTCCAAAAATAGGCTTAAAGTCCGCATCTACAAGCCTCCAATAAGCCTCTTACGGACATTTTGTATGACCTTGACATTAAATTCTAATTCTTTAATTTTTGACCATAAATTAAAAAAAATTGCTTGCTTTAAATGTTAAGTTACTAAATCGATTTCGGTCCTGGTTCAGTTCCCGGAGAGATTAAACATGTAATTTATTAATAAAAATGTAAGAAAATTATTAATTAAAATTTTAAAAATAATAAAGGTTGCTTACGTTACAGTCACCATCTTGAATAATGACGTAACCGCTGCAGATCGTTACAGCTGCCTTCTTGAAAATCCGTAAATTTTGTGCTAGAAATTCTGAATTATTTTTAAATTAATGAATAATCGAATTAGTAAAATTTAATAATAATACCGCCATCTTGAATTAAGACATCACCGTTGCGAATTTCGTTACTGTCACCACTCTGGATTCTAGAAACGTTGTACTTTTCGTTAAGCCTGCCATTTGTTTTTGTATGACGTCATCGTTGCACGTTTCGTTACGGCCGCCATCTTGGATTCTAGAACTTTTCAGATCGATTAAGTAACTCAACATTTACCAGATATTCGCCAGAGGCTTATAGATGCGGTAATTAAAGACTCTTTGCGGAAATTTGGTTCTTTCTAAGGAAAAATCTTTTGACTTTTTTTCACATTCCAAATTTTTTAGGAAAATAAACGGATAATTTTCCCTCAAAAAATATATATACCTAAGTAGAAAAAAAAATTAGATTTTTTACGTGAGTTTTTTTCCAATAAACTAGAAACCTTTTACGGATTTTACCAAATTTTTAATGTCAGGGTCATCCAAGATAGCCACCGTGACGTCGCAATCCAAGATGGCCGCCGTGGCGTTGACAATCTTCAATCCTCCGACTGAAGCCTGGCGCCAGACCAGCTATTATATGCTACTCTCAATATATGACGTTGCCTTGATTTGAAACGCGCTATCGTTTGGTGCGTCCGTCACGTCTTGCCTAGGAGTTACTTACCTTCTCACAAAATGGAGCTAAAGGTTAACGTAAAAACATTTTATATAATACAACTTTATTCGTGTTGAAGTATATTATTTTAAGGCGCAAATGACTAACTTTTTTAAACGGAAGATTTAGAAACAAAATACCTCATACTGTTTTCAGCAATTATTTTATATTAAAAAAATATCTTTGTTTAAGTATGGGTATCAAATAAAGATATGCAAACACCTTAAATCAAACTGTATAAAATTGTAATGGCTTAAAGACGGCTGGAAACCAATATGGCGTTTAGTTTCTCGCTATCATTCTAAATGTTCACCAGTCTTTACAGTTGATGTTCAAGCACACCACGTTCAGTGGCAATGCGTCACGCGCACTCATGTGTACCGCGCGCGTTGCGTCATACAACTGCGTGTGCTCTGCGGCGACCAGCGCAAGACAACGCTGCGAGCGCGCTTCACACGGGTGCGTTTGTGCGCGTCTCCATTACGTGCTAGCATGACACATCACGGTTATAAATATATATATATATATACACTCCAAAAAGTGTCATTAATCGAATTAAGTTCTTAGCTTATTCCACTTCATCACGAATCACTTCTTATATCATTTTTATGACAGAAAAAAGAAGTATATTTCGTACACAGTAGGTATAAGAATGGGAGTGCATGACTTGATGTAGGCTTTTGGACATACGCCATTGCTTAGCACATGTATGTCTGCAGAAGAAAACTACAAAAAAACACAAATGACAAAAAACACAAATTTGTGTTTTTTTTTCCGTTCTGTTAGTCCATTTTTCTTTGTTTTTACCTTGTTTGTTGACCATATTCCTGTTGTGGAATATTGTGTGGCGTTAAATCCTGACAACAGCAATTTTTGCTAATTTGTGTTTTTTTGTAGTTTTCTTCTGCAGACATACATGTGCTAAGCAATGACGTATGTCCAAAAGCCTACATCAAGTCAGGTATAAGAATTTGAGCTTAAAACAAGTTTTAAACCTTATCTCCAAAGTGTATTTGTAATGATGCAAGAAGATTAATGTAAAATAATGATCATAATGTTTTGTTGAAGTATCAAAAACCTTTCTTATGTGTTTACATCTTAGCTCTCTGCATATGGCATTTGTTAGGAGTAATCTCGTGAGAATGGGACGAGAGTCTATGTACATAAATGTGTCACAAGGATGGCAGACCCATGTGTCGCCACAAAATCACGTTAACAGTCACTTTCGTTAACATTAGGGAACAGACCAGATGTATTGGTGTGCAAAATTAAACTTTATGATAGTGAAACTACCCTGGAATATATTTGATAAAATAAAATATTCATAGTAAAAAAGTAATCAAAGTTTTTTTTTAATATGTACCTAATAAAATTGGCATTACAGCGAAATAATACATATTCTCCTTCAAATTTCCCAACATGATTAGTTGCACGGCAGTAGAGCGCTCGTAATAACCTCAAAGGACGTAGTCAAATATCGTCACTGGAATTGTTTTACATTTTTTTTATTACATTATTTATTTGACAAGCTAAATCAGCTGCAAAAAGTTACGCTTAGTTAGTAAGAAGTATTTACAAATTGATTAAAGTCAGTTAAACAAAAAAAAAAACAAATATTAGTTAGTGTTTTCATATGTGTTTTAAATATTTTATATATGTCATAGAAGTATAACTACTTACGCGTGTCAAAACTTTATAGATTCTGTAGTGAATTTTAACAAGATGGGTAGTATATCAATAAAATTCATTTTTAGTAAACAGGTACAAAGCCGGGGTTTTATTGCAGCCGTTTCAAAATATTTTAAAATCCTGTGTTGTTTCGTGCTGCTAATTGCTATCTGCGTTCTATGGTGGCAAGCAACGTTTACGATTCAGGGAGCGAATTCTAGCGGCGTGGGCAAAAGTACGTGTGTGATTCGCATTCCGAAATTGAAGGTATTTTAAAAGTGACTATTTTATTTATCACGCTCGGCATTATTTTAAAGTTTCTTATTATAAGTTTATTTGCAACATGAGAACACATGAGTTAGCTTATTACCAAAGTTAGGTGTTAAGAGTTAGATAACTGGCAACAACTGAAGAGTTCGATCACTGGCAACAACTGAAAAACACGCTCACTTTTTTTATTTGACTACAATTGCAGAAAACAACTTTGGAAATATTCAACTTAGTTAAAATATTATTTTTTGAAACTACGTAGGATTGTTTATAAGTTATGCTGTCAAAAAAGGATGATTTAATGTATCTTTATTGCAAACACTTCAACGTCTGAAATATTTTAAAAATGCTTAAATGTGAACTGTCAAAAATTATTCTTAACTTTACTGCATCAATTTTTTCCTCAGAAAACCAACATTATGAATATGTTTTGATTCAGAAACGCGAATGGTTTAAAGAAAATATTTTATGTTAAATTTTTTCAGATAAATATTTATTTATATTTTAAAATCATAAATAGCGCTTTTTAAAAACATTTTGTACTAAAACGTATTCTCCTAGAAGTTGCTAAATGAGAGAACATGTTTCCTGCATCATAATAATTCCCAATAATTTGCCATTACAATTTAAGAAGCTACAGTAGTATGTAAATTGCAGGACTGGCCCAGGTTTCAGACTGAAAAGCAGAGGAGCATACAGCCATATTGGATGACCTTGACCTTCAAAATCCGCCAATATTGGAAAACACATTTCTGCTAAAATATTAAAATAAAAAGTTATCTATTTCGAGGAAAATTTTCAGTTTTATTCGTTAATATTTTGAAATTTGAATAACCTGAAAAGACTTAAGCTTTAGAAATAATCGCAAGTCCGCATTTATAAGCCGCTGAAGTGGCCTTTACTGTTAATATTTAAAAAAAAAATTCTACTAAAAAAAAGCTTCATATTTTTTAGCTACTTATTCGATTTCGGTCCTTTGTTCGGTTCTCAGCGAGAAAAATCATGTAATTTAATAACAAATCAATTTAAATATCTTAACTATAAAATTAAAAAAATTACTTACTTATTGCTAATTAGAAATCAGTCTCGGCTAACTTTTTTATAATCAATTTTTCTTCTTCATTCATTCCCCTCTGTATCCAATCATGAAGTACGCAGACAAGGTTGCAAAAGCATGTTTGAAATCAGATAGGTGCTCTATCTATACTAAAATTAAAAATAAGGCTTACGCATAACATCCTTCGTGATATCATTACTAAACAGTTTTTTTATGAATTCAATCTTTTATACACGTGACGTTTTATTGTGGCCATTAAAAAAAATGTTTGTAATTAATGCCATACTTATTTTTATTTACAGTGGTAAAATAATATTATTATGCTCTTTGAAAATCTGTGTTTTAAAGACTGTAAAAATGAAAAGGTAAAAACAATCGATTTAATCAAACCAATGTACTGTGTCTAGATAAGGTAATTTTTATACTTATTTTACGTATCACGTATTTTTTTTATTGCTTGTCTTATGCGTTCTGTACATATTCACATAGGTCTCGGATTTCTGCGACATACAAATGCCCCACAACGACGTATATCCGTCTTTGCTTCCATATCAACCTTAACAGCAGGTATGACGTCGCTCTACCTTCTTGGCTCTGGGGTAGAGCGTCTGACTTGTGACTTGTAGGACCCGGGTTCGCGCCCCGGCTCCTCCAAGGCGGATTGCTCAGACAAATGGTGGCATTTGTCTGATAGGAATACAATCCCTTGTAACAAGTGAGGCTTACCCAAGAGGCGGTTTGGGTGGAAACAAAAAATCTGCTAAATTGGCTTCCATATGGGAGCACGTTTCTTTATGTGTTCCCATATGGAAGCCAACCTGGTAGGTTTCTCCGGGGTCGTGGAGTTTTGCTAAAAAAAAAAAAAAAATATTTTTTTAAAAGAAATATGTCATTGCTATTTATGTTAATATCCTAGGTTTATAAAAAAACACTGAAAAACTAATTCCTTAATTTAGTTTATTGAACATTTCTGAATGAAGATTTGAAACCAAGGTGTATTTTAGTATTTATTATAAAATATATTTGTTTTAACAATTATAACTAAATATAGGTTTAAGGGCTGAATATAGTTTATTATATTCTCTTGTTGTAAAAATTATTATCTCTTCTAAAATAACAAATTATTTTAAAATATTAGTTATTTGCCTTAATACGATTTAGAGTATTTCCGAGTCGTATTATGGCGAAAATAAATTTCGAAAATTTTAATTGTTTTTATTTTTGGATATTTCCGACCCAATAGGTTATGTGCGGGGGGGGGGGGGGGTCTAACGCTCCCGTAACCGCAGATTTTAGGAATACCCCGAGCTCAGTTAATGTGTATGTAATATAAAGAACATCCCTGCTGAGTTTCAAGCCTGTTGACATATACTTAGAAGACGGTCAAGAGCTTTAATTTTACATAGAACTCACACATATAGATCAGTCTTCCTTTAATGTAGTTAATGAAAACTATAAACGTTATTTTTAATTTATTTCATATTAATTTTTACCTGGCAAGCTAAAACCAATGACGTCTTAATTTTTATTAAATAATGTCTGCAGTTCTGTGGTAGTGAAATATCGACTAATTTTTAGTTCATTGTAATACTCATATTTATTATTTTTAATCTGTATAAATTATTCATATTCAATATTTTTATTTAATTTTGAGACTAAAAATAATAAAATAAACTTGTATTTTGAAAACAAAAAAAAACTGATTTTATCGTTGAATGAACTAAAAATTTATATTTAAGTTTTTTTGTCCAACAACCAAATAATTACCACAACCCTGTATAATTAAAAACGTGGGGTGCTTAATATCACTTGTCTGAAATTTTCCATCAATAAAAACAATATGATTTGTAATAGATTTTATATCACTAATTTTAGAATACATTCGTTTCGAAAATTTTAGGATATAGTCATTACGGAAATGAAAGAAGAGATCAGCCAGTGCTTTTAGTTATACGGAGTTGTGGTGCCTTATTTGGTTGTTGGTCAAAAAAATTAAATTTAAATTTAATTTTTTAGTTAATTTAACAATAAAATATTTTTTATCTTACACAATATTCGTTACAAGAGCATAACCTCATGGTTTCGCGGTTATTGATTGATGGAAATACAGAAATAACAATCGCATACTGTTTGTATGTGCATGACTTACCTCCTACGATTTTCTATTATAAAACTGTATTCACCCCCCCCCCCCCCCCTTTTCCACACCCTTTTTCGTGTAATTTCTTAACTATATGTAGCGAATGTGTTCATCCAGGAAATTAGCTATATTCGTTAAAGGGTTACTCCTATCAGTTCAGTGTTATTGACGTGATTGTGCGACAAACAGTGATTATACAAGGATAATAAAAGTTGCTACTATTAAAATATGGTGAAGATGTGGATTAATGGAATTTTGGACTTACTAATGATTTTTAGTAGGAAAAAAAAATTTTAATTTCGGTAGCAGGTGGGGTTTGAACCACGATTTGGTCTTTGCTGGTTCTCCTCAATAGCTAGTGGTCTTTTGCGCTGCGCCACCGAAGTTCAATGCCATTAGGGCTATAATGTTAGTTTATTAAAGGGGAATTCAGTTTTTTTTTTACCTAATGTGTATCATTGTCACGTCGTAATATAAATGTGTTCTTACGGTGCTTAGAAAAACCTTGTAAATGGTGTCAGTGGAAACAACGTTGTGCTTTTTACTGGAGGTTTGCGGTAGATTATTGACAATGATGTAAACATCTCTTCGATTTTTTTATGTCTTAACATTAAAAATGCACTATTCCAAAATGTATAGAACCTTTTTTTTATTTATATATAAAATTTTTGTGTTGTGCATGTATGTGAACGTGTTTTAAAGATTGGTTTCCTTCGTTTGTATTTTAACTAGTTTACCTTTTGTTTTCGGTTCTACCTAAAGCACGTTACTAAATGACACGTACGAAGCACGTGTGCAGACACGGACCTTTACGGATTAGCTCGGCAATGCTCAGCCCTTCCGATGACGTCATTCCGTGCGACCAGTAGAATCAAAGTATTTATCTGCGGTGGTAGCAATGTTCTTTTTTTTTTTTTTCGTTTAAAATACTTTAAAAAAAATGTTTCAAGTACAAGAATTTATTTTTTTATTAAATATGTAAATCTTTTACTCTCGGGTCTCAATTCTTTTTTAATGAACTTATTGTTTCATAACCGCGAAGGTCCATTGGTTGCAGTTAGTTACGCTGCCGTGCATTACTGCAGGGACGGATAGTGGAACGTGAATATGCTGCCGGTCTGGAACCGTTTACGTTTTTTCGTTAACGCGTCACTGTAGAAAGGGCTAATCTGGTTGTCTTTCAGGGCATCTTCGTGCGTTATGTTTCAGTATTAAAATAATAGTGACATAATTAAAGTCAAGTGTGTTTGTAAACATTCACTTTTCTCTATATCTATCCACTGCCCCTATTCGCAGTTATAGCGGCAGATAGCCCTTGGTTTCCCAATGATAATAAGACAGTTTGTTAGCAGTATATGTGCGTCGGTGAAAGTGGGTAAGTGATGATCTCTTTTTAATACGGTGGTTTCTCATTAGAAATCTGAAAATGTTTTAGGAATTATTAGAATAGACTAACTGTGGCAAAGATGTACGAGCATGACAGAATGTTTAGGAACTTATGAGAAACTTTTTGGTTTAGTTTCACACTTAAGAAAAATCCGGTTTCGACTCCACCGGGAATCGAACTCGGATACAGTGATCTGAGCGATCGACCAGGAGAAAGTTCCAACAAAAATAAAGGCGAGCAAATCCTAAGTGCAAACCATATCAATCACGTGTACGGGACTTGTAACAACTGCTTACCATGACCACTTCGCCGCTGCTTGAATTTGTGTGTGAATGTGCGAATGACATTTTAATGTAGTAGCACCTATTTTTTCTTTCTTTCCGGTTTTGATACTATTTGCTGTATGTTTAATTTCTTTCCTTTTTATGTATATCTATGCTTAGTTTTTAATTACTTTAAATTAGTTATGGTTTAATCTTTTGTAATAGTTAATATTTGAACATTAAGCTAAAATTTTATTTTGTTCTTTTAATATTTAGTCAACATCTGCTTATATAATGCTTAATTTTTAATATTCAACTCTTTGATGTAGTTAAGTGTAAGAAAAGGCGTACCGCCTTAACTTCGCCACCAATAAAGACGATAAATAAATAAATAAATAAATATAATCATGTCATATTCTGATGTATTATTCTATTGACCATGAGAAAAGCAAAGTGATTGTTTCTCTGCTAAGTAGCGTGAGTTGTATGTTGGATTAGTAGGAATTATTCTTTCCCTTGATAAGGTTTACAGCAAGCGCTGACAGATAACTACATACAGATATTTTTTTCTGTGATTGCATTACATTAAAGTTAGAAGCTGGAACAATTTAATTGAGTAATTAATTATTAAAAAACTGTATTTGCTATACACTCTTGGGTTGACTACAATGTCAGTATTTGCTGCCAAAACTATAAATATCATAATACAAGTAAGTGATTCTGTTTTTTTTTATTTTATCCTGAAACTTATTTTATACAAACGCAGTCGTTACACAAATTTTTTTTTGTACCTTTACGAAGAAATTTTTCAAAAACTAGTAGTAAACATATTTTCTTGTATATCCAAAATCTTCACCGTATAATTATTATTATTATGGAATTTAAAGTAAAAAATATATACTGTTAACATTATTATTATTAATAACATGAAGTTACGTCATTGATTTTGTATGTACCACATAAATTTGTTAGAAAATTTATTTTATTTGTAGTGTTAAAAAAACTCTTTTGAAATTAATTGCCAAACTATTTTAATGTAAAACTTACAAAATAATTTTTATTGTGTGCTTTTTTGTTAGCAAAATATTACGAGGAAAAATTGCTGCTTGGCAAATGAACTTTTTTAAAAAAGCTGACTATCAAACCACGACACTAAGGAAAATGAATTTTTTTTAGAGCCAGAGAATTAAATTCTTATTTGTGTAAAACAACAAAATTTCTATTTTTCTGTTTCAAACCTATTTATAGCTAAATGAAGTAAAATATAGTTTTTCAAATAAACCAAATATTATCATGAGACCATATATTTGGAGGCCAAACAAACAACTACAAATATTTTTAAAGAATAAAATACATTATTCTGCAACATAAAAACAAGCAACTAATATCCTCATACAACTAAAAAATATACAATTTATTTAATAATAAATATAATGTAAAACACGTAGACTTCCAAGTGTTTTATGTCGTTACAAATTTTATTTTAAACTGTTTGCAAAAGTATGTTTAGCAATGAAAATTTCTAGTTGAAATAAACTTATCTCATCATTTCAATATATATATATATATATATATATATATATATATATATATATATATATATATATTAGTTTTCACCACAAATATAACAAAAAGGATAACGCATTAGGCACGGTAAATAAGAAATAAAGTTTATCAGACAATGAGACTGTACATCTTGATGTAATTCAAATCGAATCGTACATGAATATTCGTAATTTTTTATATGTATTTCAATATCCCTCACGCAATCCATAGCGGACATTATACCGGATACCGCGTTAATACAATCTGCGGGTTAAAACTAAAATATATATTTAAATCCCATGGACTTAATTGTACGCTCTTCCACCCTTTTCATCCCTGCTTCGAAAATAAAAGTAATTACGCAAAATGAACGTGGGCTGCAAGTAAATAAGCAAACTTCCTGAACCACGTGAACGATTGTTGTTATTTATGTTACAACAAAATTACACACACGCGCGTTATACCGGAGGTTTGAATAATTTTTTTTTTTTAATGGAAGCCTCCAAAGTCTCATTGCATTAATTATAAAAACACACGTCGAATATTTCGTGTTCACTTTATAACAAATTTGTTTAGAACATTTTTTTCCTCCAATGAAAAAAACTGCAAGTTAAATAATTTGACAGTTTATTAAAAACCTTTAGGCTACTAGTATTTGAACTTGCTTGAGCAAATAAATAATAATTATTTAAATAAAAAAAGTTTTAATATACCACGTTTTAAAATGGACTTAAAACCATAAAATAATTTATCCTAGCCTTATGCAGATTGTCCTGAAAATTTGTGATCGTGAATTTCTGATACCTATGAACATACTTTTAAGATTTAAAAGGAAAAATTGGGACGCATGCAATAGAAAAAATCACAAAAAAGTTTATTGCTCTACTCTATATTATTATCTGTATGGGGCTAGGAGAAATTAATTAATACCTTTTGTCTGTTTTAAAAATGTGGTATATAATAAATTATTACTTAAATAAAGATTTTCTGCTATTTAGTCTTGTGTTCGCATTGTCATCCAGTTCTGAGCTATGTTTAAAATTTCAAGTCCATAGATCATCGGGAAGTTAGTCTCAAATCGATAGAAACATTTGTACCGAACAGACAGACAAGAAAGCGAGTTATTAAACATGTGATAGTGAGAAATGAATATCTCGTCAATTTGACGGTGCATTAATTCCATCTGTCCTGACCTTGGCTAGTGAGAACAATGGACAAAATAGACCGACCTGAAGGAAACAATTTCCTAACCAATCACGTTCGAGACAGATCTGTGACGTCGATGTGAAAAAATTCGTGAGCGTGACATACTTTCTAAAATGAAATATTTTCAAACAATTTTTTTTAAATATAGATACATTAAAAATACTGTAAAATACTTTTAATGGTTGCTTTGGAATTACAACGTAGCGTAGCAACCAGTTCATATCAGTACGTTCCGCTCTCACGAACAACTTCAATCGCACATATTATAGGATAAATACTCTCATGAAAGATGTCCATATCGTCTTTCATAGACATGAGTGAAAGAGGAATTAGAGAACTGTGAAGTTACATTTAAGGTAATTAAAATAGCGAGGACGGGTGATTGCGTTAGCCATATTAAAAATGCTGTGATATCGTTTGAACGGTTGGTTCAGTCAGGATAGCTACATCATAAAATGGTAATTGCTAATATTTTACAGTATTTTTAATGTAGCTGTACTAACCTTAAGAACCGTCCACAATGTATTTCACGTATTTTTTTTTTTTAACGTAATAAACCATTTTCCCGATTTGACTGAAGTTCTCCAAAACAAAATACGCACGGGAAAGGAAAAAAAAAAGTGGAAATGTTGGTGGCTGCGTCAATTCACAAGTATTGTAATGCGAACGTATAAACTGTGATTTCTCGGAAAACCAGTAGGAATTTAGAAACGCCGATTTTCTGGGTATATACAGGAACGTCTCTAGTGTTCGCAAAAAAAAATTATTTTCGGAAATTTTTATTATTTATTTACGGAAAATAAAGCATACAAGCAACAGCAAACAGTATACCTAATAGTTTATTTTTGGTTATGGCACTGTTGAAAACAATATTTTCACGATAACGCGATATTCTGCTGTCACATCGCCATCTCCGCTCGAAATATCACGATATTGCGACTCCAGCATTACTTTTACAACGGCAAAAAAAAGCATCGCGGACTATTCAAGCGTATGTCTCCGTGGCAATGAATAGTAGGTTTCTGATTATGAATCCTTTACACAGAATTTTTATTTTTCTACAAAAGATTCCTCTGGAAACCAGTTGCCAAGAAATAGTTAGTAAATACAAGGAATATATCATTACTTTGTACCTCACATGGCTATGGTTATTATTGCATATATGAAATACGTGTTACGAGATGACAGCATATATATATTTTTTAAACCAAGGAAAATGTAATCGAATATTCAACCGTTTTACATAACTTTGTGCAATTAATACTGGTAAGCTATTCAGAGAACGGTTTACATATAAATTTGATTATTGTAGGTATTGGGTCAACACGAAGCTTAAATTCCCCGGTAAGAATCTCAACCCAGTATTAGGTACTGCGTACATTATTTATTAGTGATGCAATTGGATTTTATCAATGTAAAAATTGGTTGTCTGTAAAGTCGGTTTACGGACGATAGTTTAACGTGACAACGTCATAACAAAACATTGATGAAATGATTTCATACTTTTATGAATAAAATTTAATCATTTTTTATCACTATTTTGTATGGATACAAAAGAAGGAGTGAAATTAAATCTACAATTTAATTGATAATTTACTTTTATTTGCACTCATTAATTCAAATATGTTTATTACTTTAACAAAGATTATTTTAACTATAACTTTTATACATGTTTGCTATTTAACTTATTCCAATCTGTGTTATTCTGTTAAGGATAGGACGATGATAGGAAAAGTAGGAAACGAATGGGAGTGTTTCAAGTTTAATGTGCCTCGAAAAAGTCAAATCGATGGTTGTTCCAATCGAGTGGAATAGAGATAGATGCGGCGCAAGCGTACAATGAGCGTAACGGGACACTTTTTCGTGCGTGCAGCCGGCGTTCATCGATTTATTAGACGTTGTCACGTCAAAAATTTACAAATATCTGTAACTTCACATGAATGTTTCTCTGTTGAGTCACTCGCCTGAACAAGTCACTAGCTTTGGAATCGTCGGGAGTTAAAGGCCCATAATTCCAAACGGGAGACTGCAGCAGTTATGACAGTTCATAGAGTTTAAATCCACCAGCAGTTATGACAGTTCATAGAGTTTGAATCCACCAAGTGCCCGAAAGCTTGAAATCCCGCCCTGCCGCGTCACAGATTGTTGCAATGCGGAAACTGCACTTCGAGCTGTGTCTAAGCCGCAGTACTTACTTGTAAGAACTTATTATCCTCGGAAGTGGAAGCGAATCGTATACGCAGATAAACGAGGCTGTGTACTCCTCACATAGTCGCAGGCAGACAGACGTTGCAGTTTGTAGGACTGTGTTTGACAGGACACGTGATATAATTACCACAGCATAAACACATTTCATGGAAAAATAATAATAAATTTTTGCACCGGGGTTAGTAAAAAAAATTCCTTCAAATACATGTTTATACAACAACCATTAATTACGTAGAAATAATTTAGATTGCCATAAATTCATTATAATTAAGTGTAAAAAAACTTATATGTTAAAATTTGTTTGCTGTGATTAAATATATTTAACGGGAAAAAAAACGTTAGCTGGCTAACATACTTCATAGAGACAAAAAAAAATCGTAACAAACTGCACTAGCACACCGCAGAGACAAGTGAATAAGGACCACAGCTGCGTATACTCGAGTTCGGACTTGGCCCTTAATGCACGTAAACTCGGCACGTTGAGCACGTGATCACGCTATTCGGCACGCCCTGATCGCGTCATTCGGAACGAGGGGGTTGTGAATGAGGCTGTTGGTGGTGGGGGAAAGGGGGTTCTTTTACGATCAGCTGCTCTCGATGTTCAGTTTTTCCCACGTTGTCTCGTTCTCCGCACTTTAGCCTGAATTCCAAATAGGCCTAGTTAAAAATTTATTCAATAAACAAAAAATTGGTTTTCTGTAAAGTCGGTTTACGGACGATAGTTTAACGTCACAACGTCATAACAAAACATTGATGAAATGATTGCATACGTTTATGAATAAAATTGAATCATTTTTATTTTAATAATAAATACTTGAAATTATACAAGTAATCAGATTTTTAAAATGCAAGAATAATTAACCTTTATTGCCGAAATTATTGTTGTTGTAATAAGCAATGAAAACCACATTAACTTTTCACTTCACTTTATAAACAGTCGAGTGGAAGAGAGATAGATGCGGCGCAAGCGTACAATGGGCGTAACGGGACATAGCGTAACGGAACAATGTACGTAACGGGACACAGCGTAACGGAACTTTGTGCGTAATGGGACACAGCGTAACGGGACATTTTTTTGTGCGTGCAGCCGGCGCTCATCGATTTATTAGACGTTGTCACGTCAAAAATATTGTAACTGAAACAGTAGGAAAGCGATTTAATTAACTAATATATTTGCTTAGCCAGTTAAACCGTTACCGTTATCTGTGTCCACACGTCCGGTTACTGGTTCTTGTTAATATCAAATCTATTATAGAAGTACCGAAAAGCATTTAAGTTGGGGAATTATTATTTTTTTTTACCTGAATACGTATTATAAATCGGGATGCCAGTTTGAAAAGTGGAGTTTATAGTTTACTATTTAAATCACGTATGAAAGTTTCTAAAAATGTTTACGCTATCACTAAGAGACGAAATTATGAAGAATTGTTCGAAAATATTAAAAACGTCGAGGCATATGGCGAATTTCTGCAATCGGAATCGCAAGAAGCGACGGTTAGAAGAAAGAACAGCTCGTGACAATTCCAAGACAGAGCCACTCACCGGCGCCGACTGCAGGAAGAGGAGGAGAGCTAACATGGCGGACGTCTCGTGGACTAGTTTTGAACTTCACTTTGCCACAAGTTTTTAACGTCGTGTAAGAGTCCCGACACAGCCTACCCGAAATTTTTGATGTGTAACATCTTAGCTCTAGGTATACGGCTTTTGGTGGGAGTAATTTCGTGAATGAGACGAAGTCAAGGAACGGAAATTTGTAACCAACACGGTGCTGCCATCTGTACCGGATGGCGCGAACCAAATTTCTTAAAAGGGAATCTTTATATAATAACTGTTTAAAATTTTTTTAACAAGATAGGCAAAATTTTAATAAAATTCCTCGTCGAAAATCAGGTTAAAAGCCGTGGATTAGAAATTTTCGCTTTTACCGGAGCAAATTTCTTTGTGTAGTTTAAAATTTCGCTCTGAAAATCGAATGATTGGACATTCGGCGTATCTGCCCTGGGAAAAAAAATTATAGTGTCGGGTGCGGAATCTACGGGTAGTTCAAAATGAAAACACATGCGAATACTGAACGACTCGCTCACACATAATTATAGTATGCACGTAGGTATGGTATTGAGAGTAGCCCCAGGACGCTGTATCGGCCCGCTCACGTGTACCGGGGATAAGTGTTTCTACTCGGAGGCGGGAGAGGCGAACTGCGGCCCCCACCCCTAACCCCTCCACACGTGTCCAGGAGTCTGTGAGCGGCGGGCCGGATCGGAAATGAGTGGGGCGGCTTCACTCGGAGCGAACAGGCGGAGTGGCGAGAGGGTGAGTGCCAGTGATTCAATTGCTGTCCCCTCCTTCCTTCCATCTTCCCCTTGTCTATCACACCTCTGTCTTTCAGTGCTTCGTAGACACACTTAAGATCGTAAAGGAGCTTATGACTGAATTTTTTAAGGGGAAAATGTAGGAACTGAAATACGTCATATTGGTTTACAAAACATTTTTTTATCTTTAAAAAATTATCTTTCCTAAAGCTATTACAACACGTTAAATTACATATTATGCTTAAAAGAAAGGGGTGAAAAAAATTAAAATCGAAGGTTAGACAATTGTAATGGTTTGAAAACGGTTTAAAACCAAGACAGAGTTGTTAAGTTCCTGTCTCTCCTTCTGAATGTTCACCAGTCTTTACAGTTGATGTTCAAGCACATCACGTTCAGTGGCAATGCGTCCCTCGCACTCATGTGTACCGCGCGCGTTGCGTCATACAACTGCGTGTGCTCTGCGGCGACCAGCGCCGGACAACGCTGCGAGCGCGCTTCACACGGGTGCGTTTGTGCGCGTCTCCATTACGTGCTGGCATGACACATCACTTTATTAAAAAAAAAATTTTTTTACTCCAAAGAGTGTCATTAATCTAATTAGGTTCTTAGCTTATTCCACTTCATCACGAATCACTTCTTATATCAATTTGATGACAGAAAAAAGAAGTATGTTTCGTACAAAGTATAAGAATTTGAGCTTAAAACAAGTGTTAAACCTTATCTCCACAGTGTATTTGTAATGATGAAAGAAGATTAATGTAAAATAATGATCATAATGTTTTGTTGAAGTATCAAAAACTTTTTTAATGTGTAAACATCTTAGCTCTCTGCATATGGCATTTGTTAGGAGTAATCTCGTGAGAATGGGACGAGAGTCGATGTACATAAATGCGTCACAAAGATGGTAGACCCATGTGTCGCCCCAAAAACACGTTAATAGTCACTTTCGTTATTATTAGGGAACAAACCAGATGTATTGGTGTGCAAAATGAAATTTTATGATAGTGAAACTACCCTGGAATATATTTGGTAAAATAAAATATTCATAGTAAAAAGTAATCAAAGGTTTTTTTTATATAGGTACCTAATAAAATTGGCATTACAGCGAAATAATACATATTCTCCTTCAAATTTCCCAACATTATTAGTAGCACAGCAGTAGAGCGGGCGCGTAATAACATCAAAGGACGTAGTCAAATTTCGTCACTGGATTTTTTACCTTTTTTTCATTACATTATATATTTGTAAAGTTAAATCAGCTGCAAAAAGTTACGCTTAGTTAGTAATAAGTATTTACAAATTGATTGAAGTCAATTAAACAAAAAAATATACAAATATTAGTTAGTGTTTTAAATATTTTATAAATGCCATAGAAATATAACTAGTAACGGGTGTAGAAACTTTATAGATTCTGTAGTGAATTTTAACAAGATGGGTAGTATATCAATAAAATTCCTGCTTGAAAATCAGGTACAAAGCCGGGGTTTTATCGGAGCAATTTCTAATAGTTTAAAATCCTGTGTTGTTTCGTGCTGCTAATTGCTATCTGCGTGTTATGGTGGCAAGCTACATTTACGATTCAGGGAGCGAATTCTAGCGGCGTGGGCAAAAGTACGTGTGTGATTCGCATTCAGAAGTTTTTGGTTTTTTAAAAGTGACTATTTTATTTATCACGCTCGGCATTATTTTAAAGTTTCTTATTATAAGTTTATTTGCAACATGAGAACACATGAGTTAGCTTATTACCAAAGTTAGGTGTTAAGAGTTAGATCACTGGCAACAACTGAAGAGTTCGATCGCTGGCAACAACTGAAAAACACGCTTACTTTTTTTTATTTGACTACAATTGCAGAAAACAACTTTGGAAATATTCAACTTAGTTAAAATATTATTTTTTGAAACTACGTAGGATTGTTTATAAGTTATGCTGTCAAAAAAGGATGATTTAATGTATCTTTAGTGCAAACACTGCAACGTCTGAAATATTTTAAAGATGCTTATGTGAACTGTCAAAAATTATTCTTAACTTTACTGCATCAATTTTTTCCTCAGAAAACCAACATTATGAATATGTTTTGATTCAGTAATGCGAATGGTTTAAAGAATATATTTTATGTAACATTTTTTCAAGGATTATTTATTTATATTTCTAAATTGTAAATAGTGCTTTTTAAAAACAATTTGTACTAAAACATATTCTCGTAGGGGAAGCTAAATGAAAGAACATGTTGATTCCTGCATCATAATAATTCCCAATAATTCGCCATTACAATTTAAGAAGTTGCAGTATTATGTAAATGGCGGGACTGGCCCAGGTTTCAGGCTGAAAATCAGAGGAGCTATCCGCCATCTAGAGATAACCTTTACCTCCAAAATCCGCCAAAATTTCAAATTTTTAGGGAAAAAATATCTGCGAAAAAATAAACAATAAAATCTATTTCGAGGAAACAATTTCCGTTTTATTCCTTAATATTTCGAATTTTGAATAACCTGAAAAGACTTTAGCTTTAGAAATAACCAAAAGTCCGCATCTATAAGCCGCTGAAGTCAAAGCCTTAACTGTTTAAATAATAAAAAATATTAATTTTCTACTAAAAATTAACAAAAAAACTAGCTTCACATTTTTAGTTAATTAATCGATTTCGGTACTTGGTTCGATTCCCAGCGATAATAAAGATTTAATTTAATAACAACAAAAAATTAAAAAGCTTAATTATAATGATAAAAAATTCATTATTTTTTGCTTATTAAAAGCCACAGACGGCTAACGTTTTTATAATTCATTTTCCTCTTCATTCATTCGCCTCTGTATCCAATCCTGAAGTACGCAGACAAAGTCGCAAAACAAGTTTGAAATCAGATAGGTACTTTATCTATACTAAAATTAAAAATAAGGCTTTCGTAATATCATTCTTAAACGGTTTTGTTATGACTTCAATCTTTATACACGTTAATATTTATTGTGTACATTTCTTAAGTAAAAAAAAATATTCGGAATTAATCTATTTTTATTTACAGTGGTAAATTATTTTTATGCTTTTTGAAAATCTCTGCCTTAAAAACTGTAAAAAAGAATAGGTAAAAGCAATAAATTTAATGAAACCAATGTACGGTGTCTAGATAAGGTAATTTTTATGCTTATTTTACGAACATTAGTTCCTTTCTTGAAATCACGTATTTTATTATTGCTTGTCTTCTGCGTTCCGTACATATTCACGTAGGTCTCAGATTTCTGCGACATACAAATGCCCCACAACGACGTATATCCGTCTTTGCTTCCATATCAACCTTAACAGCAGGTATGACGTCGCTCTACCTTCTTGGCTCTGGGGTAGAGCGTCTGACTTGTGACTTGTAGGACCCGGGTTCGCGCCCCGGCTCCTCCAAGGCGGATTGCTCAGACAAATGGTTGCATTTGTCTGATAGGAATACAATCCCTTGTAACAAGTGAGGCTTAACCAAGAGGCGGTTTGGGTGGAATCAAAAAATCTGCTAAATTGGCTTCCATATGGGAGCACGTTTCTTTATGTGCTCCCATATGGAAGCCAACCTGGTAGGTTTCTCCGGGGTCGTGGAGTTTTGCTAAAAAAGAAAGTTTTTTTTAAGAATATGATGTTTCTCTTTTTAGTAATAGCTTATTTTTAAAAACACCAAAAGAAAAAAATATTTTCGTGTTGGGAAACGTTCAAGACGAAAAATTTTAAACTCCGTTTGAGAATTTCAATATTATATATTAAAGCACGAAACATGTTTATTAAATTAACTAAGAATTCTTCATGGTGTCAATTAAGGAATATAACTTCCGAGTTGAAAGTTAAGAATCTTGAATTGTGAGAAATTGCTCATTTGTGCATAAGTATCATAAAGCATGCAAAATAAATTAAAGTATGAGCAGTTAGGAGAAAGTAGGATGCATGAGTAATTAGGCATTAAAGATGCGAAAATATGTGTAAAAGAAAGAAAGCATATGAAATAATAAAAATATGAGGAATGTGTGAAACTAAGCTAACTTAGGCATATGAATTGAAAAAGTAACATATTTCATGAAAAATATATCGAACATTATGGGAGAGTATACGAAAGTAAGCATTAGTGTGTAAAACTATGAAAAGTGTGCATTAAGTATCCAAAAGAGAACAAAAGTTGCAATAAAATGCGTTTCATAGAGTAGGCTATGTAAATTCATGTGGAACACTACAAAGGCGTGGAACGGTGTGCAAAAGTATAAATGGTTATCGGTATGGAAACGTATGGGAATTAATCAAAAGTATAGAAAGGTATTAAATAATACATTAAGAATTGAAAAGTTTAAAAATTTCAAAAGTAACTTTACGTTAGTGTGTGGTTTTCTGGAGTGCTAATGTAATTCCTTTTAAAGTTAAAAAGGAAACAATAAATTACAAAATGTGTTCACATTTGTAACAAATATGAAGACCTAAAATTGCCAAGCTTTAATTTTTTTATTACACTCAACTTAATTCGTTACAAGAACAAAACTTCATGGTTCCGAAGTTATTTCTTGAGAGACACGGATAAATGAAAATGACTCACATTAACGGTTTGTAAGGCTATGACTTACTTATTATAACTAGCTTATAATCCGCGGCAAATTCAGGATGTTTTTTATATGCACCACTGTCACACATTTTTGTTAATATTCCAGTTCATTTAACTAAAAAAAATTACATTGGATATCTAATATTTTTAAAATTTCAGTCATAGCAAAACTGTAATGTTGTAAAATTATTTCGAGAATCGACACACATGGCATCGTCCGCAGCATTTCCCACTTGAGAAAATCCGGGTTCGACTTCACCGAGAATCGAACCCGGTCGCTTTAGTGAGACTAAAAGAAAAGTCTTGAAGGGGGGGGGGGGGGGACGGTGAATATACTAACCACTCGACCTCCCTCTTACTGTTCTAAAAAGTAATATTGATTAATTTTAAATGTTTAAGTACGCCGATGATATAATTTCTGTTTTAGTGTTTTCGGAGATATATTACCTTCATGAAATCACACTTAACATTTTTTTTTTAGTTTTCATTTTCTGAGATAACCTAATTTACAATTTGTGAAACATGTGCGTTCGTATTTTGTCATCTCTGACATTTTTACGTCCATTCAACTTGATTATACGCACAGAATAATTAAATTAAAATTAATAGACACCTACATTAGTTAAGATTTTTGAAATGTATAATACTGGTATCAATTTTCTTATCGTGCGTGTGAGTAGATTAATAGTTATGCTAAGTACTAATAAATAATTCCCAAAAACATTCACTCTCCCACTTTATTAGATTTGATTATTTGCTTTTTTTTTTTTTTTTTTTGCAAAATGTTTACGTTTTTCATTTCTAGGTGATATGTATTGAAAAACCCTTGCTACTATTTTAACTTAGCGGAAAACTAAACAGCTATTTATTGAAGTGCAACGTTTAGTTTTAAAATAGAATAAAATAATCTTTTAAAAGATTTGTTTCATGAACTGAAAACTATAACAAAAATCTTTAAATTTCAGTAATTTGGTCAAAAGTGACAGAATTAACTATGAAAATGTAATAATTTTAAAATAATAATCAAATAATAAACAAACAATTAATTTCAATGAAAAAAAGCGCGAGGTGCTTAAAATAAATTGTCCTAACATTTCTATCCATAAAGTCAAAGTCCATTCGTTAAGATAGTCATTACATGGAAGAAGAGAATTTTATTTTATTAAAATCAAGTATGTTCTTTATTATTTCATTCTTATTAGAGCCTTGAAAAAATTATTTTATCGTAGTTCATGCTGTCGCTGTTGAACTAATTACTTAAAATGAAAGTTTTTTTTTCTTTTCATTTTTTAGTATATTGAACAATGAAAGCATGTTCTTAGTTTTGTAAATATAATTTTATTTTTTACGTTTAAGTTCATATTGAATTTAATTTTTTATCATTTCCTCGAATATTGACCCAAAATCAATTATGAAAATTATCAAATATTTTTCACATCATAAAACAATGTGGAAACGGTTTTTTTTTCCTAAGTATAATTTTATAAATTCCTTGTAATGCATCACAAAATAAATTTTCAATGTCCCGAAAATTGACCCCCAGTCCGCGAGGGGGTCCGATGTAGACCTCGAAGCACGTCGAAATCAATGTACTTCAGTTTTCCTGAATCAAAAAATATCGGGGGCAAGTATAATTCCCCCCCCCCCCCTCTTGAGGGTGGGTGTTATTAGGATCCCGAAACGCTTAAAAAAAACTACAAATCGAAAAAGACAACGCCCCGGCCTCATGGATACACAAATAGTATGATTAGTGCACATAGCTCGAAAGTAGCGCTTTTACGCCTCTATGGCCCTCTCTCTTCAGGTTATAGTCACAAAACTATTGTATTGTCTTGCGGATCACATATTGTTGCGTAGTTTCAAATCTATACGACGATTAGAAGTAGGTTAAAATTATCCTTAATTATTTATTAACATGGTAAGTTAGTTTCAAGTGAAACAAATAAAGGTGTGTTAAAAAAAGATATCGCATTGTCGCCTTGTTTGTTTCAACACAACCTGATCTACCATAATTTTATTTTTCAAGCTGCTCTCGTGTTTTAGAGAGAGAAAATATGCACAACAGTTTAAGTCTAATCATAATCCTTTAAACACAAAGTGGGTCGTACAAATCGGGCCAACAGTTTTTGCATGATGCTCGAACAAAATAAAAACGTAAAGTCGCACGAAGCGGTAACGTGTTTCAGGCGACGCCATCTATCGAGGAAATGCAATACTAAACTGTTCTTAGCGCCGTTAGTTCGCAACCCGCGAAGGATAGGAATTATCTATGGGGGAAAAAAAATAGGTTTTCGTCGTAGCGAAATAAAATTTTTACCGGTTTTTAAGTAAAAAAAAATAAACTTCTAAACACAGTTTCATCGAAATCGGGCTAGTGGCTTTTGCGTGATTTTCGAACAAACAGATATAGTTTTATAATAGTATATATACTGAATTGACCCCCTTTTTTTAATGCTACATAAAATTAAAATAGTATGAATAGGGAAGTTGATAAAATTTTTGATTGTTGGACTTATAGAATAGTTTTGGTTTGTTTGACCAAAAATTATTTCGCATGTGGTAGCACCTGGGTTTGAACCATCATACTTCCAATCTGATGTGTCTGTTGTCTTTTCATTTTGCTCGCTGAGCCAACCAAGCACAGCGGGAGGTGGAATATAACAAAAGTAATTCCATTCAATCCCTCTTGAATTTTTTTCTAAAACCAATTTTATGTTAATATGTTGCGATTTTCACAGGATGTTTGTGGTGGATTATTAATGAGTCGTTAGACAATTATGTATATTACTTCAATTGTTTTATGTGTTAGCCATGAAAATCATTGTACGAGAACGGTATTTACTAATGCATATTCCGTCGATGCTTAGCTACCAGCTGTGGAACTGTTTCGTTTGTTTACCTTATTTTGAACACAATTTATATAAGAAACTCGGACACGAAATTTAACGTATAATTATTTAAAATAATGCCGAGCGTGATGAATAATATATTTGCTTCTACTAGCTACTAGGCCATTTTGGGCATTCAGAATAGTAATAATTGAAATGGCATGTTTTAAAACATGTGATTACTTTTTACTGTGGCAAATTTATACCACGGTAATTTCGTTTGGCATGTACACTTTTGTTTACGAAAGTGACTATATACGGGTTTCTGTTGGTACACGTTGGTCCGCCATCTTTGTGACGCATTAAGGTGGGTTTACGATTGAGAATTAAGACTTAGTCGTGTACTTACCATATGACTCTATGTAAACTAGTGGAATGGTTTATGATTGTTGTGTGTGAATTTTGACGGGTCGTGTGCGAACCATATGATGACTTAAGACTTAACGAAAAATATAAAATATAACCATTTCTGTTAAGACTTAAGGGAAGCGACCAATCACAACAAACCGGAAGTTTATGTCTTGGTATTGTACCGAGCGAGGCAGTATTTTTGGTTTAGAATTCGTATATTTGTCATTTGTAATCATCATCCATTTCGAAAAATAGATATCCTATTTCAAACCTGCTTCTCCGTTTCGAACAATGGCCGACCATGTGTTTTGTGCTGTGATTGGTTAGAATTAACGACTTCTATGTTCAATCATAAACTGGAAAATGTAGTTTTGACTTCATCGTGTGCTCGATGTTAAGTTATAATTCTTAAGGAAATCAATCGTAAACCCGGCTTTACCGTTCCGTTTTCACGAAATTACACCTGCCGAAGGCTAAGATGTCTACACATCAGGAGGAAGGAAGGCTTCACCCCCGATTACCATGCAGACATAGCCACCCTATGGTTTGGGGGAAGCCTAAGATATCCATCAAGTTCTGTCCCTGCCCGAACACGCCCGAATATTCACCTTCGGCCAACCTCGGGTTTATTTATATATATTTATATTTCTCTGTTTATTGTAATGTAGATATACTAACCTAACTATCCGTCCATAGTGTTTTAATGTAGCTAATCTAACCAACCACTTTTAATATTTGAATTAATTTTTCCGGCGCAAAAATAAAACAAATCCCGAGGTTGGCCGAAGGTTTCGGGCAGGGACAGAACTTGATGGACATCTTAGGCTTCTCATGGTTTGGTCGCTGTTGCAGCTCCCAGCGCTGCCAACTATGGCAGCTCCCAGCACACGTCGGCCATGTTCCAGCACTGCCAGTCGGCGCCCGGGAGAGACAAGTCCAGCTCTGAAGGTGAGAGCTGCGCAGTTGGCCCGCCTGCTTGAGCGGCCGACACCCATGCAGAACTTCTTTCATTCAATAACGGCTTGATTTTTTTATATATATATAAATACGCCTGCATTTTTTAAAGCCTCATACAAGTTAATTTATTCATTCAATCTAAAAAATAATAATCTTTTTCAAGTGATACTGAAAGTCCGCGGTATTGTGGTGTTTTTAAAATCTTATCATAGATATGTGAGAGTGTTCTACAATGTTACAAAGTGTACTCTCACGTGAAACTTTGTAATAGGTTATAAAACGGGCATGGTTTAGTGTTTATTTATTTTTTATTTTTAAGGGAATATCATGCACAAAAAATGTTGTTTTCGTCGTTAAAAGATTGCATTATATTATTGTACTAATAAATTGATCAAGGTATTTTAGGCTTTAACTGTGCGAAGAAAAAATTTTTTTTATAGTTAATTACCATTAATACAATATTATTCAAGTGAGTGTAGGTATAAAAAAATTCCAAAGTTTTGTTTCTCCTCACTCGAGATGGTATACTCTCGAAGTTCGGGTGGTGTAACAAGTCACAAATTTGACAGTTCTCAAAAAAGTTCTACCCAATAATTCTGCCCCCACTGTTGATCTGTCAATAGTGAAATGTTTTATGTGACGCAGACTTTTACTGCCGGGCGTATAAACTACGGAAGTATGGACCAACTTTCAAATCCTTGCATGTGTGAAGTGAAGCATTACGAAAACTTTTAAAGACGTAAACATTACGTGCATAGAAGGTACAATTATTTTTTTATATTATTATCTACGTCGCGTTTTCACGTGTTAAGGGGCCCGCCTCGTCAGGGGTGTATGTGTGTCATTGAGGCGCGACGCTCGCTGGTGCTTCTAGCGCGGTGTCACCTCTGTACTGGCGCGAAGTCTTCTCGTCGTCACAGGATGACCGGTGACAATAACATAATATTGCGGATAAATGAAAATAAAGGTGTAATGCAAGTCCCTTAAGTGCTTGCAAGAATTTTTACCGGTTGTTTTACGCCTAAAAAATACTCTGAAAACACGAGTTTTAGCAATTTTAACTATTCTAAAATTACAGTTGAAAAACTTAATCCTAAATCAAAAGTACTTTTAAGCCCTCAGCGAACTCTTAAATACTTTTTTTTTTTAAGCAGATCCCACTCGGATATCCTGAGTAGTTTTGAAATCGCTTTGTTTTTCCTGAAGCTCTGCGCACCGCGTGTGTGCCCGGGGTTAGGCGGGGGCCTTAACTTCTGCACAGTGAAAGAAAAACTAATAGGTTGTGGTGACACGACACGAATTACAAATATTATCCCGTATAGATGTTGTTAAAGTTGCACGGTGGGTGTTGCCGCAGAGTACAAGCGGGGGTGGTGGCGTTGTTGTTGTTGCCGCAGAGTGCAAGCGGGGGTGACGGCGTTGTTGTTGTTGCCGCAGAGTACAAGCGGGAAGGCGGCGGCAGGTCGCCGGCGTGGGGCGGGGCGGAGCCCGGGGGCGGCGGAGGCGGCTACCAGCAGCGGCGGGGGTCGCTGCAGCTGTGGCAGTTCCTGGTCGCGCTGCTGGACGACCCGGGCAACTCGTCGTGCATCGCGTGGACGGGCCGCGGCATGGAGTTCAAGCTCGTCGAGCCGGAGGAGGTGGGTCGCCGACACTTACACTCACTTCAACCTTTGAATATATATACTGTATAGAAGTCGCCAGCTCAGGTTAAAATTTCTAATACGGTTTTGAGGTAGTTGGTTAGTTCACCGCCGCAATCGCCACCATCTCTAGGGCATCGACTTGTGGTGGTCCCTAGCGGAAAAGTGTCGAACTCTTCAAACACCCACTTCCCCCTCTTGTTGAACGACATTGAACTGCAGTGAATGACGGGTGGGGGGTGCGCGGGGAATGACAGCGGGCGACAGTGCTGCGCTCTAACGTGTAAATAACAACCTAAGACGATACAGGGCGTTTACGGCAGCGCACTGCAGCGGCGAAGTTCCCAAGCTGCTCATCATACGCTCCTGAAAAACGTAGAGTAAATCCTATCCACTCGCGACTTCTATACAGTATATATATATTCAAAGCTTTAACTATGCATGCATAGAATAATGATTGGACTGGAGTGATGTCATAAATACATGTTGGTAAGGTTATAAATTCAATAAAATTTAGTGCTCATAATGTTCGCAGGCTCTCACGGCAATTGTCTGAATAAGCTTGGCTTCTGGGTTGTAGTCCCGACGTTTCGGTCGACATTGCAGTCACCTACTCAGTAGGTAACTGCTCCCTGATGATTTCGACCCGAAACGGTCGGTGAATTATTCGCCAAGGACGTGGGCTACAACCCCATAAACCAAGCTACTTAAAAATTTGGTGTAATAAATTATACATACGGGAACATAACCTCATTCATATAAATACACTTGATAAAGTTTAGAAAACACAATTTTTATCACTAATTGAATGATATGGCCTGGTACCCAATATCAGTCACATTAATTATAAGATTTAAAAGCACACATATAACTTTTTTTATCCTGTGGAAATTTCGTAAAAAATTCACTCTCGTCTTTTTTTTCATAACGTGCCTGAAGAAATATATTACTTTAAAAACATGGGTCACGCACATGTCAAGTGAAACTTCATAGATGAGAGGGATATGACATTTTTTTTTATCTCACCCTTATATTTTTATTTACTAGTGTCTGGCCATGTAGTCATTGGAATGTACTAATGGGTTTGTGATAGCTTAAATATGATGTATATAAGCCAATTAGAAATGTCTATACGAATTAAGAGTTGCAAACGTTTACGAAAGTATTGGAAAGTAGCCTTCTACGAAACCATGAGCTTCTTACCCCACGCCTTAGTGAAATATTAAATATTCGTTACATTCTTTAACTCCGTTACCCTGGGATTCAGAAATTACTCTACCAGATGTAACAAAAAAAGTTTAAGTTCAAAAACAGGCAGCAGTACAGCTTCTATATTACTTTCATGGTGCGACGTAAATGGGAAAAACCAGTGTAAGAAGGGGCTTAAAACGTATCTGTGTGAATGGAAAAAAAACTCGTGGGGCTATTGGATGCTAATGTTTCGTAATGACCAAGACGTATCCGTGTCCGGACAAAGTCGTGAAGCGATAATCATATTTATTATGGATGTTACAGACATTACAAAAAAAAATTGGTTTTCTGTAAAGTCGGTTTACGGACGATAGTTTAACGTGACGTCATAACAAAACATTGATGAAATGATTGCTTACTTCTATAAATAAAATTGAATCACCACTATTTTGTATGGATACAAAGAGTGAAATGAAATCTACAATTTAATTCATAAATTTACTGTTATTTGCACTCATTAATTAAAATATGTTTATTATTTTAACTATAACTTTTATACATGTTTGCTATTTAACTTCTTCCAATCTGTGTTATTCTGTTAAGGATATGACGATGGTAGGAAACGAATGGGAGTGTTTCAAGTTTAATGTGAAGGAAAATGGCTTACCCAACACCAAGATGCAGTCAAAAATAATATATTTGCGCCACGGACTCTGCAGCAATGCTAGGAGGTTCAGGTTAGCAAAGAGCAACATAAAATGAGCGTAACGGGACACTTTTTCGTGCGTGCAGCCGGCGTTTATCGATTTATTAGACGTTGTCACGTCAAAAAATTTGGAGGGGGATTTCTATTCAGTAACTCCCCACGAAACTAGCGTATGTCCGGATCCCAAACGAGTGTTGGTGACGAAAGGGAAAGGGGGACGGTGAACCCACGTCGTCGTCAATCTTGGCGCGACGTCCTCTACCCCCTCTTCCCCCCCCCCCCCCCCCATGGTGTGGAACGTCTTAGCCCAGGCCGAAGCTGTCTGTCGGCTTGGGCGAGCTGCAGAAAGGAGGGGGTTACCTTAATGGCTATCGATCTCGTAACTTGAGACCACGTCGCGTGTGCCCCCCCCCCCCCCCTCCACACTGTCCAGCAGGTTCAAGCTGAAACCCATGCCTGTACCACGTGTCCAGGTGCGAAGACGTTTACACTGCTTTAGGCGCGTGTGGACTAGAAAGTATATAAAAAAAGTAGGGGGGTTGTCTGTAAAGTCGGTTTACGGACAATAATTTTACGTCATAACGTCATAAGAAAAAATTGATGAAAAATTTGCATACTTTTTAATTTTCAAATATTATTTACAGTTTTTGCAAATTTAATTATTTTTTTTAAATATAATCACGAACAATTGGTTTAAAAAGCCCACCTTAACCTGATGAGATTATAGAATATTTTCTCGCACGGTGGTCGGCCGGTTCAGTTCTTGCACGCTCGGCTCAGGCGGAACGTGACAATTTTTCGTGCGTGCAGCCGGCGTTCATCGATTTATAAGACGTTATCACGTCAATAATTTCTCCTGGCCGCACACAGGATCCTAACCCCATTGCAGATTGGTAAGGAAAATTTTGTGATTGTGAATTTTTAACACGTATGAAAATACTTGTAAGAATTAAAACGTGGGGCACGTGTAATAGATATAATTAAAGGCATGAATTGTTCACCTAGGTCACCAATTCTACATTTAATGCACTGCAACTGGTATGATCTGTTCTGTGAGTTTTTTCAAAGGCAGATTCTCCCTACATTCCTTGCTGTGATCTATGCGCCTCACGTTTTTACTTTTAAATCTTACAAGTATTTTTGTGGGTTTTTAAAAATTCACAATCGCATGTTTCCAGGACAATCTGTAATGGGGTTAGAAATGTGTGTAGAACCAGGAGAGATTAGTTTTATACTTTTTTTGGTCCGTTTATAAAAACGTGGTATATTAAATTATTATTTTCAGGTTTTTTAATGTGTGTGTGAATTTTTGCAATCGAATTTTAAACATTTTGACTGGTGATGTAGGCACCGCCTCGGCGTTATGCATCCCGCAACATTGTACTGTTCTGCTCGTAGGCTAATGCCACGAATCCAGGGGCAATAATAAACAAAACCAAAGAAGTACTGTTCAGACATACAATAAAACGAGTTTTTATTGCATTGTCATCAGTTCTAAGCTCATCGGGCAGTCAGTTTAAAATCAAATGCAGAATTTGTACCGAATAAATAAGACACAAGTTACTCAAAATTGCTTCTTTCGTCTAACGAGTTAATAAAATTATATTATACTTTCAAAAATACACTTGTTTACTAGTAGCCATTGAAGGGTTCCACCATCCACATCTTGGCTTAATCAGATCGATGATACTAAATTATCCTATTGTCATCCGGATTACATGATCGATATGAGTTAGAAGTAGATTAAAAGCTTCTTACAAGATTTGTTTACATAGTTCGCTAGTTAGTTAGAAGCGAAGCAAATAAACACGTGTTAAAATTGCTTCTTCATTAAAATTTTCAATGACCGGTACATCTAAGAACGTTTTTCGCCAGAATACTGTCTTAATATTCGTAATAACTGTGTGTCTGTTGTGTTACTGCTTACATTTGGCGGATCGTTGGCAGCCCTGACGCTGTGGTGTGTTGCCGTAGGTGGCGCGCAGGTGGGGCGTACAGAAGAACAGACCCGCCATGAACTACGACAAGCTCAGCCGCTCCTTGCGCTACTACTACGAGAAGGGCATCATGCAGAAGGTCGCAGGTGACGTAGCGTAGGGCACTACAAACACTAGGTATTGAAGGCCGCCATCTTGAGTCTCGCGCGATAATGTACGCAGACTACGAATAATCTTGTCATTGTTCAGAAATAATAAAAAAATAGTGTATGTTCTATTTAATGGTAGCCGTTAAGTATATCAGATGTGGCATTCCATTTTTTGTGTCCATTAATTTATTATATATGTAAGTATGAAACGTAAAAAGAAAAAAAAAACATAAAATAGGTATTTACAGCATCAAAGGTTTTAGAGCAAACACTTAACACTGTTTCAATCAATCGTGTTAACGTATTCAAAAATGACAAATTTAGTCTTGAAAGTAAGACATTTATTACATACTCTTGTAAATTCATATATTTTTTCCAGACAATTTCCGTCAGTAATATATGTTGATAGAATTATTTATATCTTTAGAGATTAATTATGAGGGACACCTAACATTGTAATTACATGATTAAATTATATTTCACAACTGCATCTAATTAATCATGTTTGAAATTTCCTTTATAGTGAACAGCTCCATTTTAGGGATAAAAAATCTTTTCAAATGAGAGCCATTGGTTTTAAAATTCAGAATCCTCTTTTCAGAGGAAAGATAAAATTGAATAAATTTGCTTCCCTTAAAATATGCTAAATAGTTACATTTATAACCTCTTGTTTTGAATGGTGATATAAGAAAAGCCTTAAGAACTCATATGAACCTCCACGAGAATTTTTTTTATTTAATAAATATAGAACACTTTCGTGGAAGTAATTAACTTTAATAAGTTTCAGCACATGATCTGTAAAATATATTTTTAAAAACATTATCACCAAAACTGCCAAACGAGTGAATTTAACGTATTAAAGCGACTACAATGTTGAAAACAACCATTTTACCATGCAATATGAGGAACAGAACATTAAAGTTTCATGCAGTTGGTTGGTTAGTTTCGTCACAATGACGAGTTTATTTTACCGCGGCGTACAGCTGCGCTGGCGTCCCTTCCCGCATGAGACCAAAGATGGCGGCCTTTAATACCCACACACATGCTCAGTGAGGTCCGAACTGAACTTAAGCCCACCCCACACACACACACACACACGATCATTCTTGTGGTTGCTGTTGGATGTGTCGTTTCATCGTAGAATGTGGAAGAGACTGATCTTTGCATCATCTCAACTAGCAATGTAACTCACGAAAGACGTAAAAATGCAACGCAAGCAATGGCAAACTTTCAACTTGTGTTTTGGCTTGCGTTTACGCTCTTCATATTTGAAATGTGAAGTGGTCCGAAAACTTTTGAAAACGCATAGAGGGCCATATTTTTTTTTATGATGTACACCAAATAACATGAAGAATTACAATAAGCCGGGGATAACAATTTGTTTTCTACTGTTTACAATTACAAGCTGTCTCGCGTCTTTCCGTCTTTAAACTTAATTTTCTGGTGTTGGAAGCGTAGTTTATGACCTCGAGTAAGACATGGATTAATGGAAATGTAGATTTGTTGTTTTACAATCTTTGGTGAATACATGTTTTTTCGGAAGGGAATTAAGTATTTAAAAATACTTCCATTATTGTCTTTGCAATTACACTTTTACATTAAAATCTCAAGAAATAGTTGACTTATCCGATGATTGTACAATTAAGTAATTGTTTGTAGTAAACTGAACATTTTATATAGATTTTAATACTAGTTCATCAGTCAATTGTTTGATTCATTTGTTAACAAACCTTAAGGACTTACTGTAAGCATGTCTTTCATGTATTCAATAACACACATCCAAATAGAGATTTACTTGGAAACACAAATCCTGCACCTCTTTTATGTTTGAGGTATGTCGGGCTTTATTGGGGAGTACATACATTATTATTTTATTTCACTAAGGAATGCAATAATCCCCTTTTTAAAAGTTTTATTCTTTTAAATCCTATAAATGAAGAGTCCGAAACCCCATGGACCTTTTCTCCTTGGCTACGTCCCGTTGTAAAGGAACCATAAGTTACGTTTCAGCTGAAATAAACCAAGATGGCTACCATTATGTACATTTTCACACATGTTTCTAATTTAAAGGTAAAGTCAACAATTGGTGATGACTGATGTTCCTGTCCGGCAGGCGAGCGGTACGTGTACAAGTTCGTGTGCGACCCGGAGGCTCTGTTCAACATGGCGTACGGCGGCTCGGAGGCGGGCCACTCGCTAAACCAGCACGCGGCGGCAGCAGCGCGCGCCGCGGCGGCCTCGTGCGACTCGCCGCAGGCCTCGTCCTACGGCGACATGCTGGCCGCGTACAGCGCCACGGCGGCCACCAACTACACCTCGCTGCACCACTTCCAGCCGTACCTGGAGCCGGGCGCGTTCCGCCAGCCGCCTGCCCCGTCGCGCCACGCCTACCCGTCGCAGCAGTACGGCGACCCGTACCCCGCCTACGGCGCGGTTCAGGACCTGTCGGTAGATGGCAGCAGCGGCGCGGCGACCAAGGATCGCAGCTACCTCTCCAGGCCGCCGCTAGGTGGCAGCAGCAGTAGCGGCGCGTCAGACAAGGGAAACTTCATAGATGGCGCCAAGAGCGCCGAACGCGTCAAACTGCTGGCGGTGGCCGGGAGGGGTAGTTCCCAAGACTCCCTGCTAGATAGCAGCACGTCCCGAAAGCTCGACCCACCGCCGTTCCACTGCTTAGGAGTGGACAGTTGCGTGTGTTGAAAAAAATATGCCAAAATTTATTATCTCCGTGCCGGTATGGCCTGTCAGTCAATTTACAAACAATTAAAACTCCACCAGTGTTAGTTACTGTCTCGTAATTCTATCGATCTGTTATCAATGTTTTTTTGTGTCGTATTTATGTAGCTCTCCTGAATATATCATGTTGAATTTTTCTGTATCTAATTGTTTGAATAAAATTCACCTCTATCAATCTGTTTAATCAAACCTGTCACAATTAAGACAGTAAACTATTAAAGAAGGCGTTTTACAATTCGCATAAATATTACATATATGTATTTACCTACCTTGCCAAAACATTTAAATGTGTCATATCGTACATATGTAAAATTATATATTTCTCCACATATTAACCATTATATTAGTGTACTTTTGTTATTTTATGAGCACCTTTTATTTACTAATGTTGACTGAGTGAAGATTAATATATCTAGGTTGTTTCAACCAAAGGAAACATGTATATTTGGTCACTATAAACTACATTAGCACAATCGATGTAGTGACACCATAAATTGGGTTAATACTACTATCAAAAACACACTATTAGTGTAAGTACTAATCATGGAGACATACAATTACCATGTACGGCGGGTAACAACGCATGAGATACTTATATAACCAGAATCTCACTATAGCTGGACAGGATGATACAAATATTAATACTGAAAGTATACATAAATATATTGACCTAGCTTCGCTCAGTTTACGGAATCATTGTTTTTATCGGGTTCCCGATAAACGTAATTATACTTTCAATTAAATGTGTATTGGTAAAATTAATATCTACCTATCAAAGGCGCGATTCATTCATAACTCTCAGTCTCTACATTACGATTACCTGTTGACAGATTCCTCGTGAACCAAAGCCAATGTCTCAGTTCAGGCGTCATAAATAGTGAATGCTTATCTTATTAAATCCATGCCCGTTTTTATTACACCATTTAAAACTGATGACTTTTTCCTGGACGCTTTAATAACATTTAACTAGCTATACAGTAAAATGTTTAAATTTAAACGCATTCTTATGTTTACAGTTTGGCGCTAGAAAAGCCTCCAATCACTCCATGTGTTGTCCATAGTTACACAATTTTGAATAGCCTGCCAAGAGCATAATATCATTATTTTGAGACACTTAAACTAATCCTTGGCAAACAGACAAAAAAAAAATACTTCGGTAAGAATTTACTTCTTTCATCAGTGATATGCAGTACAAGTTGAGAGAGCATAATAACGCGAACTTAAATTGTAGCTGTGAGGCTACTGATTTCTCCGGAGGAGCAGGTAGGCCACACTAGATTAAACACACACTATTTATTTGCGCTAACAAGGTTACATTTATCTACGGCGAGCAACTCAGCCTGCTCCGTGATGAAAGGCAGACGAGGACTGGTGCTTCTTATCTCCTCGCAGGCATGGCAGCCCATCACGAGGAGGGGTGATAGTCCCCTTGGCATCAGGGCAGAGGGGGGAATTCTTGGAGGGTGCTGCGTTCTACCCCCCCCCCCCCCCCCCAGGGATGTACATACACACCGACGGGACAGCTCGTGGTATGTGGCGATGCAACGCCACATTAATAACTAATTATTTTCCAAACACATTAGTACGTAGGTTACTATTGAAAATTTTTTGTCTGATATCCGGAAGCTGTTCTAAGCGTTTTCGGTGGTTCGTTTGACATAACTCACGTCTGAAATTTCTGAGCCTTCATTCGATGCGTCTGTAATTTTCACACAACTGACATTGGTTTTACTGCATGGCCGAACGCATTGAAAACTGGCATAGTGGCTGTCATATCCGTGACATAATAAACGTATTACAAAATTGCTAAAGTTTCTTAAGGATGAATATTTTTAATTATTGGCTAACTTTGTGGTATCTTCAGCAGTCTATTGTCTCGAGAAAGGCAGGCAAGTATATTCTTCTTGCCCTATACTAAGACTGGGTTTGCACTCAAAACACATACATAAATAAACGAGTGCATAGCAGGCATAAAAACGAATGTGCGAAAAAATTGTACACAATTGAAATCTTACAGTTCATTTCAGCCAATGAAATTTCTCAATGTAGCAGACATCTGTTGGTAGTGTTAATAAATAACTATATTGACCACCCCATAATAGTCTATGAACACAGTTTTTCAACACAAAGTAACATTTTTAGATAACGATTTTGCATTTGCATTTATTCGCTAGTGACATTTTTTTAAGTAATTGTAAGCAGGAATTGATAAGTATAAACACTTCTCTAAGTTTAGCCCAAAAGGCACCATAATCTTTTCTCATTGGCTGTTGCACCGTGCTCACATAATAAAATCTATTCATCTCCCATAGCGGTCTAATCAAAAGAACCTACTGTTTTGTTTTGTTATGAACCCAGATTCATTAGGAAAGGCTCTGTCGCAAATATTCTGTTCATTTTTGTAGGTTTGACAGATTATCAGACCTACGCAATTTAGTGACAATAATTAGAGTACTGAGTTAATAATAGTTATTTTTAATTCACATCTCCGGTTCTGAGTACCACTTCGCAGAGAATTCAAAGTAAAAATTCTCCGATCACCAAAATAAAATACAACAATATAGTAATTCCTTACATTGTTCCAAACTTTCTTTTGTGACAAATCAATTAACTGCATAAAATATTTTAATGTCTAACGAAGTTAATTAATGCCAATGTGCCAATATAAACAATATTCGAAAACCAAATTATCACGCTCATTTCAGTTACATCGCACCTGCGAAGCGATGGAAATATATATATTTTTCTTCTCAGGAGGGAATGAAGTTTTTGTGACGCGACATCAAGCTTATATTATTCCAGCATAAATCTACATGCGGCGTTTCTAGCACGGGTTAATGATTTCCGGAACTGAAGTTTCACACACAAACGGAAGTTTCGCTTCGCAGTGGACGTCATTTAGGCCCCTGTGAGTACCATCAATAAACAATGAGACGCAATGTTCCCCAAATGGGTTCACGTTTTTGTTGTTGCTGGGGTTGGATGCAAACCAAACGCCATATCCACTAGTGCTGATGTTACCACCTAGAAAAAAAATTCATAGGGTTCATAATACCTTTTTCTTCACATTTGGTCAAAAAATAGGCTGGTAGTTTAGAAAAGACAACAAAATATTAATTTATACATTCCGCGAATTAAAACTATCTCACTAGCCACTGTGGTGGCTTTATTTTGAATTATTATTTTACAAACCTCACGAAATGAGCATTAGCAGCCTACCTATAATCATAACTGCACGAGTAATAACTATTCGAAACAACATATAATACATATTTTAAAAAGCCGCGGGTGGCTAAGTTATTGTTGTTCACAACGACGCAAATATTAACATGATTAAGAGTGGCGTGAAAATTTAATGTAACTTAGGCCACTGACCTTCCTCGAAAATTCCGATACGTCGGGTGCCCAAAAATTTTCACATCAGATGCGGGGATAGCCCTGAAGGGGGGGGGGGGGGGGGGGATAATTCTGGCTACGGTACCATGTAATTTTCATTCTAGTTCGAAACCATTTCTTTTACTTCTTTTATTTTTGGCTGGTCGCAAAAAACTAAACTTATCTTTCGTTTTAGCACAAAATTTTACCAGCACTTTTTCCCAGAATTTTTCAGGAATAAAGTGTAACTACGATTTATTTAATTAGGCAGCAGCTGCCGCAAAAAAAATACACACACACATGAAAATTGTCGAAATTGCTAATTTTCCTTATACTGCGCACCATTATTCTTCGCGGTCAATCAGCATACACTACTTTCGCAGATAAAGCTTGTTTTTATTTACGAGTCAATGCTTTGTAGTTAAATATTCCCAATAGTTAGAAAATAAACCGTTATATTTAGGTAAAACAAAAACTTTAGTTAGAACCTAAAAATGTTGACAGAAGTACAATGAAAATGAAGGATAAACAACAGTTGCAATGTTTCACTGTGCCATTAGGCCGGGTTTATAAACTACGCAAGGGACGCAATGTTGTAACGACGCAACACGCGATTTACGCAAGTAAATCACGGTCGATTACATGCAAGACGTCACAAACCGTACAACAGCAGAAAACGAATTTCTTCCCTGGCTTCTTTTGTTGATTCATGTTTATCATCAAAACAAATGTTATTTTTATTTTAAAACGTTATTTTCTTAGTTTAACAAGTTAAAACTTCATGTAAAAAATAAAAACAACATCGTGGCCTTTTTTTTACACATAACGTCTGCGGCTTAAAAATATTTCGTGACACTTCACATTAAATATGGAAGCTGAGGCATAAGATTTGGGCAATGCTTGCGTTTCATAGTTTAAAAACGAGTATGTACTTACGTCATTGTTAAGCTTCTTGCGCTTTGCATTTTTCGAGTAGTTTATAAAACCCGGACTTAGGCTCGTCTACAGTGACCAGGAAACGGAGACGTATCGCTTAAAAGGCGACGAACGGAGCATCTGCAATGGCAAAGCATGCGGTTACGGACCCGTATAAATTAGTTCGGCAATGGTCAGCTCTTCTCGTTTACGCTACCCAGTGCAAGCATAAGAAGACGAGTATTTGGCTGCGGCAGTAGCCACGTTTCTGTTCTAAACACGTAACAAAAATTATTTTAAGAACAAAAATATCTAGTGTTACATTATTACTTTGTGGTTTATTTTTATAATGCATGTAATTAATGACCGTGATATTATCTTGAAGCTCGTTTTTTTTTACGTGTAACACCTTAGCTCTCGGTATAAGGCGTTGAATGTTACGAAATTAGTATGGAACGTAAATGTTTAACCATGGTGAGGGTTACAGTATTTTTTTTTGAAGTCTTTTTCGCTTTTATCGCAGACATTTCATCATGAAGTTTAAACATTTCGGTCTGCTAGTCAAATGGTTCAAATAGTCGACGTGACTGCTCCGGCAGCGAATTCTAGCGGCGGGTGCGGAAACTACGTGTGACTCGCTCGAGAAATGTAGCTGAAAACACAATTTGCGTATTATCGGCATTATGCTCGTCACCGAGGTTAGATGTTGTGCACATTTCTGGCGAGTGCTCTAAGTCCTGCTCACATTCTATTTGTTTTTTTTATGGCTAAATTCGTATTTCGTAACCGTGAAATTCTATCTGATGGGGTTGCCATTTTGTTACACCTCGGTACATCGTGGAGGCGGTAGTGAAATATCCCGGGGTATACGTCTCCGTTTAGGCTTTGAATATATATACTGCATAGAAGTCACGAGTGGATAGGATTTATTCTACGTTTTTCAGAAGCGTATGATGAGCAGCTTGGGAAACTCCACCGCTGCAGTGCGCTGCCGTAACGCCCTGTATCGTCTTAGTTGTTATTTACACGTTAGAGCGCAGCACTGTCGCACGCTGTCATTCCCCGCACCCCCCCACCCATCATTCACTGCAGCTCAAGGTCGTTCAACGGGAGGGGGAAGGGGTGTTTGAATAGTTCGACACTTGTCCGCTAGGGACCACCACAAGTCGATGCCCTAGAGATGGTGGCGATTGCGGCGGCGAATTAACCAACTACCTCAAAACCGTATTAGAAATTTTAACCTGGGCTGGCGACTTCTATACAGTATATATATTCAAAGGTTTAAGTGTGATAGTTCAGCTGCGCGGCGAACGTACCCAGTACGGTGACGAAGACGCCTTCCTCCTCCAGGTCGCTGGCGCCGACGTAGGCTTGGTCCGAGTAGTCGGTGTGGAGGACGCTTCCCGCCGAGATCATCCTCGTCACCAACAGGGCCTCCTCGTTCGAGTTGACGACGACCAGGTGACCGCCCTCCTTCTCGCAGGTCCTCCTGGCCGCCCACCAGTTGCGGGCCTCGCCGTGGGTCTTGTAGTAGTGGCCGCCGAGTCCCTCCTCGTAGCCGAGCTGCTGCAGCCGGGCCGCAGCGTCGCACACCGCGTCTCCGGCGACGCAGCCTGCGTGTCGGAACACGTCCTTTAATTTCATGTGAGTAGGAGGATCAAGTTAGTTCTGGTACACACAAAGAATATGCCCCCCCTTTTTTTTCACACACCTTCGAGAACAACAATCAATTATATCAGGCCCCGAGATTTTTTTATGTGAGTAGAGAGATCAAGCTATTTCTGGGACACACAAAGAATATGCAAATTAAAGATAATCAATCACTGCATCTCCCCCTCTTTCACGCACCTGTGTGAACAACAATCAATTATATATGGCCCGAGATTTTTTTTTGACATGGGCCATATTAGTTCTGGGATTGACAAATTATAGTAATTAATCACTGTCAACTCTACACACAACAGTCAATCATAACATAGTAAATCACATGAAAAAATTGTATACAAAAATATGGAGGAAAAGACTCAAATCAAGATGCCCGAACCGGTATCCGAACTTAGATTCTCCAGTAAATGAATCCAGTGTGTTAATACTCCACCACATATCTCCATATACGTATACATATTTAATAGGTAATTTCAAAAAAATGTTATTTTAATTATTTTACCCCATGATGTAAAGGTCCAGTATAGTTGACCATTATGTTTCTTGGCTTGTGGATTTTAATCGCATCAAAAGCAAAAAGTCGACATCATTAGGGTTAGTCTCATTTTGATGCAACTAAAACCCACAAGCCCAGAAAACTCAAGACATTTTTAGCCACAAAAGCCTGCGATTTGGTTTGCATAAATTTCAACCATTCTAAAATGTATCCCAACTTACAGTTTTTTGCATTTGAAGTGGTATTTTCTAGTGTCGGCTTGTTAGCACCAGTGAACTTGATAGTACTAGTGAAGCCACTGAACTGCATTTCAATGGTGCCTTCAGATCCCACTGCAGTATAGTTTACTGCTGTTTGGGACATGAGATTTTGAGCCATCTGCAATATCCACAATCATCACCATTAGTTTAATAAAATTAATCAACTCTAATAAAATAAAAACAGCAAACTTTTGTTTCTTAACTGTTGAAGTGAATTTGAAAGGAACTATTTGAGATAGCCTTATTGTCTGAAACTTCAGTTCTGATCATCGATAGTCATTTGCTGGGGTAATGTAATTCCCTGCAAAATCTGTAAAATGTTGTAGCTCAGTCACATAAATCATTGGTACAATTTATTTTATTCAACTAGAGCAGTTACATATCAGATTTCAAGTAGTTACCAGTGTTTCAAATTTGTAATGCTGGTACCACTACTGGAGCTGGGTGCCATACTGTCATTTGCGAGTGATTCCTGAAGCTCAATTCCGAGCATGGTGACCCTACTCCTTCAACCACATTGGTGGAAGCCGCGATGCACCTCAGGTTCTCACGCCATTTCTTTGAATGATTCTTGCAATGGGGAAGATAATTTAACTCTTATCACTTTGGACACACGCCATTGTTGGCACTGTATGTCACTGCGAAAACCCCAATAACAAACAAAGAAAGATGAATATACAAACATGCCAAAATCAACCTATGTAAAAACACCACAGACAATTCTGAATCACCACGCTATTACAGCACATACGAATTCAGCGGGCCAACATCGACATTTAAAAAAAAAAGTACAGGTAATATGTAAAGACGAAAAACAACTTTCCACAGACAGAGGAACGCATCTATGATACTAAACAGATAATCTGGACAATACAGTAGCGCTTATGGGACTCAGCTTTGGTTTGTTTTTCTGTGTGTTTGAGTAATTCATCTTCTTTGTTTTTTTTCCTTCAGATTGTCTCTAGGCCATACAGTACAAAATAATTATTTAAATGTTTGCTTGTCAGGATGAGACTGCAATGCCTGTCGCAACATTGAGGCGAAGGAAATATTGCAAAAGTGTTAAAAATTCCCTACCCTGCTGGTAATCAAACCCAAGACCTTTGGCCCATAAAGCCAGAAAACGACCAGATAGGCTGACATTTATTGATGATACTGAGAATGATCTTATATAAATACAGTATTCCATAACAGAATGTCCCAGTTATAAATTTTAATAGAATCCATTGTAGAGTTTTGGTTTAGGATCACAATCAAAGAGTAACTCCAACAGATTTAAATAAGCGCATGCGCGAGTACTGCTTGGTTTTTTTTCTAGTGTTCTGCAATTTGCTAAGAGTGAATCTGTGATTTCAGTTCAACATGCATTTTGTTTAAATTTTAACTGAGATCCCCCATGGGGAGAAAACATAGGAAATTCGAAACGATCAGATGTGTTTGAAATGGGAAAAGCTGGCCTCCATGTACCTGACATGCGAGATTTTTTTCCTTTGGGGGCTTTATAAAATATCGTGTCTACGTTCCGCCGCTACCTAGAGATTTTCCAGAGTTGAGACACAGAATTGAAGAGGCTACTGTTTCCATTGCTCTGGACTTGTTAACCAAAGTGTGGTAAGAATTGGACTTTTAGGTTGAAAGTGTGCAGTATAAATAAAGGTGCGCATATTGAAAAACTAGGTAAATTTACCTTCAATTTGCTGTAAATAGTCAAAATTAAACTGTTATAATATACCACTGAAAGTGGGACACTTTTTTATGGACAGCCTGTACTATGCCAGAACAACAGACCTTCGCTTATTAATCGCCCTTGAAGATGGCTGAAACGTCGGGCACGTCATCATTTCTTCGGACGTGCTCTCAACCCAAAAAGACATGAAGTGTCAGTGTCTACTAATGATTTCATGATGTTTGCGAACGACCGAGAAGAACCTGTGAAGATTGACCATACCTTTGTCATCTTGTCAAATAGTTCGTTCACCGATAATCCACCATCGAGATTACAATCGACTGGTTCTTGGTTGGTGAGCGTGACCGCCAGGGTCGCGAGTAGCGAGGCCAGTCTTGCTGTGTACTGCCTATGGACACAACAAGAGCAATACAGTGCGGGGAAGCCTGCAGTTCACAGGGTTGGGAGCCACACCTAAACAGTTCCATAGTCCTCCGAAGTTTACTTTTACTTCGGAACTGTTCGGGTTATGCTTATGACTCTCATCCACGTAAACTTTAGGCTATCCTACAGTGCGAGCCAAGGAGCATAGAAGTAAAGAGAGATTTCTCTCCTAGGTTAACCCAAATTTATTTATTTTTAACTAACTCTCTCTCTCTCTCTCTGGTACGGATCTCAAACGATTCAGATGTTACCAACAACACCGTGTGCTCTAGGTAAAGCCACATAATTCCTCGGGATCACATTATAAATTAATACTTTTTAATAAAATATAAAATATTTTTTTTATTTTCTGTTTCTTAATAAACATGAAAAAATTTAAGGAATTTCATAAGGTTTTATTAGATACTGAAGGATGTGTTTGTTGATGTTAAACTAAAACTATCAGGCTAACCTATTTGTTTTACGATAACCATCCTTGGCTTCTAAAATCGCGATATTTATTTACATAAATGACCATCTAAATAAAATGTTACGAAATCCATTAAATTAGTATTGGCATGGATAAATTTCATATAAATAATATAAGTTTATTAATATTATTTTGAAATTCACATCTGCTGTAAAAAGTAAAAAAAAAAAAAAAATGGTTGAGTTTCGATAATGAATGTTACCATATTTACTTAGTACTGAATTTTTACATGGGAATCAGTGTGAGAAAAGATAGGGGTAAAACATTTTGGTATTTTATTTAGGTAATACTAAGAAAACTTAATGTTGGACAGTTTATTTGATAGCTGTATTCTTTATTTCAAATAAATAAAAAATGTGATGTTTTCGTAATAAGGTAAAATTATTCTAAGCATAGCTTTAACCATAGTAAACGAAAGTGTTAGTGCAAACGATTGCATGAACATAGTTAAAATGAAATAGGCGCGTGTTTAAAGATTGTGTTTATTTGTCTACCTCATGAAATAAAAAGGAAGGTAAGTGTGATTTCACTAAGGGAAAATATATCCTTGAACACACTAAAACAGAAGTTTTAAAATCAGATACTTGAACTATACTAAAAGTTAAAAAAGGCCTACGCATATCCACTTCACAAAATGTCATTGTTAAAACGATTTTCTTATGAAATAAATCTTTCATGCACCTGACAAATTTATTTAGTAAAAACGTTTGGAACTAACAACATTATTTTCTTTCAATGGTATGATTTTTAGCAATACCCTGAAACTGCGCAATCAAAGTCGCGGGTTTCAAGCTAGTCGTAAATGTAATGCACGGTACTATATGTGCAATTAGCTAATTCTCAATTGGGCGGCGAACCCGATGCTCGTTAATTTTGTGGCATATGCTGGGTTCGAACCCGCGACCTTACCCATAAGTTCATAACGTACTATCCTTTTTTATTTATTTTTAACTTTATTTCCAGGTATACATACAAATCAAACATATATTCCAATGGCATGGTTAACAACAGTGTTAACCAATAAAAAATGACTTAACAAACCAAAAACTTCACAGACAACAGGATTAATTTAAATTAATGAGATCTCATCTGGGGTCGAGGGTACTCATTCGTGTGAGGTTCTAACCGACACAAACTCTTCGAAGATTTTCCTATAAATAAAACTAGCTGTGGAGATAAATATTTCCACCAGTTTTATTTTAAGAATCACTATAAAAAAAATTATATTCGTCACAATGTAGAAATACTACTTTTATTGCTGGGCTTGAAAATCAAAATTATTTAACCAATGCCGTGTCGATATAATGGTAAATATAATTACAGAAAGACTGGATTAAGATTCACAAATTATGTTCACTTGCGAGATTAATAAAATATCCAGAAGATATAGAAGACAGCATATTTCGAACGGTCGTGTGCAATACTTGCCAGCTTATTTTGTTATATTATAACAAAATATATATTGGTCACTTTGGTGGTTTTATTTAGAAATATTGCTATATTTTACGAAAACATGGCATACGTCCATCTGGACAACAGTACAACAGTGAAACAATTTTTGAAATCTGTCCATTAGTTTTCGAGTTTACTTGGTAAATGTTCCATATCACGTATCCAATTTTATACATTGAGCCTGATGGCATGATCCTGTATACATGATGCTTGATGTTTTAGTTTAGTACGTCAAAAGATCCTGGACATAAAAATGGTTTATGATTGTAAAATAATGTATACTAAAGAAATAAATTCCACTGGACCAGACATGCGTGATACTGAATAATTACCGTTTACTTTTCATAAACAAACACAATGCCATTATTTCTGTATAATAATATCTTAGATATTGATAATACTGCATGCGACATTAAGTTTTACACACCAATATCACTTTTCAAATGTGAGATAAAATGTTGCATTCTACTCACATTTTACTCATTTGTAAAGTTGATGTTCAGTGGCAGAATACTCGGAACAAGTTCGCAACTAGCGGGCAAGGCTGTCTTATATAAAAAAATAAACATGTCAGATATAACGAAGGTTATCAAGGTTAACAGACGAATCGGCCAAAAGTAGATGCTTTATTTTCTTGGTACACTTTGACTGCAGATAACCACTCTATAAACCACAACATGCATTTAACTATGTGAACAGAAACTAAATTCCCCTGTAACGTGACTGACACTCAATTATGTGTAAAATGAATTATCCTTAGATTCTTTGGCCTAAGGAAATTGAGATAGTGATTAAATACAGTTACTTACTACTACTATATATATATTATATTTATAAGATGCGTCTGATTTCGACCGAAAAACTTTAGTCGTAGGTGCATTACGACAAAATGAGTTGATAACATATATATCAAGGTTTACAAGGCTGGTGTACGTCTTTGAAGTCGGGGTTCAACAACATTTGTAATGTAAATAATTTAAACAGAACAACGAGAGTCTGGATTAAGTGCAATTTATTGTAGTTCTACAACAACTGCGAATTTTGTGGCTGTAGCAAAATATTTTATTGAAATATTTGAGGGTAGTTACACCACACGAAAATTTGTGGGAAATGAAAGTACTAACCCCAATTATTTCAATTAAATAATTTGGCTACAGCAACAAAATTCAATTAAACGTAATCCAGATGGTCAGTGATACATCTTAAATACTTTCTCTCTTATTTAGTATACAAATTTTGTTCAGCCCCAACTTCAAACAAGCGGGAGCCTAGGGAATCACTTTATGTCATATACTAGATGTTTTCTACTTACTTTGTACGGATAAACTTGCGGCAAAAGACAACTCATGTATGTAAATAAACTTCAAGAAGAAAGATGGGAGACACCATTATTTTCCATGTATTTTTCTGATGTTTAACTCCCAATTATTTCAGAGAAATCATTTTACTACAGCAACCAATTTTCCGGTGGTTGAAGAAATTTTTTCAAATAAACATTATCAAAATACTACTTTCTCCATTATTTTCTATAACTAAGTTGTTCAACACCAACTACAAAGGCGTATATATCCGACTTGGGAAGTACTTTAGATTAAGTGTCTATATTTTTTGTGAAGAGCATGTACGTACGTTCGTCGAACGAATTTCATTCATGGTGAACGCACTTTCGTCTTCAGGCACAATTCACTGGACGTTTGGGGTTTGGGGTTAATTATTTTCAGTAAGATATCTCTTTCTGACTGTGTTGCTAACTTGCCATCAGGTAAGTTAACAACACTAACAAAATTTTACAGAACTTCTGTAATACTTGTGCAAATAAACGCAGGCATGACCTAATCGCTGCGACGTAATGAACTTGGAATTTGCGGACACTTATTATTTACGTTTTGATAAGGGTTTGGACTATGCACGCGCGTAAAAAAAAACGATTGTCTTGAAATTACGAGCTACCTTGACCATATCTCGCACCCGAATGACGACAGCAAATAGCTCCTGCATCGACAATAACATACTTCAGTGTATCTTATCGAAATGTTAGCAACGAAATGATACTTTAGTATGCGGTACGCATCTCTCGTTTTTCGCTGTTTCGTGGAGTTGCGGGCACCGTGGAGACTTGACGTTTCCTTACTTGGGCTGGTGGATTCTTCGAGATGGACATGGAGAAATCAGAGAAGACCTACGTTCCTAATAAACACGGCAAAAGGACGAATCTCTACGTAACTGCAGCTGCAGGTGAGTGTAACCGCTATGCGGACGAATGACGCAGGCTCAACACAACATGGGATTTTATCTTTGAAAGATTTGTGCAATGGGAGTGCATGACTTGATGTAAGCTTTTGGACATACGCCATTGCTAAAGCACATGTATGTCTGTAAAAGAAAACTACAAAAAACACAAATTAAGCAAAAACTTGCTCTTGTCAACAGGATATAAACACCACATGATATTCCATGACAGGAATATGGTCAAAAAAAAACAAACAAAGAAAATGGACTTACAGAACGAAAAAAAAACCCAAAAATGATGACAGCACAAAAATATTGAACCCAAAAAAAATGGGATTGTTTGATACTCAGTATGCATTATGGTTTCAATAAAATATCATGCCATGACATTTTTACATCGTTTGATGTGGAAAATCTGCCTTCGTTAACGCAAAAATCAAGAACAAAAATATTTCTAAAGACCTTAATATCGGATCTATTCGCAGGAACTGTAGTAGTCATTCCCAAAAATGAACTCAATACTATACGCCTATAACTTGTCAGCCAGTCACTATTAACTCCAGACGTTACAATGAATAACGTACCAATGCTTTAACGAAGGCTAATTTATATTTTGTTTTAATTAAACAATAGAATTTTTTTTTTGTAAAAACTGGTCAAACCAAAATGGGTCTTAACTTTCCTATCCTTTAAGGCGTAAAATTACATTTTTTTATGCTACCACGAATGATTGGAATTCGCCTTGCCATCATAAAACCATAACGTATTTCCTGTCACTGAGTTCAGTTGTAACACAGTGTTCCAGAGTGTCACTGTGTTAAGTTGTTACGTTGTTTTTTTTGTCACTTTATGTTAATGCGTTTCGTTGTGGCATTGTGTTCCAGTATGACTCCACGTTACATTATGACAGTGTCCTACAGTACCAAGGTGTTCCAGTATCACTGTGTTCTGTTGTGATATCATGTTACAGTGTGACACAGTGTTCTGTTGTGACATTTTATTACATTGTGAATCTGTGTTCTGTTGAAACACCTTGTGTGAGTTCTAGAGTAATACTGTGGTCTATAGAGACATTTTCTTACATTGTGACACAGTGTTCTGTTGTTACATTGTGAGTCAATGTTCTGGAGTGACACAGTGTTCTGTTGTGACATTGTGAGTCAGTGTTCTGGAGTGACAGTGTTCTATTGTGCCATTGTGAGTCAGTGTTCTAGAGTGGCACAGTGTTCTAGAGTGTCTAGAATTACACCGTGTTCTATTGTTACATTGTGAGTGAGTGTTCTATTGTGACATTGTGAGTCAATGTTCTGGAGTGACACAGTGAGTCAGTGTTCTAGAGTGACATTGTGAGTCAGTGTTCTAGAGTGTCTAGAATGACACCGTGTTCTGTTGTGACATTTAGTTACATTGTGAGTCAATGTTCTGGAGTGACACAGTGTTACATTGTGAGTCAGTGTTCTGGAGTGACATTGTGAGTCAGTGTTCTATTGTTACATTGTGAGTCAGTGTTCTGTCGTGACACTGTGAGTCAGTGTTCTGTTGAGACACCGTGTTCCAGTGAACATCCTCTCGTTCCTGGCCGGGATAGCGTTCGGCTGGATGGCGACCATGCAGTCGGTGCTCCAAGGGCCCGGCTCGCCCGTGGGGCCCATCTCGGACCAGGACGCCTCGTGGCTGGCGTCCATCATCAACCTGTCGCGCCTCGTCACCATCCCGCTCTACATGTGGTCCGTGGAGCGCCTGGGCCGCAGGGCGACCGGCTACCTGGTGGCGGCGCCCTTCCTCGTCAGCTACGTGCTGCCGCTGTTCGCCGGCTCGGTGGCGGGGCTCTACTGCGCCAGGCGCGACCCTCGCCGCGACATCAAGCCTTCTTCTCACGCCCGATCCTGCATCTTCGGGTTTCTTTTTTTGACGTGACAACGTCCAATAAATCGATGAACGCCGGCTGCGCGCACGAAAAAAGGATGACTCATTGTCCCGTTACGCTCATTGTACGCTTGCGCCGCATCTATCACCCTTCCACTCGATTGGAACAAAAGTCGATTTGACTTTTTTCGAGGCACATTCAACTTGAAACACTCCCATTCGTTTCCCTACTTTTCCTATCATCGTCCTATCCTCGACAGAATGACACAGATCGGAAGAAGTTAAATAGCAAACATGTATAAAAGTTAATAGTTAAAGTAATGAACATGTTTGAATTAATGAGTGCAAATAAAAGTAAATTTATCAATTAAATTGTAGATTTCATTTTTACCCCTTCTTTTGTATGCATACAAAATTGTGATGATTCAATGAAAATTATTCAATTTTATTCATAAAAGTATGCAATCATTTCATCAATGTTTTGTTATGACGTTGTGACGTTAAACTATCGTCCGTAAACCGACTTTACAGACAACCAATTTTTTTTTTTTGTTCATTGTAACTCATGATAACTAATGGTCAATTAGGTTAGGTTAGCTACATTATAAAGTTGATTTGGTTAGGATAGCTACATTAAAGATACTGTGAAATCAAAAATCAAAAAAGCGAGCATGAACTTCGGGGAACTTCGGGTGTGGCTCTCTCGTCTGTGAAATGAAGGCTTCCCCACCGTCACAGACCGCAGACTGCTACCGGATCGCTCCGACACTTCCTGACGTTGTCTTCACCCCGAGCACGAACAATACACGCGGTACCCACATTACGACCACGGGGGAAAAAAAATTGGGTTGTCTGTAAAGTCGGTTTACGGACGATAATTCTACGTGATAACGTCATAACAAAACATTGATGAAAAATTGCATACTTTTTAATTTTCAAATATTATTTACAGTTTTTTTGCAAATTTAATTTAAATAATTTGTTTAAATATAATTACGAACCATTAGTTATAGAAATAAACTGACATCAAATCAATGTCAAAAAATTGTTAATTTGAAATGGCGAAATTCGACAAATAAATCAAAATTTTTTTCAAATTGCTGCTTTTAAAAAGTCCTCCTTAACCTGTTTGATATTTATAAAAGATTTTCTCGCACGGTGGTTGGCCGGTGTTCTTGTACGCTCGGCTCAGGCGGAACGTGACAATGAGTCATGCTTTTTCGTACGTGCAGCCGGCGTTCATCGATTTATAAGACGTTATCACGTAAAAAAAACACCTTTATTTAAAAATTATACAGCTTTATGAGGGGAAAATAAACCTCCAATGATTAAAATTTTCTTAAAAAGAAGTTAATCGTTTGCCACCAAATATGTTGTGTAGTCGCACCTCTTTCCGCGAAGGTTATTTTTCACTCTCTCGCCTGAGTTGTTGGTATAGAGTGGTCCGGTATTGGTCTCTATAGTGTATTTTTATGGTAACGGCTTTGGATCTGATCTGCGACAAGGATTTTCATTAAAGTACTGTCCACCTTGTTTCCAAAAGAAATACGTTAGTTAATACTGGAAAGCTATCCAGAGAACACGTGTGTATAGTTGGCGACCACACATTGGAATTTCAAGGTCAAAATTTGTCACAAATTAGTGCTCAATTTGTGCTGCATTACGTAAAAAGTTATAGCATATAGTAAAGTTGGCGACCACCCAAGGAAAAATATCAATTTTTTTGGAATGAATTTTATGTCACGAATTAGTGCTCAATTTGTGCTGCCAGAAGCCAAAATTTCGAGCTTATCGCAACGTAAAACTAAAAAAGGTATAGCCCTTGATATGTTTGAAGCGAATTGACAGCTAGCGACCACACACATTTGAATTTCAAGTTCAAAATTTGTCCAAAATTAGTGCTCGATTAGTAATAATTTGTGGCGTAGAAAAAACAGAATTTGTGTCTCTCCCCCCCGGAAGGTTCGTGGTGGGCATCGCGGCGGGGGGAGCCTTCATCCTCGCGCCCGCCTACGTCAGCGACATCGCCGAGGACTCGAACAAGGGCCGCCTCGGGGTGCTGTTCGGGCTGTCGCTGAACCTGGGGCTGACCTTCTCGTACGCGGCGGGCAGCTACGCCTCGTACTATGCCTTCCACGCCTGCTGCGCCGAGATCTCCGCCGCGGCGCTGCTGGTGCTGAGATGCCTGCCCGAGTCGCCGCTGTTCCTGCTGGCCGCCGGCCGGGCCGCGGAGGCGCGCGACGCCCTCCGCTGGCTGCGGGGAGGCGAGGACTGCGGGCTGGAGCTGGAGCGCATGGCCTCCAGGGCGCGCGAGCTGCTGGACAGGAGGGACACCAAGGTGGTTCACCGCAGATCTGCGGTCAGCCCAAACAAGCTGTAACCGTGTCGTGTCTCCTGGTTCTCGTTGCTTCTTCGGGCACGACGAGGGTACAACTTTCAAGGCAACGTTTCAAGTGGCGCAGCAAGCGGGTGGCAGGGGATGGCCCCCCGCGTCGGTCTCACGGTTACTGGACCCTCCCCCCTCCTCTCTTTTAATGCATGAGGGTGGCGCATTTTCAAGTCTGGCCAGGATCGCCAGTCACTTTGGCTACGCCACTGAACGTTCCTGACAGAGAATAATTACTTGGCCAAAGAGGTATAAAAGAGAGCACTATGCTATATATGTTGCTGGGCTCATATTCGTTCTCCTCTCTTTGATCGAAAAAAAAAAACGAACCAAGAGAGATAGATGGACGAAAGAATAAGACAAGAGAGTGTGCGCTTGTTTGTGAAATAGATATAGGGCTATAGGTACAGCAAGTAATTAATACACACAGTTTATCAACAGTGAGTAATGTTGTTTAAAACATTTGTCTTCCTTTTTCTTTGTGCTGTTTTACCCCTTACGATATACGTACGAGTCATTTTTGAAATAGCTTGGCTTCTGGGTAGCTAACTGCTCCCTGATGATGATGGCGACCGAAACGTCGGTGAATTATTCGCCAAAGACGCGGATACAACCCAGAAGCCAAGCTACTTCCGACAATGGCCGTGAAAGCCTGCGAACATTAAGTTTCATTTTTCATCACGTGTGTGCACTGAGTTAAATGAGCACTTTCCCCCCCCCCCCCCCCTTTTTATGTAATATGTCTGCAACAATGTCATTTGCAACATGAGAACTCGCATTTTTTTTTTAAATTGGTTGTCTGTAAAGTTGATGATAACGTCATAACAAAACATTGATGAAATGATTGCATACTTTTATGAATAAAATTTAATCATTTTAATAATAAAAGAATAAATACTTGAAATTATACTCGTAAACAGATTTTTAAAATGCAAGAATAATTAACCTTTATTGCCGAAATTGTTGTTGTAATAAGCATATTAAATTTTCACTTCACTTTATAACCAGTCGACGAAACAATTCACGTGTAGATGTAAGTTGTGTGCTGCCACTGTCTTTCTTCTCCTCGGACGCATAGGCCAATCGAGTGGAAGAGAGGTAGATGCGGAGCAAGCGTACAATGAGCGTAACGGGACACAAGTAACGGAACACTTTTTCGTGCGTGCAGCCGGCGTTCATCTATTTATTAGACGTTGTCACGTCAAAATAATGAATAGGTAACGCTGTTGCAGGTATCTCTGACGGCCTTGACGGACAGAGCCACGCTGAGGGGCCTGCTGATCGGGCTGGGGCTCATGGCGAACCAGCAGCTGAGCGGCAACGCGCCCGTCATGGTCTACACCGTGTCCATCTTCGAGCAGGCGGGCTCCACGATCCCGCCGCACGTCTGCGCCATCACGGTGGGCGCGCTGACCACGGCGGGAACGCTCGTCTCCTCCGCGGTCATCGACCGCTGCGGCCGGCGCGCGCTGCTCATCGCCAGCGACCTGGTGTTCGCGCTGTCCCTCGGCCTGCTGGGCGCCTACTTCTACCTGCGCCACCTCGGCTGGGACGTGGCTACTGTCGGCTGGTTGCCGCTGGCGTGCCTGTCCGCGCACGTCTTCACCACCGGCCTGGGCTTCTCCTCGCTGCCCTTCACCGTCGCCACGGAGCTGGTGGGCCCGCGCGCCAGGGGCGCGGTCCAGACGGCCATGCTCATGTTCCTGTCGGCGAGCGTGTTCGCGGTGCTCTTCTGCTACGGGCCCGTGTCGCGCGCCGTCGGCCAGCACGGCTGCTTCTGGTTCTTCAGCGCGGCGTGCGCCGTCTCCGCCGCGTGCATCTACCTCGCCATGCCCGAGACCAAGAACAGGAGCGTGGAGGAGGTGGTGGCGCAGCTGGGAGGCGACCACTACGTCCGGTCCGTGGTCACGTGGAGCAAACACGCGGCCCACGTGCAGAGCATACTGTGAGCACGAGGTTGGCCGGTACTCCACCACAGAAACAATAACCGCGTTCCCTTTATCCGTTGCCGAAATTCTGGCTCACCTGATGGCGGATCCGCGTCTGGCGCCATTTACTCGTACCTTTGAATATATATACTGTATAGAAGTCGCGAGTGGATAGGATTTACTCTACGTTTTTCAGAAGCGCATGATGAGCAGCTTGGGAACTTCACCGCTGCAGGGCGCTGCCGTAACGCCGTGTATCGTCTTAGGTTGTTATTTACACGTTAGAGCGCAGCACTGTCGCCCGCTGTCATTCCCCGCACCCATCATTCACTACAGCTCAAGGTCGATCAGCGGGAGGGGGAAGGGGTGTTTGAAGAGTTCGACACTTGTCCGCTAGGGACCACCACAAGTCGATGCCCTAGAGATGGTGGCGATTGCGGCGGTGAATTAACCAACTACCTCATACCGTATTAGAAATTTTAACCTGGGTTGGCGACTTCTATACAGTATATATATTCAAAGCTCGTACACAGTCTTTTTTTTTTTTTGACGTGATAACGTTTTATAAATCGATGAACGCCGTCCGCACGCACGAAAAATTGTCAAATTCCGCCTGAGCCGAGCGTACAAGAACCGACCAAGCACCGTGCGAGAAAATCTTCTATAATATCAAACAGGTTATAGCGGGCTTTGTAACTATTGCTCGTGATTATATTTAAACAAATTAAATTTGCAAAAAGTGTAAATAATATTTGAAAATTAAAAAAATATCCAATTTTTCATCAATGTTTTCTTATGACGTTATCACGTAAAATTATCGTCCGTAAACCGACTTTACAGACAAACCCCCCCCCCCCCCCCCTTTTATTTTGGTGATCATTGGGGGACGTACCAGACGTTTTTGTTTGCCGAATGAAACTTTATATCATGTATACACTTTAATGTCATAACAAGAAATAATCGCAAATTATGACGCACTTGAGGAAATTAGAAAATAACAGGTTTTTAGTTCTGTGCGATGGTGCTGCTATCTCTCGTATATTTTTGCCGTGACAATTGCATCTGTAGTTCCGAAACACGTGCCAGAATGCGTTGCAACCAGTATCTACACTCGCGCAGGGCACCGTACTTTCAAAAGGGTTTCAAGTTTGTCTCCTCTACTGAGGATCCGAATTCAATAAAAGGGTTGGAAGGCCGGCTCGTTGATAATCAAAATAAACAGCCAGTAAAAAAAAAATTAACTAAGCGCGTAAGTCGTTATACTTATTTTTGATTTTAGACACTTAACTATTTTGTAATTTATTGTAACAAAAAAATTATGAAATAAATAAATACTCAGTATTCTATGTGTGTATAAAAATTAATTATTATGTCCAATAATCTAGAAACGCTATTAATTAATATGTAGAATATTTAATCGAATTTAATTAATTTAAAATTATGTATTAAATAATAAAGCAAAAAAATATATACGTACGGGATCATAACCTCACTTAAATAAATACATTTCAAAGTATACAAACAAATCTTTTATCACTAACATTCACAATAAATAATATTTTTAATTATGTGGACCAGTATTCAATATCAATCACTAAAGTTCTCAACGCGACTTACACGTAGTTCCGCACCCGCCGCTAGAATTCGCTACCGGACCAGCCACAACGTCCACTTTCGATTTACAGAGCGAAAAGTTAAACGTTAAATTATATAATGGAACGTCTCCGATAAAAATATAAAAGCCTTGGAAAAAATACTAAACCGCTGTTTTGACCTGATTTTTTTTACAAAAAGGGTTTGATAAAATACTTCAATACTAGCAAAGATTAATAAAAAAAAGTAAATACTTTAGAGTTTCCGCACACTTTAGATACCTACTCCACAAATAAAATAAAACCTATGCACAACAAGAAGAGTGTTTTTTTTGTAGTATTTAATATTTATGCGTTCTCGAAAGAAATACAAGCCTAAAGTTTGTTTGTGCAGTACTTAGACACTTACAACAAATGAGTCTTTAATATAAAGTTCTTATCCAAGTACCTACACTATAAATTTTCTTAACATAAATCAACAGTTTACTTTATAATTATAGTACCTACTTGGTAATACCACAAGTAAAATGGTAAAAAAGAATATAATATTAAATGCTGTGTACTCTAAAATAGTCTAGCTTTCAAATTTATTTTTAAAATGCGTGCGGGGCAGGGCTGCGTAATTCACTTCGTGTTTGGCAACCGTCTGAACTGCAATATTTTATTTTTCCTTCCACTGAGTTTTTTGTACCGTCAATATTTAGCATACCTATTTTTTTTACGTTATTAGAGGTGTTTGTTTCTTAAAACATACAGCGTAACCAGTGTACGTCAAAAAAAATCTTAAATCAATTCGAAAAACGTGGGCGAACGGAGTAACGAAATAAAAGATAAACTAGTTCAAATATAGACGAAAGAAAACAATTTTACAATCATGCACTACACAAAAATTATATTAATACAAATAAAAAAAAATATCTAAACATTTTCGAATAGTTGATTTTCTGGATTAAGACTTAAAACAAATTTTTCTTCCTTTGAAACTCCTCGGCATGAGTGACAGTTTTTATAAGTAACGTAAACGTATAAATACATTCTATTACGAAGTGATAATGAATGAATGACACACGTGTTTTAAAACATTAATCAATTATCAATATTTAATGTACCTGGACATTGTGCTCCGGTAGCGTAGTGAACAAAACGTTGAATCACCAAGACCATTATCAGTCTCAATTCTCAGATCAAACCCCACCTGCCGCCAGAAAGAAGAAATAATTTTTTTCAGCAAACCTAAATATATAATAAGTCCAAACATTAACCTCATAGTTTTTTTTTTCTTATGTAGCAGGAAAATTTTAATTTCGCTATTGATGTTTGAATATTTGTCGCTCAATCATCATTCAAACTGAACGGGGAAAACTTTGAAACACAGCTAGGCTACATATATTTATGAAATTCCACACCCGAGGAGGTGAGTTATGGACAAACAATGAGTTTTATTCTCTAGGTCTGCAAAGCAAATACCGCGAAGTCATAAACTTATGTTCTCGTACCGAATAAAGTATACTAAGAATAATGAGGCTCTTGGTTGTTGGAATTGTGAATTTACATTTTGTACTTTATTGTACTACCCAGCACATTATTCTAAGGCAAACTACACACAAACGCACACTAACGTTTTCTCACACACATCCTGATAACGTGATAACTTTATAAATTTGAACATTTTTCCACTTTTAAATTCTTTACATAATTTGTTGTGCTTTTACAGTCTTCGCATACTTTAAGACAAACGCAATTTTTAAACACTAATGCTTACTTTGCATACTCTCACATACTTTTCGAACAAGAACTTATTTCTCAATTATTTCGCATACTTCTGCAGACTATTAAACATCTTTTCATACGCTTTGTTTTACGCACATATTCACATACTCCAAATACGTTCTAATTTTTCATAAAACTTATTTTGCATGCCTTAGAATATATTTACGTACGTTTGCTTACATTCTTTTCATTTCATTTTATTTTGTCCAGTAAATACAGTATATATGTTTTGAACATCACCGTATTGGACATGTCTATACAATTATTTTACAATTTATTTGAACAAAAAATTAATTTTCACATTTAAAAAAAATTGACATTATAAATAATAAATTTATAAAATGACACGAAAGTACTACTATTTAAAACACATTTTGCTAAAAATTATAAAATATTCATCTTATAATCTATGTAAATTTACTGGCATAAAATTCTTCTAAACAATAAAAAGAATGAGGTTGTAAAAATTCCTTGAGTTTATATTTAAATTATTTAGGTTTTGCAAAACAAAGATTTTTTAATTGTGAAGGCAATTTATTAAACAACAAAATACATGAATTATAAGCATTTTTCTGGAAATGTTTTATGTTACAATTAGGTTGATGTAAATTTACATCATTTCTAGTAAAATGTGTATGTACCATATTATTTTTAA